>NC_056522.1:55042343-55201036 GCF_019175285.1 Sceloporus undulatus
GTCTAAGGCCATGGCCTTCCTCTGAGGCTGAGAGAGTGTGACTTGCCTAAGGCCATGGCCATCCTCTGAGGCTGAGAGAGTGTGACTTGTCTAAGGCCATGGCCTTCCTCTGAGGCTGAGAGAGTGTGACTTGCCTAAGGCCATGGCCATCCTCTGAGGCTGAGAGAGTGTGACTTGTCTAAGGCCATGACCTTCCTCTGAGGCTGAGAGAGTGTGACTTGTCTAAGGCCATGGCCTTCCTCTGAGGCTGAGAGAGTGTGACTTGCCTAAGGCCATGGCCATCCTCTGAGGCTGAGAGAGTGCGACTTCCCCAAGGTCACTCAATGGCTTCACATGGACAACCTAACACTCGAACTCTGGCCTCCAGAGTCACAGCGCATCGCTCAAACTTCAGTACTGTACTGTATACTCTTAGAAGCCCCGCCCTTAGCCCCGCCCCCATTTTGACCCGTTCCATTTGCCCATATCAAAAATGGCGGCACTTTTGTTGTGAAGCCGAAGCGGGCAGCGGCGGGCCCAAAAATGCCAGTGACAAAAATGGCGTCGGCGACTACTGGAGTCGCGCTTCTGTCAACCCGGCGGGCTCTTACGCCAGTGTGCCGCGCCTGAGGAGGAGGGAAGCGGAAAAGGATGCGCATGAGCCCCTCGGTGCAACGTGGCGGGAGCAAAATGTCCGAGAAACGGCTGCAGCACGAAGGCCTAAGCGTGGCTCAGCAGGTGAGAGGGAGGCCGCGTTGCCGTGGCAACCAGCAGGCCAAGGGCAGCCGTTGCGGAGACCGAGGAGGGGAGAGCAGGGAGGGGATAATTGGTTGCATGGCAACGGAGGGTGGGCGCGGCCTCCGAATAGGGGCGGGGCTTGTGGGTGGCTCAGTCATAACTGAGGAGGATGAAGGAAAGCCTGGGGCTTGTTAAGGGAAGGGAAGCAATACTTGGAGTCATTGTGGGGTTTGTTGTGCAGTTGCCACAACAAACTACCATTCTCAGAATCCCTTAGCATGGAGCCATGGCCTTTAAAGTGGTCTCAAGCAGGATTATTCCTGCAGTGTGGACCCAGCTTTCGAGTCCTTTCCTACTCATAGAGACCCTATCATGGGGTTTTCATGGCAAGTCTCCTCAGAGGGGGGGTTGCCATTGCCATCCTCTTCAGGCTGAGAGAGTGTGGCTTGGGCATGAACCAGGATTCAAACCCAGAGCCGCAGCAGTCCCAACACTCAAATCACGATACTGGCTGAGAAGATGGCCTTTTTAACCCCTCTCTTGCTCATTGTGTGAAGTCTGCAGGCCTTGTAACATGCCCTCCTTCCCTTCACCTTGGCCAGGCTGGCTGTGCTAGGGTTGCCATAATTGTCCACTAAAACCTGGGACAAAATGTAGGACAAAATCTAGACCAAACTAGGACAACTGCAGGATAAAACTCAGCCCAAAATGTAGGGCATTTAAGAAAAATGGAGGACCTTAAATGTCCTAGGGCTGAGTTTTGTCCTGCAGTTGTCCTACAGTTTGGTCTAGACTTTGTCCTACATTTTGTCCCAGGTTTTAGTGGACAGTTATGGAAACCCTAGCTGTGGCTGATGGGAACTGGAGTCCAGAACCTGGAGAGCCACTACTGTTCCAGAGCTGAGTTGGGACAGAAGCCTAAGGACAGATCTCAGTTGTGTATCACCACATTTGGTGATTTGCCCTTTTCATCTTCTACAGTCCCCTAACATCATGGGACTTTTAAGAGTCACTGATGAAGTGTACAAACTAGGGTCTGGTCTGCACGGCAGGATTAATGCACATTAACTGTCATGGCTCCTTTTCAAGGGATCCTGGGATTTGTATTTAGTTGTGGCACCAGAACCAACGTAGTGTAGTGGTTTGAGTGTTGGACTACAACTCTGGAGATCAGTTTTCAATTCCCAGCTTGGCTGTCAACCCACATGGTGACCATGGGCAAGTCACACTCTCTCAGCCTCAGAGGAAGGCAATGGCAAACCTCCAATGAACCAATCTTGCGAAGAAAACCCCATGATAGGCTCTCCTTAGGGTCACCGTAAGTTGGAAAAGACTTGGAGGCCCCAACCAACAAACTCTCTGACAGGGAATGTACAAATCCCAGAATTCCATAGTATGGAGCCATGACAGTTAAGGCGGCATCAAACTGCATTAATCCTGCAGTGCAGATTAGGTGTCACATTCATCTGTCCAAATGCTGAATACCCCAAAGTACTATCAGTCAAAAGGCATTATGCAATTACTCTGTTGTTATTTCTTTAGCAGATTTGTGTGTGTGTGTGTGTGTGTGTGTGTAGGAAGATAAAACAGAAATAGCAGTAGGAAAATAAAGGGGTTACAAAAGAACAATGAGGATGTCTGTACTTCTGCATAAAAATCTTGAATGAAACCACTGAATTATGGTAGACTCCTCTACCAACATTTTAAGACTATGGAGTATCTGTGTATGTGCCTTCAGGTCACCTGTTGACTGATGGCAACTCCATGGATTTCATAGGATTTACTTAGGCAAGGAATAGGGAAGGAATACTAACCATACTTAGCTTCCAAGATCAGATGAGATTGGTGCCTTTTGAGTATTTAGGACCTAAGTTCAAATGACGCTTGAAGTTCACTGAGGTTGAGTCTATCTCTGTAGATCTATTTGGTTTCTCTCCTTGAGTAGAGGGCGCCCTGCCTCTCCACTCCTGATCTTCCTCAAAGGAGGCTGGAGCCACATTCAAGTAAATACTCTTGCAGAGCAGCTCAAGATAAGCCTTAGCAGAATTTCTAGTCCCATGGAGCTCTGCAACTGTATACAGCTGGACAGAATTATTGTTCCTTTTCATATCTTCTGTTCCAACCCAAGGAGATTGGAAATGGAAGACGAAGGCTGGAGTACATCTCCCCTTTTCATCTAAATAGGGGTCATCTCTTGGCCTACCTCGCAGGGCTGTGAGAATAAAATGGGAGGGAGGAAAGCAACCATGTATATTGTCATGACCGTCTTGGAGCAAAATCGGGATGTATATGTAATACCATACTGGCTTTTTAAACAGGATTATTACAAAGTCTTCTGATAATCTGAGGAAATGGATTGGTATCCATAAACGTTCATGCTAAAATAGATCATGTAGTTTTAAAAGTGCTACCAGATTCCTCTCCTTTTTAAATACTAAAATAATGATTATATAAGTTCTCTGGAGAAAAGCCTGATGAGTAACTTCTAGTCACAATCAGAGATGCATAAATGTAAACAGAATGCGGAACCATCAGAAATGGTGTTTTTTTTCTGAATTAAAAGGGTATGATTTTACTTGCAGAGAGAAGGACTGTGAGTTAAGCAGACTGCAAAGAGGGTTAAATGATGTTATAGATGTTTGTTGCAGCTGCAGAGCAACAGAGGGTGAATATACAATGCCACAATTACTTACACAGCCTGTGGAAAGAAGTAATGAATGGACTAAATGAAATATGCCAGGGAGGTAGCTGGACAAAGGTAGTCAGTGTCCTTTGGAAAGTCTCTAGCAGAGAGAGCATGGAGGAAATTGCCATCAGATGTCCTAGCATCTGATAATTGGACTATGAATTTTTAAAATATATATATTGCCACTTTTCTGCATAAAATATTTCAAGGAGATAGTCATATTAGTCGGTTTCAATGACAATAATTACTCTTGTAATTTTTTTAAAAAGGTAGACTGGATGAAGTCCATAAAGGCTTGTGCCAGACATGTTCATTTTGAAGAAGCCACAAAATATGTGTTTGTCTTTATAAAATAAAATAAAAAACCATGCAACAATGAGAACAGCCCAGAGTGGGGTAAAATAATGGCATAAATATTGAGAGGCAGAACTTAGATTCAGTTTCTCTGTCCCGGCTTTGAAGTAATTGATACTGAAAGTGAAGAGTTGGGAACCTGTAGCTTTTCTGTTGTGTTCCTTGTTATTATGTGGCATCAAGTAATGTCTAACATACTGTGACACTATCATGGGGTTTTCATGGCAACATTTGTTCAGAGAAGGCTTGCCATTACCTTCTCCTGAGGCTAAGAGCATGTGACTTACACAAGGTCACCTACTGGGTTTCATGGCTGAGCAGGGAATCAAACCCTGGTCTCCAGAATCCTAGTCCAGCACCCATAACACTATACCACACTCTCTATTACATGTATAATATTGGAAATATAAAAGAACTATTTTTCCCATCTGTAGTTTAAAGTGGTAGAGTCTGTTCTTTGTACCCCTTAATTCCACTTCATGCAGACTGACCTCCTAGTCTCAGTGCTAGATCATATGTTAGGATGCAGAAAATCCTTAGTTAAATCTTTGTTAGCTCTAGGTAAAAGCTGGGAAAACCTCAAATTTAGAGTGCTGTCACTCATCAGACTAAACAATACTGGGAGTGCAAGGTATCTTTGTTTGAATATAGATTTTGATCTTGGAGTAGTGAAAATGTGATTAAATAACAGCCTTTACAGCAGAGGTGAGCAGTTGACAGGCCTCAGCCTACTATCAGGAACTTGTGCAACATCATTCAAACCTCTGGTAACAATGATCTGTCCTTTCTCTTTGCAGAGCTGTCCTTTGGATAAATAGTCCTTGGGGTGAGGAAAGTGGCTTTGCTTTTCCCTGGTCAGATTTCCATTGTAGCCAAGTTGTGTGGGTTATGCAGATTTGTAAACTTTAGGAAAGTAAAATAGTGTTTTGGTTATTTATACTTACAGCTAATGACATCAAAACTGGAAATTGTAAAAGGAACATGCTTTAAAGCTAATTGATGGAAGTTCATTTTTGTAGTTAGTATCTGAACAACATGTAGAACTTTGAAACAAGATTAAAGATAACTTCCTGCTTTTTTCTCCTATCTGAGATCTATTATTATTATTATTATTATTATTAACCTTTATTTATAAAGCACTGTAAATTTACACAGCGCTGTACATACAACCTTTTTAATTGGACGGATCCCTGCCCTCAGGCTTACAATCTAAAAAGACATGACACAAAGGGAGTGGGGGTGGGGAGGTGACATCTCTAGTAGGATAATACATATAAAATACATAGCAATACAGGAAATGATTCAATAAAACAGGCAACAAAAGAACATCAAATAGCAAGCAACAATTATGCAATGCCTGGGAACAGAATGAACAGAATGGTCTTCAACTCCGTTTTGAAGCTGATTAAAGAAGTGATGGCTCTTGCTCGCGAGGGAAGAAGGTTCCAGGAATGAGGGGCAGCGAGTGAAAAGGGGCGAATCAGGGATGGGGCAGAGGAAATCCTGGACTGTGACAGCAGACCTTGACTACCAGAACGGAGGGCCCTGGTGGGAAAGTGAGGAGAAAGAAGGTCTGATACGTAAGGGGGGCCAGCCCATGGAGGGCTTTGAACGTCGACAGCAGGAGCTTATACTGAATGCGGAAAGGGAGGGGGAGCCAGTGAAGGGATGCCAACACAGGGGAGATGTGGTCAGAGCGGTGGGTGGAAGTGATAATGCGTGCAGCTGAATGCTGGACAGAAATTAAAGGACGGAGGTGCGTGCACACACACAGACACACATGCACAACCTGAGCCATCAAGCTTAGCTTGGCATCCACTTCTCTGTGTTTCCAGATGAGGATGTTTATGCCCTCAGTAGCCTGCTGGATGGGGAAGAAAAGAAAGGAGAAAGAGAGAGAATGGGATGTCAATGGTGGGATACAGACTGCCCAAAAAGGGCAGTCTGCCGCTGCCTCCATTTCCACCGGCGGGAAGCCTCAGCCTCCAAATGATGAGGCTTCCCGGCGGCGTAAAAAGAAGCCACAAAAAGTGGCTTCTTTTTGCGGCACGCAAGTGACGCCATGACGTGTGGACACTAGGCATCCATTACATCAAAATGGTGGCGCCCATGTGAACAGGGCGCCACCATTTTGTACGTACTCCATACATACTAGGGTTGTGGGCGTCTAAAAAAGACGCCCCCAGGCAACCCTAGTACGTACAGAGTACGTACTTGGGTGCCTGTTTGTTCAGGACCAGAGATATAGAGAGATGTGCTCTTTGTGACATGCTTTTGGGGCTCTGGTCCCATCATTGCCCACCACTTGCATCTGAGCTATGATAAATAGTATTTGAGTAAAAGTGACCCTTGGTAGAAAAACAGGTCCTCATACCTTCTTTATGAACAAGTCTTCTGGTGTTATGTCCTTGGGTATTTAGTCCGTATATTTCTAGCCTGTCCTTCTAGAAACTAACTGTGATATACATGGTTCTCTTCTCTTAATCCATCCTCGCAAAAACCCTGTGAGGTAACTGAGATGATACCAAAAGACGACTCAGTCTTTGCAATCCTAGTTTGTAATCCAGTCTTCTCTAACCTAGTGGCTATGTTGTATGGAAATGATGGGAGTTATAATCCAACACCTGGGAGGTATCAGGTTGGGGCAGGCCGATCTAACTACTCTGCTACTACTTTGGCTTTCATGTCTCTAACATATTCTGTTGTCTGGTTTCCAACGTACTGGAATGTGCCTGCTAAATTATTTTTGGAAAGTATATCCCTCCTATTTGGTAATCGCTGCTTATTTGAAGAGAGTGGAAAGTATCCTTGAAATAATGAGTGTCTCTTTATAAAAAAAACTTTTTTCATTTTATTAATTGGGAGGAGTAAGAGTACCAGTGCCTCAAACCATAAGTCACCACTGAATAAAGGGTAACTAGAATAAAATTTGCTACATATTCCTGGCCAGCTTTGTTCCCCTATTGAAGATGCTTTCCATATTGCCTATATAATTGCAAAGCTGTCCTTTATTCTGTAGACCAGATCTGTTCCATCTTTGCAGTTGGCCCTGAAGGTGTTCTGTCTAAGCTTTTTACATGTTCCACCTCTGCTGTCTTGTCCCTTGGCTTTGATTTCAGTGTGTTATCTGTGTAATGAGATAATTTGAGACAATAATATTGAAAGTTTTATCTATGCCTGAGCCAGGGATGAAAAGAAAAAAGAACTGAAGCTTTCATACGCAGCAGTGTCTGAAGTGAAGAGCCAGGAGTCTATATCTCAATCAATCCCTGGGTGACAATCGATGGCTGAGATTTTTTTCTCACGGTTTTATTTTCCCCCCCCCCCTCCTTTTTGTTGCTTGGCTCAACCACTATTCCCTCCCTCCACTGCAGCTTGGGAAGGCAACATAAGAGACAGCTTTTGCAGTCTCCTCGTTCTGCCCTTTTCCATATTTCCAACCCCTCCTCCCTTTCACACTCCATACATTCAACATGTGAAGAAGCACTCATTACTGTTCCTTCACCATGTTGAAGCTTTCAGCTCTGTTTGCTGCAGTTATTTTGAGCTTATTAAAACTCCCCCTGCTCTGAGGCAGTGATGTGTTGATTTAATCAAAAGTATCTGCTGATCTTAGCAGTGCAACAAAGATATTCGCAAATGAGAAATCCTGGGAAGTAGGACCTCAAGCTCGACTAGTCGTAGGTGGCTCAGCCTGTTCTGCAGTAGCTCTAGCCTCTGAGAGTAAAAGCACACCTTTTCCTTCTTTGCATGGCACTCAACCTGTTGTCATGCTGTGAACTGGGTTGATCCTCCTTTGATGCATTTTTTTTTTTTTTTTGGTAATATCCCTCACAAACAATGGTAAAAATTTCTAAGTTAAGTCCAATGGCAGTTTGCACAAAGTAAGTAGTAAGGTAGAACCTGTGTTTTTGTTTGGAATATGAGCTCTTTATTTTTTTTAAAAAAAAACCACAGTGGTGTTCATCATAAATTATAAATAACCAAATCCCAGAGAACAGTCAGGGAGTAAAACGTGAGAATGGATCTTGATGACTGTTATTAAACACCTGTCAGAACGCACTGAACCCAGACATCACATTAATTCTCTCATCCTTCTCCAGCTTGTACCTTCCAGTAGCAAAGCAAAAGGTATAGCTACTGGAGTATGTGTGTGACAAATGGGAGTATGACCCCCAATAAGAATTTTGCCTCCATGAAATTTTCATTCAATCCCTAAATTTCTAGCAATGCAGAAACTTAAACATTGATTATTTACAGAAAAAAAACCCCTAGGCATCTAGAGCAGTGGTCCCCAAACTGTGTTCGTTAAGAGATTTTGGACTTCAGCTCCCAGAAGCCTCAGCCATGTTGGCCAACAGTCTGAGATTCTGGGAGATGAAGTCCAAAATCCCTTAAAGAACACAATTTGGGGACCACTGATCTAAAGGAAAGGGGCAGGCAAAATAAACAAGGAAATGCAAATATAGTACAGTGGTGCCTCGGGTTACGAAATTAATTCGTTCCGCGGCTAATTTCGTAACCCGAAAAACCTTCGTAAGCCGAATTGCCATAGGCGCTAATGGGGAAAAAAGCCGCGGCTCTGCCGCGGCTCCATTTAAAACAGCGCCGGAGTTTTTTCGTAACCCGAAAAAACTTTCGTAACCCGAAACAATAAATCCCTATGGGATTTATTCGTATCCCGAAAAATTCGTAACCTGGGTATTTCGTATCCCGAGGTACCACTGTAGATATAAAGAGTTCTAAGTATTTAGGCTAATCAGCGTCTCACTCTCTGCAGTGTTAGAAATGAGGGGACTGAGGGGAAAATTCATTGGGGCTTATGCCTTCATTTTGCCCTTCCCCCATAACTACACTTCTACTCTAGGTAGTTTGAATGAACTTAGTTATTGGTTTGCAAATGAATAAGTAGTGATTTCTACACATTTGAAGAGCTGCCCGGTTATACAGAAGCATTGTTGTATGCCTCCAAGTAGGTTCCAACTTATGGCGACCCTATCACAGGGTTGTTTTTTTTGGGGGGGGGCAACATTTGTTCAAGGGGGTTTTGTTTTTGCCTTCCTCTGAGGCTGAGAGAATGTGCCTTACCCAAGGTCACTAGTAGTGCGTTTCCACAGCCAAGTAGGAATTTGAACCCTGGTCTCCCGAGTTGTAGTCCAATGCTCAGTCAAACCACTGCACTGCACTAGCTCTCTTTGTGGATGTGTATAGTGTTCTGCAGTGGGTCCTTGGTATCCGCTGTGATTTACTTCCAGTGGATACCAAAATCCGTGAATGCTCAAGCGTCATTAAATATAATGGCACAATAAAATAGGTGTCCCTTATATAAAATGGCAAAATCAAGATTTTCTTTTTGGAATTTTTATTTTTAAAAATATTTTCAAGTTGTGGAGGCTTGAGCTCGTGGACAATGAATCCATGGATACGAAGGTCCAACTGTAAATTAAAAAAAAAATAAAAACATCTAGCAAGGACCTGTGTGTTTTAAGAATATGCATGATGTTTACATGTCAGTTACGTAGGGATGGTTGAAAGAAGGATACAGCACTGACATTCAAAGATATAGCTGTGTTAGTCTGTAGAATCAGTATGTAGAGAAAACTTGTTGCACCTTTGAGACTAACTGGAAGGAAGAGGTTGGCAGCATGAGCTTTCTTAGACTTAAATATACTTCTTCAGATGCATTTGGACAAATCTTCCTGCTTTTGTTCTCAGTGTGAGCTGATTTCTAGTGGCCAAACAAGATAGGAGCCATGAAACAGAAAGACTCCATTGGACCGGGTTCTTTTAGTTCAGATTATGTAACTCTATTTTATTATGTGCCTTCAAGTCATTTCCAGCTTATGGTGAACCCATCATGGGTTTTCTTAGCAAATTTCTTCAGTGGAATTTTGTCATTGCCATCCTCTTAAGGCTGAGACAGTGTGACTTGTCCACGGTCACCCACTGAGTTTACATGACAACAGGCAGATTAAAACCTTGCCAATAGCCAATGGGAGCCAGGAAAAGGTGGAGGCTGCTCCCAGGACTGAGTATATAAGAGGGAAGAGCAGGTTTGAAAGTGGGATGAAGAGCCATTGAGGCTAAGTTAGGTGGCTGTGAGGGGCAGTTAGAAAGGGTATTAGGTACCCAAGAAAGGGAAGAGGAGTGTCCTTAATTAAATTGTTGTTGCGTCCTGCAAGACTGAGATATAGTGTTTGGTGACTAGTGGAGTCACAGGTAACCAGAAGGGTTATAAGATACAAAAGTTTAATAAAGATTCTGTGAGAACTTGGTCTGTAAGGGAACATATATGAAGCTATAAAGAAACAATTACAAAGACAAACTAAAGAAACTGTTAAACTGTGTAACTAATAAGCAATAGCAAGTAAATCTCTATATCTCTTATCAGTGCACTTAAGCACTCTCTAAGCGGTTTACAATGTATAAGTCAATTGCCCTCAACAATCTGGGTACTCATTTTAGCAACCTTGGAAGGATGCAAGGCTGAGTCGACCCTGAGCCCCTGGCTGGGATTGAACTCACAACCTTGTGGTTTGTGAGTGAGTGACTGCAGTACAGGCATTTAACTACTGCACCACCAGATATTTATATAAGGTGTTTGTACACCATATCCATTGTGAACACCATCCACTAAAAGAGATGCTGTATTCAGCCTGACTTGCAAATAAACTTCTTACTTGGTTTCAACAGCCAGCTGTCTGAAGTGATTTCAGAAACATATTAAAACCACTACCAACAAAGAGAACAGTCTTTTAGGTTTGAGACACATTAGACAATGGTTGTGTGGCTGTCAGTGAAAAATTAGTGCCAGCTTGGGGGAGGGGGATTTGTAACCCAGAGGGCTAGCATCTAAAGCAGTGATTCTCAACCTTCCTAATGCCGCAACCCTTTCATAAAGTTCCTCATGTTGTGGTTACCCCCAACCATAAAATTATTTTCGTCTGGTTCCTAAGACCATTGGAAATATGGGTTTTCTTAGGCAACCCTTGATCCAAAGGGGTCACAACCCACAAGTTGATCTAAAGAGATTTATTGTGCAGGAGATACTTAAGAGAGTCCTGAGTTCGAGTCTCAAAAAATTGGTGGGATAGTGGCCAGCATCTTCACAGTGGGGTTTTGCCATTGCCATCCTCTTAAGGCTGAGAGAGTGTGACCTGCCCGAGGTCACCCAGTGTGTTTACATGGCCGAGCCAGGATTTGAACCCTGGACTCCAGAGTCATAATTCAAGGCTCAAATCACTGGCTCTCTCACACATGGCTTTTCATGTAGAAGAATGAACTGGCATCTCATTTTGTATTTGTAAAGACATCACTGTAAAATGCTCATGCACACAGTTTTAATTGTTCCAAGTAGATGGCAACTAAATGACAAAATGATTAATAGTTCAGACCTGTTCAAAATAAGTGACCAACCAGGGGTAACAGATTAGTGTGGTGGAGATAAAAGATAGATGCCGTCTTACATTTTATGTAAAATGATCTGTGTAATTCAACAGTAACTGGTCCAGTTAATAATAGTCCTTCATCTGCTGAAGTATTATTAAGTAGATATTTGTAAAAAGTTTGAGACATGAAAACAGAAAGGCAGATGGCCGAAGATGACATTTTGCAGCAATAATGTATTCATAAAGGTATTATCTATCATTTAGGACATTATTTTACTGTCAGAGCCTGTTTTTTTAACTCCAGTGGATGGTGTATGTTTGCACAGATCCAAAGGTAGAGACTGTCCTAATATTTAAAGTTAATATTTATAATGATTCCATGGAGAAACTGTGGCTTGTGCCTACAGATTAAGGATACACTGGAGAAAGGGGTTGAAATTATTGCTTTCTTAAAAGGCAGTCAAACAAGAAAAGGTTTAGCAAAATAGGAAGTGACAGCATCATGACTGAGTACTTAAAAATTAACGTGTATTGCCAAGCAGGAGCACCAGCCGCAGGATTTTGAGGCTGCCTCATGTGGGCCATGTAGTATTGTGACCAAAAATACATTATTGTATTAAGATTCATGAACAGGAACAGCGTGTTTAGTAGTTTTCTGCTCTACTTAGCCTTAGCTAGAGCTACATCGAAGGCAGCACTCATTTCTAGGTGAATAGTTTCAATAAGAACAGACAAATGTAAAGTTAAAAAATCCAGGACAAATCTGCCCATATTTGAAGAAGACCTCCCCTCCTCTCCCCTTTCTCTATTTCCTCAGGGTCAAATTTTAGATTGTAAACTCCTTGGGGGCAAGAATTGTCCTCATCTAGTCTGTAGAATATCATGCATATTAATAATGCTATATATATATAAAATAGTAACAAGTATTTTTACTTCTGTTTTAATCAGCCACTGTAAGGGCATGCCTGTGATATATGCTTAAGTGAATAAAAGTGGCAGATATTCTACCTACCTATCCAAATCATAATAGGTTGTGCACATATTATACAAATTGAATATAAAATCTGAAATACTCCAAAATTCAAAATTGTCCAACTGGGTAGCTGAAATAGTAACACCTTTGTTTTCTGATGGTTCAGTGTACACAAACTTTGTTTCATGCACAAAATTATTAAGAATGTTGCTGTATATATTTGAGTACAGTATAAGGTGACTTCATTTATATGTCAAGGCCAGGTTTTGGGGCCAAAATTATGGATTTTGATATGGCCCATGAATAAGTCGAAGATAAAACCTAGGGGCATGTAACAAAGGATAAAAAGGAAGAAGCAAAAGAAAACCATGCCAAAGAACTCATGGCAGGCATAATTGTTTGTAAAGGCTGGTTCTTCTTTTAGGTGCTACCAGGATGGACTACCCTCTTGCCTTTTACCACTCTACTTAGAGAAGAGGATGGTTCCTATTTTGATTAGAAAATACAATACTTACATTGACCTGTGAATAGGTTGACACAGCATTTGGGGGTCAATTTTTAATTAAAATCAATAGACATAGACATGACTACCGTATATACAGTGGGTATAAAATAACCTTCAGGCTATGTGTATAGGATGTATATGGGACATAAATGAATTTCATGTTTAGACTTGAGTCCCATCTCAAAGATCATTATGTATATGCAAATATTCCAAAATCTGAAAACTCCAAAATCCAAAACACTTCTACCGTGCTGGCCAATTGGCCATAATAAAGTTGTTGTTGTTGTTGTTGTTGTTGTTGTTGTTGTTGTTGTTGTTAAAGACTTCTATTCCCAAGCATTTTGGTTAAGGGAGACTCAATCTGTAACCAATACTGAAATCATATTGAAATTTAAGGAGACATGGAAAAGCCTAGAGCCATTGCTGCAAGTTACAGTGGATCCAAAATGGACAAATCATGAATGTTTCTCCATCATTTATGTGTTGGATAAATATCCTATGAATCTAGTTATTCAGAGTTATGCTTAATAATAATGGTTCACATTTATTTCAGTATGTACATGGTATAGAGCTATCTCCCCTTTTCCAGAAGAGAACTTATGGCCTGTGAATTTTTCACAAGTAGTTTTGTTGTTGTTTTTTTAGATGGCCTTCCTCCCAGGCACTGATCAGGCTTAGATCTGGTTAGCATCAGCAAAATGCCTGCATTGCATACCCCCAATTCATGCCTTGGCTGGAATGCCTTTAGAGTGTTTGCTGCATCTCATATACAGTATTACAGGAATTGATAGTATAAACTAGTTCTGGTTTAGTACTGGTAAATGGTACATTGTTCCTCCATCCTTTGATTCCTTTTGCCCTGAATATTTCCATTGATTTCAAGATGGTGGTGACTGGATGTGACACATTGGCACACATCATTGGTCTCTTTCACAATACACAGTTACAGCACTTCAATACCACTTTAATTGCTTTGGCTACACCATATGGAATCATTAGATCTGTAGTTTTGGGGGGCACTAGAGGTCTCCCTAAACTACCCCAACCTAAACTGCAAATCCCAGGATTCCATAGGATTTTGCCATGACTGTTAAAGTGAAATGAAAATGTTATAATTGTGTAGTGTGAGAAAGACTTTAATGGCCCATGTTGTTGTTGTGTGCCTTCAAGTCATTTCTGACTTATGATGACCCTAAGGCAAGCCTACTGTGGGGTTTTCATGGCAGAATTTGTTCAAAGGGAGTTGCCATTGCCTTCCTCTGAGGCTGAGAGAATGTAACTTGCCCAGGGACATTCAGTAGGTTTCTATAGCTGAGTGAGGATTTGAACCTTGGTCTCCAGAATCATAATCTACAGTAATGCTCAAACCACTATACCATGTTGGTTCTAGTGGAGCTAAAGTGGTATGGTGGACCTAAATCTTTCTGACTTTGGTAGATATGACCTTCCAAAATGCCTACCACTGAAAATTTTACTAGTTTTCTGGATGGGCTTGTTGCAGTTTGTTGGTCTGTTTTTGGCTGAATATCCTCCCACTCTTCCTCTTTAAAGAATCTACTGAAAAATTTGCTGGTGTGAAAAAGAGAAGTGCAATACATTTCTGTTGTCTAGCTTTCAAATATTTCTTGGAATTTTATAGGTGGCCCTTCAAAAGCAATTTTTGTGAGGCAGATGGGTATGTATGGTAGAATAGGAATGGATTTTTCACTTGGGATGCAAATAGCAGATAAATTTATTTCTTCATATGATGCAAGACTGCTTTGGTGTGATGGTACAAGAGACGCTTGTAAGACAAAAAAGAAACTTGTAAGCTAAGCTTTTGGAGTATGTGTATTGCAGGTGGTAATTTCATTGCTCACATCTAAAAGGAATACTCTGCAATATTCAGATAATTAAAAGACTTGCCCAAATGACTAGCTTTTTACCAGGCTTAAATATGCATTGATTTTGGATAGAGAAGGCCAGTTGGTTAAAGCGAGAAACATTAATGTAACTTCGGGCTCGAACAGACAGGCCAAAATAAAGCTGCTTCAGGTCACTTTGGAGTATGCTGTTTAAATCACACATGCATCTTAAGAGGCCAGAAACTGCTCTAAAGCCACACTCCAGTCTTTGGGTCTGGAGTGTGGCTTTGGCATGGCTTCTGGCCTCTTAGGACTCATGCAGCATTTAAACAGCATACCTCCAAAATGACCCGAAGCAACTTTATTTTGGCCTGTCTGTTCGGGCTCTTCCTGTCTGATTTCAGCCTCCAAGTGTAATTTTTGAGTGTCCCTGTGGTGTATACATTATGATGAATTGGGAAACCAGTGCCCAGACAATAGGAAAAAGCTCCTGGCCAGCCATGTGGGGCAAATCTACTTAATAGGAATGCAGTTTCATTAGTCTTCTACTTGCATGCCCCCACCATTTTTGTTTGGCTCTGATCTGTTTTATTAGGGTCAGGAGGCATAAAACCTCATTATCTAACTCCATTGGATGTGTGTATGTGTATGTGTGTGATGGCAGAGTGCCAGGATCTTAATTAGGGAATCTATAAAGACAGAGGCCGGATGCCACTTCTTGAAAACTGCTTGTAGCCTTCCTGCAAGGAAGAATACTTTTTATTAATTCATTACAACATTTGCTTATTTAAAAACAAACCCAAGAAATCCAGCAACATCAAATGCCATCCCTCTGGGTTTTTTTTTAAGCCTGCTTCTCAGATTTGTCGCCCAGAGACTGTGTGAATAAATATCAAAAATGAGCATGTAGGTCTCTTTGGCCTGCGGTCTGTTCTTTCTACCCTCCTCACTCTAAGCCTCTGTGTTTTGGGAGGTCTCCAGAATTCCTTCAAGTGAATCCAGATTTCGGAAGAAATGGGCATGGTGCCTTGATGGTTTACTTGCTGGTTGGGGATGCTGCTGGCTTTGGCAGTTCACAGCTTGCTCGTCATATATAAAGGCTCCATCCGTCCTCTCTTCAAGTGCCTCTTGTAGCGCTGCAATGGGGGAACTGCAGAAAGGTATTAACAGAGTAGGTTATGGGGACAGCACTCATTTCTTTGAAGTGGCACTTGTTATTACCTACCTGTTAGGAGGCTGTGTTACAGGTTTCATGGAATGATGCAAAATTCTCCACATCGAACTGTGGACACTGTGTCTCTTGTTGTTTTATTGATGTTATGCCATGTTGCCATCAGCAAATACATAAAGTGTGGGTAACAGACATGCATCATAAAGTACTGAAGTTGTATGCGAGGGTGTTGTAGGCCACCTCATGCATGATGTTTAACTATGTTTATCTTTCATTTATTTTTCATTGCTTTGCTGTGAGAAACATTGGTGTTAACACTGGGGTATCTGCAGCAAGCCCGAGTGCTGCATAAACGTGTGGAAACACTGATTCTTTAAAATTTCCCAACTCTATAGATGTCTTTCAGCATCCAATTATCTTTCTCCCGTTTCTCTTAATACCCTGGTCAGGTAATCTGTCTCTCTTTAGTCCACTGCTTTCTAGTGAAGTCCAGGGGTCTTGACTGTCTTTCATTAATAGGGTCACCATAAATCTAAGCTGATTTAGATTCATTCATAGGGTCACCAGGGGTCTTGCAACAAGCAAGTCCCCTGGTCAAGACAATCTTCTAGTGCCTTTAGAGATGAATGGCAGAGTAGACAGAAGGCTTTGGAGGCTTTCTTAAGTGCAGGACTTTATTACATGAGGCTTGAAAAGTGGAATTAGAGCAGGATAGTTGTGTCTGTGGCTGTATTTTATCATACCATGCTGTGTCTGTCCAGTAGCTGGTCTGTAGTCCATATGCTGCTGGAGCGCTTCTTCTCATTGATGGGTAAAATCCTTCAGTGCTTTGCAATTGCCCTGCTTTTCCACTGTTAATGCACATGTGATAAATGCTTCCCAAACCAGTTGTTGTTATTTATTTATTTATTTATTTATTTAGCGATGTAGATTTACACATAGCTGTACATACAAACAATAAAATCGATAAAAATGAAACCTGCCAATGGCGTATATTCTACAAAATACATATAAAATAATAGATAATAATACAAGTTCTGATACCAGGGCAGTTACATGTTGTGAGTGGGTGTGATTCTGCTCCTCTCACTTTCATTATTCCCAGGCTGTTTTTCTTCCCCCAATTTCTTTGATTTATTTCTTTTACTTAACAAATTGCCATGATCACACAATTGGCCTAAAAAGAAAAATAAATTAAAATAAATACAGACTGAAAGGGTGGAAAGTGCACAGGGCAGGAAGGTGCTGCTGTGGAGGCTGGCATGCAGAAGACAGAGGCTGGGATAGAAGCAGCACCAGGCCATTTGGAACAGCTGGGCAATAATGAATGTCACCATGCTGGTGTGTTTGCGTTTCTGAGACAACACAGTTGTGGTGCTTATGACCCTGGTGTGATAAGGTCCACAGTTAATAGATTTTTTAAAAAGATGTTCAAAATCTCAGTGAACCTGACTGAGGAGGAACTTTCCTGACCACATGAAGGGTGAAGATAAAGTGGTCATAATCCCAGAGCATAAGCCTTTCTCCTACACCAAAGCTGTACATCACCTGAGAGGAAGGTGATAAGAGTTCAGAAGTCAATAGTGCCTACTTTCCATATCTTTCACCATTTAAAGAATGGGGTCTGGTCAGTCTTTGACTGCAGTCCTATACCCACTCTCCTTGGTGAAACATCTCTGATTGGAGACACATAAGATCCCATTCAGTCTTTGTCTGAAGCTGCCACAAAAATATCTCCCATGTTAGTCTACCTAGGCGTTAAGATCTTCAGGTGAGGTCCTGCCTTCAGTGTCTTCTCCCTTAGAGAAAGTTATATTTGAGAAAGATATAAGAGATGTGTGTGTGTGTGTGTGGCCACATAGCCCGAAAAACCCACAAAAAACTATACAAGATAAGTCTTTCACACTGTTCTTATTAGGTTGTGCATCTTCTTGCCAAGGGAGGTTAGCCTGGCACCTTCCCTGTTGTCCTGTGTGTGTGTGTGTGTTGTGTTACTTCAAGTCATTTCCAGCTTATGGTGACTCTAAGGAGAACATGGGATTTTCTTGGCAAAAATTGTTCAGAGGATGTTTCCCATCTGTACTACCAGCAGTCAAAACCTGCTTTATTCATAGACTCTGTAACAGTTAAACTGGGCTGCTGTGAAAATGGGCTTTAACTAGATAGGTGTTGCTTTTGACTAGACAGGGGGGACTAGAACTGGACAGGGGGAGTGTGTCCCTGTTAGTCCTGATAGGTCTCTCAGCGGCTTTCGATACCATGGACCATAGTATCCTTCTGAGCCGCCTCTCTGGGATGGGGCTTGGGGGTACTGTTATGCAATGGCTCCAGTCTTTCTTGGAAGGGCGGACCCAGAAGGTGGTGTTGGGGGACTCCTGTTAGACTCCTTGGCCACTGGCCTGTGGAATCCCTCACAGTTCTGTTTTGTCCTTCATGTTGTTTAACATCTACATGAAATCGCTGGGAGAGGTCATCCGGAGTTTTGGGGCACCGTGTCATCAGTATGCAGATGACACCCAACTCTATCTCTCCTTTCCATCTGATTCCAAAGAAGCTGTCCCTGTGCTGAACCAGCGTCTGATGTCAGTAATGGACTGGATGAGGGCAAACAAATTGAAGCTTAATCCAGACAAGACAGAGGTGCTCCTGGTCAGTAGTAAGGCAGATCAGGGAATTGGGGCTATGCCTAAGTTGAATGGGGTTACACTCCCATTGAAATCTCAGGCTCGCAGCTTGGGTGTGCTTCTGGACTCCAGTCTGAATCTGGATGCTCAGGTCTCAGCAGTGACCAGGAATGCATTTGCACAATTCAAACTTGTGCGCCAGCTGCACCTATTCCTTGAGATGTCAGATCTGGCTACAGTGACACATGCTTTGGTTACATCCTGTTTGGATTACTGTAACACGCTCTACATGGGGCTGCCTTTCGAAACTGTTTGGAAACTTCAGCGAGTCCAAAATGCTGCAACCAGAATGTTGACTGGAGCCAGTTACAGGGAGCGTATAACTCCTGTATTGAAACAGCTTCACTGGCTACCGGTTTGTTTCCGAGCACAATTCAAAGTGCTGGTTATGACCTATAAAGCCCTACATGGCTTAGGTCCAGACTATTTGAAAGACCGTATCTCCCCATATGAACCACCTAGAGCCCTAAGATCTTCAGAAGGCTTTCTCTTGGTCCCACCATCCCAGGCTCACCTGGTGAGGACCTGAGAGAGAGCCTTCTTAGTGGCTGCTCCTTCCCTGTGGAACTCTCTTCCATGGGAGACTAGGCTGGCCCCTTCACTGCTGGCCTTTCGTAGGCAGGCAAAGACATTTTTGTTTAAACAGGTCTTTTGAGATCTGACAGGTTTGTTTTTATTGGGAGATGAGAGGGTTGGACTTCGACTGTTTAACTTTAACTCTGTATGTTTTAAAATTTTATATTTGTAATTTTTATATTTTTATGATTTTAATATTACAGTTTTAACTGTTGTGTTTATATATGTTCGCCACCTTGGGTCCCATTTTGGGAGAAAGGTGGGATAAAAATAAATAAATATAAATAAATAAATAGGTTGCTTGATTTTTTTTAATGCTTTATGTCTTACTTGTACTTGTATCTTGACTTTTATCATTTCCAGTCTTTGTTGGAAAGGTGGGATATAAATCTGAAAGCTAACCAAATCTTGTAGGAAAGATATATTATGGCCTGTTACAGACTGCCAAAATAAAGCTGCTTCGGGTCTCTTTGGAGGTATGCTATTTAAATGATGCATGGGTCCTAAGAGTCTGGAGGTTGCGCCAAAGCCACACTCCATTCTTAAGCACTGGAGTGCAGCTTTGGTGCAACTTCCGGATTCTTAGGGTGCATGCATCATTTAAACAGCATACCTCCAAAGAGGCACGAAGCAGCTTTACTTTGGCAGTCTGTAACAGGCCTATGATTATTTTCTTGTCTTATCTTCTCCCCCACTCATTTCACAGCCGTCCACACAGACTTGTCTTTTCTAAGCATGCCTTAGTGGGAGCTAATGCTTTACATCTACAGTAGAGTTCAGATGTGCAGCATTTTCAAAGAGCACTCTGTGGAGAGTTTCCTCTAGGGATTCTGTGGAAACTGGATGGATTCACAGAGTCTGTAGTTCTTGTACAAGGAAGAGGCCCTTGGGAAGTTCCTCAGCAACTCTGAGAATAAATGGCAATTCTTGCCTGACTGAATTTTTCCACTCCTCTCTGACTCCTTCTTTCTCTTGCTGCCCACCCCCTCTTTACCTACCACAGGTAGGTGAGGTGAAGCATACACTCTGGGATGAGCCTGTTTTTTAGCATTGAGGCTCACATATTTTCACAGTTGTGCAGGTAATGAGAAGATGAGGGCAGGTATATAACTCCGCTGTGAAGATGTCTGAAAAAATTCCTGTTACCAAAACTCTTTCATCTGCATAGCCATCAAAGGGGCATGAGTTTTAATATTGAAAGGCTATAAGCTCATTCATACATAAGAAATCACAAAGTGACAAATGGATAATTTAATATAGAATAATGTTTGCTGTGGTTGTTTTTTAATTTTTGATTTTTTTAACTGTCATGGTCCATACCAGTAGAATATTCTGGATCTTGAGACTTGACAGTGAAACAGAATCTGAGTTTCTGGTCACATGAGATCCAGTAAACTGAGCCTTGACAACCAGCATGATGTAGTGATTTGAGAGTTGGAGCACAACTCTAGAGACCAGGGTTCATAGAATCATAGAGTTGGAAGAGACCACAAGGGCCATCCCTGCCATGCAGGAAATCCAAATCAAAGCATCCCCGATAGATGGCCATCCAGCCTCCGTTTGAAGACCTCCAAGGAGGGAGACTCCACTACACTCCGAGGAAGTGTGTTCCACTGTCGAACAGCCCTTACTGTCAGGAAGTTCCTCCTAATGTTGAGGAGGAATCTCTTTTCCTGCAGTTTGCATCCATTGCTCCGGGTCCTAGTCTCTGAAGCAGCAGAAAACAAGCTTGCTTCCTCCTCAACATGACATCCCTTCAAATATTTAAACAGGGCTATCATATCACCTCTTAACCTTCTTTTCTCCAGGCTAAACATCCCCAGCTCCCTAAGGTGTTCCTCATAGGGCAAGGTTTCCAGACCCTTCACCATTTTAGTTGCCCTCCTTTGGACACGCTCCAGTTTCTCAATGTCCTTTTTGAATTGTGGCGCCCAGAACTGGACACAATATTCCAGGTGGGGCCTGACCAGAGCAGAATACAGTGGCACTATTACTTCCCTTGATCTAGACACTATACTTCTATTGATGCAGCCTAAAATTGCATTGGCCTTGTTAGCTGCTGCATCAAATTGTTGACTCATGTTCAACTTGTGGTCTACTTGGACTCCTATATCCCTTTCACATGTTGTCTCCTTAAGCCAGGTGTCCCCCATCCTATATCTGTGCATTTCATTTTTTCTCCCTAAGTGCAGTACCTTACATTTCTCCCTGTTGAAGTTCATTTTGTTAGCTGTGGCCCAGCTTTCTAGTCTATTCAGGTCATTTTGAATTTTGATCCTGTCCTCTGGAGTATTAGCTATTCCTCCTAATTTGGTGTCATCTGCAAATTTGATAAGTATTCCCCCAATTTTTTCCTCCAAATCATTGATAAAGATGTTGAACAGTACTGGGCCCAGGACAGAGCCCTGTGGGACCCCATTGGTCACTTCTCTCCAGGATGAAAAAGTGCCATTGTTGAGCAACCTTTGGGTTCGGCCGGTCAACCAATTACAAATCCACGTAACAGTTGCCTTGTCTAGCCCACATTTTACAAGCTTGTTTGCAAGAATGTCATGGGGAACCCTGTCAAAGGCCTTACTGAAATCAAGATATACTATATCCACAGCATTCCCTTCATCTACCAAGCTAGTAATTTTATCAAAGAAAGAGATCAGATTTGTCTGGCGTGATTTGTTTCTCTGAAACCCATGTTGACTTTTTGTGATTATGGAATTGCTTTCTAGATATTCACAGACTCTCTGTTTAATGATCTGCTCTAGAATCTTTCCTGGTATTGATGTCAGACTAACTGGCCGATAATTGTTTGGATCCTCTTTCTTCCCCTTTTTGAAGATGGGGACAACGTTTGCCCTCCACCAGTCTGCTGGGATCTCTCCTGTTCTCCCAGAGTTTTCAAAGATTATTGCCAATGGCTCCGATATTACATTTGCCAGTTCTTTTAATACCCTTGGATGTAGTTCATCTGGTCCTGGCGACTTAAATTCATTTAGATTAACAAGGAATTCCTGTACTATCTCTTTACTTATTTTGTGCTGAAATTCCCCTATTCTGTCCTCTGCTCCTTTATCTTCAGGTTGAGTCAAATCCCTGGTTGGCCATGGAAACCATATCTCAGCTTCAAAGGAAAGCAAAGGGAACCCCCCCCTTCTGAATAATTGTTGCCAAGAAAACCCTGTGATAGGGTCTCCATGTCAGAAGTGACTTGAAGGCAGACAACAACAATAAACTGAACCTTAATCCTGATGGGATGGAGATGCTGTTGGCTGAGGGTCTCCCTGATCCAGAGGATAGTTTGTTATTTGTTCAGGATGAAGCTTCAGTTCCGCATAAAAATTAGATTAACAGTCCTAATCAGCACATGGCTCTGGATGTGTAGTCCATGTTCTCCCATCACCTGGCAGCTGCCAACACCAGAAGGGGTTCTTTTTGTTGTGTACCAGTGGGGAGGGGTGGGAGGAGGGTTGTTCAAACCAAGGAAAAGCAGCTGGTTTCAGCTGAGTTGGCGCAAGGGGGATGAGGGTGTGTTTTCAATAGAATGCACTCACCTTTTCCTTCCCTCAGGAGCTAGAAAAGCTGCATCTTCATGGTCTGAAGAGCTTTCCACTTCTGACCCTCACCAATATGTGACAGTTGCCTGGGGTGGTGGAAGGTTTTTGGATGAAGAACAAGGGAAAGTGATCTGCGCTCCATCCAAAATGTGCATGTATGTCACTAACAGGGTGGTGGCCTATGACATTGCTGAAGTCCCAAGTGGCTTCAGTGGCAGGAAGCCAATTGCAGCTAGTTTACCAGCTGCATTCATCCTTAGACTGATGTTAATAAAGTCTTTGGTAAAGCACATGGAGCTGCCCTTGAAGATAGTTCAGAAACTGCAGTTAGTTAAAATATGGCAGCTAGATGACTTCCGGTGCTGGCTATGGTGGTGTGAGGAGAAGTCTGCAGGGCTCTGCAAACTTTCTCACTGTGTGCGGCATCAAAGGCAGTCATAAATTCCAGAGACTCCTGATTTATGAGATCCCTGGCACGGGATTCACAAAGAGCCTCACGAAGGTCAATCCCAGCCGAAAAACCCAGAAGAAAGGGTAAGGAAAAGAAGGCGAAAAGGCAAGGCAAAGGGGATCAGAGATCTGAGGCTTGGGAGCGCGGAGACCGGGGGCAGACTAGCCGCCCGTTAAATTGCAGTGAACCATAAGAGCGGAGGAAGCACTGCCACCAGCACTAAGAAATCTCTATCAAAATTACTTGGGCAAAAGTCCAGTCTTAAAATTTTGGATCTCACAGTGTGTAGTACTGAAATAGTATATCAGAATAGATATTTGCTAAAAAGAGAAGCATTGAACCTGAACTGTTCCCACAAAGAAAAAGAAAGAAGAGTGAAAGTTAAAGTGGAGGAAAGAGGGCTGGGAAAAAGCGATTTTGGTTTGAAGCAGATATAACTTTGTGGCAAGGAGATTAGCAGCAAGGAAAGGAGAGGGGGGAAATTTTCTTTGTTCTTACAAGATTGGACAAATCTGTGACTTGTGATTTGGATTATAAATATTTTACAAAACCTCTCTCCCTCTCTTATGTATGGACTAGAACTAATGTTAATTCTTGGACATAAATAAGTACGAAAAAGGGAAATTAATTATAGTCATAAAAGATATATCGGATCCTGAAACTAAAGTTATTATAATTATATATCTGGAAATCATTGCTGAGATACAAGGACTGTTGTAAGAGTCTCCAGCTGGGTGACTACAAACTCAAGGTCAAATTTGTGGATTCAGATTGATAAGAAAGACAAAACAATTACTACCAAGACAAGACATTTAACATCTTAAGATGAATACCAGAAATCAGTCCAAATTATATAGGAGACCATCTATGGACTTTAATAATAGAGGGAATGACCAGTCAAATGTTCTAGAGGAAATTAAAAATATGACAGCCAAGTGGCAAAAGGAAATGAGGGAGGAAATTAAAGATTTACAGACTGATGTAAAATCTGAATTGATAGAGATGAATAAAACTATGGACCAGATTGTAAATGTTCTTAAAAAGCTGGACACAAGAACAGAAAAAATGGAAGGGAATGTAAAAGATCTGGAAGACAAGACAGATAGACTGACATGAGCAATTAAAAGCACAAGATGAAAGAGATTTAATGGATTTGAAAATGAGGGAAAGCTCATTGAAATTAAGAGGTTTAAAGGAGGAAAAGGATGAGGACTTGTATAAAACAATTATCCCTCTTTTGGAAGAAATTACAGATTTAGGCAAAAATCTTATAGAATGGGAGATCGACAGAATTTTCCAAATCTCCTCATCCTGGGCTATGGAAAAAAAATTGCCACGGGACATCGTAATTCAATTTGGGCGTAGAAAACTTCGGGATATGATTCTGCAAAGAGACTTTGAAAAGGAATTAAAAATTGGAGATTGCCAAATCAAAAATTTATAGGGATATTCCCTTGAGACTACTGAGGAAAATACGGGACTACAGCTTCTTGGTCAGACAATTAAAAAGATGTGGAATTTCTTACAGCTGGGAAAAAACAGAGGGAGTATCATTCCAATACAAGGATAGATGGTATAAGATAAACTCCCTAGACAAAGACAAAGACTTCTGGGCGAGACATAGAAAAGAACTGGAAAAGAATGACTGAGGTGACAGAGAATGAGAAAGAAGAAATGAAAGTCCAATACCAGTAGATACAGGAGGAGAGGAAAGTTTTGAAGAAGATCCACAAGGAGCAACTGGGGGAGAGAATTGAAGAAGTGACGATTTAAAGGACATTGAGCTCTGGATTAAAGTTGATACAAATTTGAAAATAAGAAATATATAATTGTTATAATTTAATTTGAATTGGTGGGAAATTAAAAATAAAAATAGAAAACAAAAAAAATTGAAATAATAAATTTAGTTAAAAATTTAAAACAAAAAAAAAATGAATATTATTTCATGGAACGTAAAAGGAATTAATTCGGCACCAAAACGAAGTAAGATTTTTCATTATTTGGAAAAATTAAATAATGATATAATCTGTTTACAATAAACAAAAATTAAGAAGGGGGAGGAAAAATATTTGAAAAATAAAAAATTTGGAGAAAAGTTTGTATCAACCAATCAGAAAAGGAAAAAAGGTGTTGTTTTATATGTTAAATCAACAATTATGGCCAAGCAATTATTTTCTGATAATGAAGGACATTTCATAGTAATTGAAATTTTATTACAGGAACAGAAAATAATGATTGTTGGAATATATGCTCCTACTGAAAATAAGAATAATTTTTTATAGAAAGCTGAAAAATGTAATGATGGAATATGAGTATGATAAAATACTGATGATTGGAGATTGGAATGGAGTGGTAGATCCAAAATTGGACAGAAAATCAAGTAAAAGAAAGAGAATGTTGCAGGGAAAACAACCTAAGAGTTTTTTTTGATTTAATAGAATTTTTTTCATTACAAGATATTTGGAGACTTAAATATGGAGACACCAAAGAATTTACTTTTTATTCACCTAGACATGATTCCTATTCTTGCATTGATATGTGTTTTCTCTCTAAATTACTCTGTAAAAACGTATTGCATATGAAATCACAAGCAAGACATACGTCAGATCACAATTCAATGATTGTTAAGATACATAATAATAAGCATAAATGGTATTGGAGACTGGATGACAATTTGTTACAGGAGGAACAAATCATCAATAAAGCCAAAGAAAGATTGAAACTTTATTTCAAAGAAAATACAACAAAAGATGTAAAAGTAGAATCAATGTGGGAAGCCAGTAAAGCAGTGATGAGGGGGTATTTTATAAAAAAGAACTCGGAATTAAAAAGAAAACAAAGAGAGAAAATAGAAACATTGAACAAAGAAATAAAGGTAAGTGAAATGAAACTAGAAATGACGAAACAAAAAAGGTACCAATCCAAAATGAAATTAAAATGCTTAAAAACAATTAGATTTACTATTAACAACAGAAATTAGAAGGAAATTAGTGATGGCAAGACAAAAGTATTTTGAACAGGCAAACAAAGCAGGCAAATGGTTATACAGATTAAGGGAAAAAACAGAAAAATCTAGGATTACACAAATCAAAGGACAAGGAAACAAAATAGTAACTAAACAAAAGGAGATTAAAAAGGTATTTTGTGATTTTTTCAAAAATCTATATAAAGAAAAAGAAGTTAATTTAGAGGACATACAAAATTTTCTAAACAAATGGAATCCTAAAGAAATTCAACAGGATCATAGGGAAAAATTAAATAAACCGATAAGTAAAGTGGAAATAAAAGAGGCCATAAAAAAGCTCAAAATTAATAAGGCTCCTGGGCCCGATGGTTTTACAGCCATTTATTACAAAAAAAATTTGGAACAGATTAGTTCCCCATTGCAGAAAGTAGTCAATTCACTTTTGTTTTCAAATATACCAAACTCATGGAAGGATGCAAACATTTGTTTAATACCAAAAGAAAATAGAGGTAAATTAGAACCAAAAAATTATAGGCCCATATCTTTATTAAATTTAGATTATAAAATTTTCTCTTATATTTTGGAGGAAAGATTTACAGAAATATTACAAGACTGGATTGGAGAGGAACAGTGCGGATTTCTCTCAGGTAGATATATAAGAGATAACTTGAGAATAATTTTGAATGTTATAGAATACGCTGACAAACATCCAGACAAACAAATAGCCTCAATGTTTTTAGATATAGAAAAGGCACTTGACTGTGTAAATTGGAAATGTATGATGAAGGTGCTAGAGAAGATGAATGTGGGAAACAATTTTACAAAGTGGATTCAAGCAATATATAACTCTCAATCTGCCAAAATTGTAATAAATGGAGAAAAGACAGAACAATTTCCCATATACCTGCAACCTGTTCTCTTGACCCAATTCCTACTTGTCTTCTCATTTCCATAGCTCCCTCTTTTCTGCCCTTGCTTCTCCATATCTTCAATCTCTCTCTCTCTCTCTCTCCAGGCTCCTTCCCTTCAGACTTCAAACATGCTCTCATTTTCCCAGTTCTGAAAAAACCTTCTCTTGACCCCTTCTCTCTGTCTAGCTATCATCCGATTTCTCTTCTTCCCTTTCTTTCTAAAGTCTTGGAACGGGTTGTTTATTCTCACTGTCTTGAGTTTCTTGAAGCCAACTCCATCCTTGATCCCTTTCAGTCTGGTTTCTGCCCAAGGCATTCTACAGAAACAGCTCTCACTAAGATCTCGAATGACCTTTTACAGGCCAAGGCTAATGGCCTCTACTCTGTTCTCATCCTTCTTGATCTGTCTGCAGCCTTTGACACCGTTGATCACTGTCTTCTAGTTGATATACTTTCTGACCTTGGGTTCTCAGACTCTGTTCTCGACTGGTTTAGATCTTATTTGTCAGACAGATCTTTTGCACTAGTTGCAGGTGGTCAGACTTCGTCCTCTGTTCCCTTATCTGTTGGAGTGCCCCAGGGCTCTGTTCTGGGTCCCTTTCTGTTTTCTCTCTACACACTGTCCTTAGGTAAACTCATTAGCTCTTTTGGTTTTTCCTACCATCTGTATGCCGATGACACCCAGTTGTATCTTTCCGCTCCTGACCTTTCTCCAAGGCTTGAACAGCAAGTTTCGTCTTGCCTCACAGCTGTCTCGCAGTGGATGCGCCATCGGCATTTGAAGCTCAACATGTCCAAGACGGAGCTTCTTGTCTTTCCTCCTAAGCCCACCCTTCAACACTCCTTTTCTGTCTCTGTGGACAACATTTCTATTCAACCAGTTCAACAAGCCCGCAGTCTTGGTTTTATCTTTGACTCTTCTCTGTCGTGTATCCCTCAGATCCAGACCACAGCCAAGGCTTGTAGATTCTTCTTGTACAATATTGCCAAAATCCAACCATATCTCTCCACCTGTAATGCCAAGATCCTGGTCCATGCCCTAGTGATCTCACGACTTGATTACTGTAATGTCCTCCTGGCTGGGCTTCCTCTTTCTCACCTCCGTCCTTTAATCTCTGTTCAGCATTCAGCTGCACGCATTATCACTTCCACCCACCGCTCTGACCACATCTCTCCTGTGTTGGCATCCCTTCACTGACTCCCTCTCCCTTTCCGCATTCAGTATAAGCTCCTGCTGTCAACGTTTAAAGCCCTCCATGGGCTGGCCCCTCCTTACTTATCAGACCTTCTTTCTCACCTTCCCACTCGGGCCCTCCGTTCTGGTAGTCAAGGTCTGCTGTCTCAGCCCAGGATTTCCTCTGCCCCATCTCGGATTCACCCCTTTTCACTCTCTGCCCCTCACTCCTGGAACCTTCTTCCTCCAAAAGCAAGAGCCATCACTTCTTTAACCAGCTTCAAAACAGAGTTGAAGACCATCCTGTTCAGAGAAGCGTTCCCAGGCATTGCGTGATTGTCACTTGCTATTTGATGTTCTTTTTGTTACCTGTTTTATTGAACCATTTCCTGTATTACTATGTATTTTATATGTATTATCCTATTATTTTTTAGATTGTATGCCATAGGCAGGTTTACTCATTTATATTTATTATTTTTATGTACAGCGCTGTGCAAATCTACAGCACTATATAAATAATAATAATAATAATAATAATAATATACAGAGGCACTAGACAGGGTTGCCCGTTATCTCCGCTTTTATTCATATGTGTGATTGAATCACTAATTGGAAATCTAAGAAATGAGAAAGAAATTAAAGGAATCAAAATTAAAAAGAAAGAATTTAAGATCAGGGCATTTGCCGATGACTTAGCTTTAACTCTAGTAGATCCATTAGAAAATCTGGAAACATTAAATAAGTATTTGTTAGAATTTGAAAATATTTCAGGCCGAAGGATAGATAAAGATAAAACGACAATAATAACTAAAAATATGATAAAAATAGAAGAAAGGAAAATGGCGGAGAGGACGCGCTTCTCTGTTAGTAAAAAAATAAAATATCTGGGGATTACATTAACAGGGAAAAATTCGGACTTATTCAAAAATAATTACAAGAAAATTTGGGGGAAAATCAAAAGGGACCTAATGAAATGGAAGGATTTAAAATTGTCATTAAATGGGAAAATTGGATCTATAAAAATGAATGTATTCCCGAAATTTCTATATTTATTTCAAACGATCCCCATAATCTATAATGAGAAAGTCTTTAATGATTGGCAAAAAGAAATCTTGAGATATATCTGGGCAGGAAGAAAACCAAGAATTAAAATAAAAACATTACAGGATATCAAAGAAAGGGGAGGATTTGGATTATCAAATTTAAAATTATATTACAGAGCAGCATGCTTAGTTTGGATTCAAGACTGGATGAATTTGGAAAATACAAATTTATTAAATTTGGAAGGGGAAAGGTTAAGATTCGGATGGCATGCTTATTTATGGTTTGAAAAAGAAAAAGTAAATGGAGATTTTAACAATCATTTTATTAGAAAACTCTTATTAAAAGTATGGAAGATGTATAAGGAAAGATGTTCACCAAAAACACCGATCTGGATCTCTCCACATGAGGCTATGTATAGTAAAGGAAATTTTATGGAGAATAGATGGATAAAATTTGGCGATTTAATTAAATATCAGAATGATCAAATTCAAATTCTAACGCAAGAAGAATTGGAAGAATAAGGATTTAAGGGCCATTGGTTATTATTTAGACAATTAAGGGAAAAATTAAAAATAGAAATTAAAAAAATGGGATAGAAAGAAATCTAAAAGAATTAGAAAAAATCTTAGTTAATGAAAAATATCAAACCCTTTCAAAAATATACAAAATATTATTAAAATGGGAAACAGAGGAAGAATTCATTAAGGAGACCATGATTCAATGGGCAAAAAATATTGGCTATAATATAGATATAGACAAATGGGAAAAGGTCTGGAAAAGCACAAGTAAAATTTCATTGGTGCAAAATATAAGAGAAAACATTTTAAAATTGCATCATAGATGGCATTTATCGCTGGCAAAATTATCAAAAATGTATTAAAAATGAGCCCACATTGTTGGAAATGCCAGAATGAAATTGGATCCTTTTATCATCAATGGTGGACCTGTAAAAAAGCTAAAAATTTCTGGAAAATAATACATGCAGAGATTGGGGAAAAAATTGAATGTGAAAATAAAAATGACCCCAGAATTATATTTACTAACTATGATAGAGAATATAAATATGAACAAATCAAAAGAAAGATTGTTATTTTACATGATAATAGCTGCAAGGTTAGAATATGCTAGAATGTGGAAAAATCCCTCTACTCCAGCACTGCAAGGCTGGCTAATTAAATTATTGGAATTGGCTAATTTAGATAAACTGACATGTCTTTTGAGCATGAATAATAAGGATATCTTTGTACAAAGCTGGGAACAGATGATAACATATGTAAGCAAGAAATATGGTGAAAAATGTGTTGGGGATTTAAAGATTGAATATGTTTTAAATAATTTAAAGTAGTTACTATAAGAAGATTTTACTATAAGTATAGGTAGTTAAGTGTAGGATTATGAGACTTAAGTGAAGATCCTTGAATTTATTGTTAACGGTGACATTATTTATGAAGCAAGAAGATATACCAGAATTGTGGTGGAGAAAGGAAGTTCCTTTTTTTAAAAAAATTCTTTTCTTTGCCTCTTTTCCCCTCCTTTCTCTTTTTGTTTTCTTTTTTCTACTTATTTTGTACTTCTGTATTTCTGTTAATAAAGAGAGAGAGAGAGAGAGAGAGAGAGAGAGAGAGTATGGCAGCTAGATGATTAACAAGGACTGAGGTCTTGCCAAACAGCTGAACTAGCTCCCAATGCACATCCAGGCTCAATTCAAAACACTGTTTCTAACCTTCAAGACTCAAAATACAGCAGGCAACATATTTTGAATGAGTAACCAAAAATGTATGGTTGCATGTCAAAGCTCTGAGAGTCTTGTTCCTGACCTCATTCTGCATCTTTGAAATGTAGCATGAAGATAAGAACAAACAACTGTCTCTCTTCGACTTAGAATTAGTGAGAAGCAGCAAAAGTGTGTCCACTTTCCATTCCTGCCAGTTAATTCAACCACCAGCCACCTGACAAGAGTAGATACAAGATAATGAGCCTCCATTGTCCCACCCATGGTGGGGTGCTCATCTAGAAGAGGTTGGAAAGCCAATTTCAACCAATGAAAATTTTAAAAGCTGCAGAGTTACTAATCTCTTAGGAATCTCAAGGAAAAGCAAATTGAGTATTTAGAGGGCTTTCTGATGCTGCTATTCTACTAATAACAGTAATCTTAAAGACAGTAGCTGTGTTAATCTGGATTGGCATGCAAAAGGATATTGTAGCTCCTTTGAGACTAACTGGGAGAAAGAGTTTTGTATATGTTTTCATAGACAGAGTCTACTCTCTCCCTCTGATGAAGGATACTCCATCTATGAAAGCTTATGTTACAAAACTCATTCTCTCAATTAGTCTCTCAATTATAGGTGTAGAGACAACTTTCCACTTCTCTCCTCTAGCTCGAAATCTATGATAAGTAGTGGAGAAATATCAGCTTTCTCTACCAGGTAAGCTGGAGCTCCAGCTGCTTAGCTGGTAAACACAGAAGGCTTCATGTCTTTACCTGAAAGCCAAAGAAAGAAGCTAGAGGTTTGACTTGATGCTCTGCCTGAACCCAGGTATAAAATGAATCATGGGTTTCTCTCTATGTTTGGTCATGGGTTGGAGGCATGGATCAAAGGAGTGCTTCTGTTGGACAGAATGAGACAGTCACTTCAGACAGAAGATGCAAGGTGGACTAATGTTTTCATGTGCCTTGGTTTTGATAGGTGGTTTCAAGTTGCCTATTTTTATCCTGCAGCTCCACTTGGATTGTTTTGATGAACTTTTTAAATTATTTTATGGACACTGCTGTGTGAGTATAGAAATGCTTTGAATAAATAAAGGTTCTTGCTCTATTTTCCTTGCTTTAGAAAGTTACCTTTTTCAGACTCCACATTTCATAACACAAATCTCCTCATCTTACTGGCCACAGATAACTTCTGCTTCCACAACCAGGTTTATTCTTAAAATAGTAAGTTGTCTGGGAGACTGATAGAGACAAAGCTTGACCATGCTTACTGAAATTCTGGGTACTGTCATTCAAAGAAGTAATCTTCTCAAATTCTGAATAGAGATCTCTGAAAGACTGCTAGCCATCATGGCTATAGGGAACCTCCAGATTCAGTTTGCCATTCATTTTTTCCTCCAGCTAGAGACTTTGAAGCGATGGAAGAATACTACTGCAACTGTTTTCTAATAATAGATATTTATATAGCACACTCTAGATTTTTAAAGTGATTCACTTATTTTATATACTTAATCCTTAGAACAGATGTGCAGGGTCATCCACCACCATGCTCTTCACGCCATCCTGCTTTCTATTGCTGTATCGTTTTTCCTTCTCTGTGCCTTGCCTGAGGCTGCATTTACTTGCATTCCTTCACCCAAGTGTAAGAATAGCTAATTAGCTGAAAACTGAGCAATAAAGTGGTTAATCACAGGATCAGTAGAATTGATTTCCCAGTGTAATGATTGGAAAGGATAACTTTTCTTACCAGGTTGTTTCTTTTTTCCCGGGGATGGGCAACTAGCATCCATACTGTAGGAAGAAATGTCTCCTGGTAAACTGGAATCAATACATCTCATTGTTCTAATGGGAGAGCCAATCTAGATGGGTGCTTGGCCAGTCTCAGCCTGGTTTCTTGCTGTTTGCACACAACATCACATGCAGTACCGAAAGGAATGGGAAAGGGAGGAGGTACTGATTGACAAAGCTTTTTCACTAGCTTATCAAACAGTATAGGCTCCCCTTCCTGTGCTCATGGATGCCCATAGCAGTAGCTCAGTGACAGAGTTTAGAATACTGTACAGATCTTTCTGTCTTCAGTTTCTGGAATCTCCTGGTAAAGAATGTCAGGTACCTGGGCTGGTGAAGGTGTAGCATATGGCTAAATCAGGAGAGAGCAACTTTATCAAGTCTGGGAGCCATGTTTATGCCTCAGAACACTCTGGTGGATGGAAAGTCCACTTTGGTTCTGAAAAACAGGTTATTTTTATGTTAAACTGTAAAGAGCAGCTTTGCAGCCTGTTGCTGCGCTCAGAGGCTTCCTGAAACAGCAATTCATTCTCTTTTGGGAGCCAGGAAAAGGCCAGTTTGGGGATCCTGGAGGTTTTGAGGGCCATAAAAACATCATTGGGAGCTGCACTGGGTTATATGGATCAGTAGTTCCAGTAGTTTAAAGTTGCTGCTTCTTTTAAGCAAAATCATACATCACTTCTATCCAAAATGGATAGAACCAGAGCCTGGAAATGTTACTTTTTTTGGACTAGAACTCCCCAAACCCCCTGAAAGAGGGGCATTTCCAGGCTCTGGATAGGAACTTTTTCCTGATGCTTCACCTGTAGGATAGCAAGACAGGGCATTCCCCCTGGGTTCAGAATGAGCAGGATTCCCTATGCATTTCCCCATAGGAACTGTCTCAGCATGGAGGCATTCTTCCCATCCTTGATTATTCCAGCTCTTGTGCTTTAGCTGTTCTTCCCTCTCCCTCCCTTTCTCTCTCTTGTCTCTCCACTTTACTGGAAAATAAATTAGCAGACTAATTAGATGACTATCTTAAGCAGCCAGCAGTTGCTTCCTGCCACAACTCCAGCTGAATACAAGATGATCACAGCGTTCAGAGTATCCACTTGGGACTCAGAATTGCCCTAGTTAATTTGCCTGCTCCACCTGAGGCAGGTCCCTGGGTCACTTCCAAAGTCAGTTTTGGGGGACTATGTGTGGCTGTGTGATGAGATAAAATAGTGACAAAGGTAGTACAGTTGATCTCCTTTCCTGAGGAAAATGCAAGGAGCTGTACATCTACCTCCAAATTTGTTTCAGCTGAATTTCAGTTAAGCAATGGGCAGATGCTGGTAGTGTTAGTTGCCTGATGCTTCATACATTTTGTCATAGTGTTATATGTGACGTTAAAGGATCATATAAGGCGCAGCAATTAAATTATCTCTCTGTGTACAGATACAATCTTTACAGCATCAAGCAAGTTCAGACAAGTCTGTCCTGGATCCCAGAAGGATACAGTTAATTATTTAGAATATAAATTTATTAGAGTGACTAACAAAACAGAGTATTTGAAACAGAAATATTATGGCAAGATGTTCTGGCTTCTTCTTCTTCAGTCACTCTGTTCCCAAGTTGTACTGAGAGCAGTTCAAGGGGGAAACCCCAACATCTTGCCATAATATTCAAATATTTCTGCTTTGTAAATAGCTGAAATAAATAGATGAATAAACACACACAGATACACTACTCCTGAAATCCAGCACAAGATGCCATTTGCTTTTCAATCTGTGTACTGTTGGCAAATGAACATTCTTGCCTTCATCTGGTTCTAGTCATGCTCAGCTAATAGCGGTTCAGAGATGGAGGGTGTATGTCGGCACCATAAGATCCACTTTTGTGAAATATACCATATATACTCAACTATAAGTCTACCTCGTGTATAAGTTGAGGGCAGGTTTTGGGGCCCAAATTATGAAATTTGATATGACTGATGTATAAGTCGAGGGTAAAACTTAGAAGCATGCAACAAAGGATTTAAAAAATGAATGAATGGAAAATGATGCCAGAGAATGCTACTGTTTTCCTGTCCAAGCATTCAAAAAGGCCAGAAGCAGCACCATAGTGGAGACAAAAGAGAGTGTTGGTACTTCTTTTGGATTGTCCCGAGAGGGACTAAGCTCTCACCTTTTGCCACTCTACACAGAGAGGGTTCCTATTTTGAGTTAAGGTATAGCACTTGCATTGACCCATGGATAAGTTGACCCAGGTTTTTTTGGGTCAATTTTTTGATTCAAATTTCTACTTATACATGAGTATATACAGTAGATATATATCTGTATCACTTGTGCATTTGTGTAAACCACGTGCTGTTAGTCTAAGCCGCTGTTGGATTGGGACTTATTTCTGTTTGCTTGAGAACAGATGGTTTTCACAGCCTTTCGTAAGATGGATTGTCTCTGTAATGTATAGCAGCCCTTAACATGTTATTTTAAAAGAATTTACAGATAACATTTCAGTGCCAGCCTGAAATTATTATTGTTGGGAACCGGTTATTTTTTCTCTTTTTGTAGAGTTCCTTCAGACAGTGATTAGTGGGATGTTTTACTGCATGCGGAGCAATAATTATAATTAATGTGAGGCTCACTTATTCCTTGACCTGTGTATTGTATTAGTCCCAATCCCATCTCAAAACAAACTTGCCCTGTTATTTATGTGCCCCCTGCCTCATGTTTTTCTGCCATCTTCCCTCATTTTAAAACAGAGACAGATTCTTTGGAGTGTTCCAATATTGTAGTACATGCTAGGTACTGAAGTGAACCTCCAGATGTTGTTGGACTACTGTGCCCATCACTCCAGCCAGCATAGCTAATGGTGGAAGTTGTAATCCAACAGCATTTAAATGACTAGATCTGAAAAGAAAGTCACATGCCTAGGTTGAGTATCTGAAGCCCTAGTCAGCAACCTATTTTACTGAAAGCCCACTTTGAGGAACAGATGCTGAGCAATGGGTAAGCCTTCCTTTTATCCCTGGAGGAGACAACCAGCAGTTTTAATTGCCATGGCAACTACTCCTTTCATACATTTCTGTCCCTCTGGATTGGTAATTAGGTTCTGGAGTGAAGTGGTATTTTTCAGGTGGCTGGATAGTGTCCTGGGGATTCAAGGTACTGATCTCTTGTCTAAACGGTCCCCTTTCTTCGTTTTCCTAAGGCTGCTGGTTGCCAACTAAGAAATTCCACTTGTTTTGCTTTAAAAACCTGGAGTGCTTGGGAAAGTTACTTTTTTGCATTTCAGCTTCCAGAATACTTTCAGCAGCAGGGCTACCAGCCAACACTGCCAGTGCCAATTGGGAGATTCAGGGAATCACAGTGCAAAAAAGTATTTTTTTTCCTAGCTTTGCCTTGGAGTTAGTACAAAAATTAAATTGAATTTGGGCCTTATACTTATGTCTGCTTGAAAGGAGGGATAAGTGGAGTGTGTGTGTGTGGTGTGTGTGCGTGCGCACACACCTTCAAGTCACCTGTGAGCGTATGGTGACCCCATGAATTTCATAGAGTTTTCTTAGGCTAGAAATGGTTTTGCCAGTTCCTTCCTCTAAAATATAACCTACAGCACCTGGTATTCATTGGTGGCCTCCCATCGAAGTATGAACCAGGGCTGACCCTGTTTAGCTTCCAAGATCAAATGGGAACCCGTGTCTTTCCAGTCTTTAATTAAATTATGGTATCTTGTTTCCTGGGGTTGAGCATTTGAGCTGTGATTGAACAGCCTATCATTCTTTGTGTGGTTTTTGTGTGTTTCAGGTAGATAGCCTGGAGGACAAGTTGACCCAATGCAGAGAGGCCTTGGAAGAGGTGGATTTTAAGCTACGGAGAGAAGAACTGACTCCTGAGAGAAGGTACTTCGTGGGAATATATTCCTCTTTCTAGAGCTGCAAGTGTCTGTAGCTCTTGTAAGCCACTGCTGGGTTTGTTAATGATAAACAACTCACGCCAGAGCAGAGATTTAATACACTTTCCCATCCAAAAAGTTTGCTCTAAAAGGAAGCAGTTTTGAATAAGAAAAATGAAATCAGTGTATTACTGAATCATCCTCTTTGTTGTTCTTCCTGTCTCTCATATCTGCCCATTGTGAATGCACTCAGAGCCTTAATATACTTTTAGGTTTTTTCACTTCAGTTTTCTTCCTTTTAATATTTGACGATTGCTTAAAGCTTGAGCACCACAAAAATAATTTCTCTCTGCTTTGTAACTGCTTGGGGAATTAGCCTAGATTTGCTGACCACCTGTTGCTTAGTAATGCCAGATTTTGTGCTGAGCTTTATCTTCTAATAAATCAATACATTGGCAATGCACTGTGCATACATCTAGTATTCTAAACAAAAACAAAATAAGGACCAGCATGTGTTCACCAAGAGTTTCTAAAATAAGCCCAAATAGGAAATGTGTCAGCACATATGCCAGCTTCAGTTCTCGTGACTGAAGTTGGCCTATATGCAGAAATATTTCATGTTTGTAGTTGTTTTATCTTCCCATATCAAACCTTGATGCACGTTTTCTGGATTTTATTTTGTTGTGGTTTTGTCCTTTCCAAATGAAACAACTGCTTTCACTCTTCAGATCTACAGTTGATTGTAATCACAGTTTGGAAAAGTTATTTTGGGGGGAGGGAGAGGGAGCATCAACAACAAGCTGGTCTTCCTGGCTATGGGATTCTTGAATTTGTATCCCAAATATACATTTTCAGGCCTTATGGAGGTGAGGAGGTATTATATCAATTTCAATCCCCCGCTTGATGGAGAAGTCGAGAGCTAGAGCATCCCGAAAAGGCAGGGCCAGATTAAAGTGGTTGGGTCCCAGGAAACAGTTTCCAAAGCATGGTCCCATTATAGCATATGTGTGAGCACCTGTTTAGGATTCCAGGAAGGGCAGCTCTGGATGTCACTTCTTGTATGGGACCTAGCTGGCATGATGGGGAAGATGGGAGTTTCAGAGATAGCTGTGCCAATGAAGCACCCATCCTTCCCTTTTTTTATACAGTAGTTGGGAAATGGGGCCAAGTTGGGTAGTAATCATACCTACCCCTGGGGAGTATGGGAGAGAAAATGGTCATTACTCTTCCTCTCTTCAGGGCTGTCTCTCTCTTCACAGCAACACAGTACAAGAAATATGCGTGCACAGTGCCAGAAGTAGCATCTGTTGCTATTGTTCCTGGAGAAATTGTTGCTATTGTTCCTGGAGCAGTTTATTCCAATTGTGCCATTAACAACAGGTAGCTGATCAGCCTCTGCTTGAAGGCCTCCAGCAGTCCTAAGTACCTGCTGATATTGTCAAGCTGCTCTTACTATTAAGAAGTTTCTCCCAAAGTTCAACTGAAATATGTCGTCCTATATCATTTAAGCTCCTTTATGCTTGCCCTCTCTTCTGGGCTGAATGAGTCTTTGCCTCATCTGTGCAACCCCAATTGAAATGTTTGAAAAGAATTTCATATTTTCTCTCTTCCAGCATTTAGTGCTTTCCACCTTTCCACAAGTGACTTGTTTTCTTCACCTCTCTTTATTTCGCCGTTGTTGTTGTCCTCCTCTGTACTCATTCTAATCTGTCTGCCTCCTTCTTGAAGATCTGGATGTATCATTCTCTATTAGCTTGGTCTAGTGTAAGATAAAGTGGAACCATTATTTCTCATGACCAGGTTTCTGAGTTAGACTGCAGTGAAGGAGTAGATTAGGTAGGATGATGCATTTCAAGTCTTTTAGCAATCTCTCAGTTTGCAGGTAGGGCTGTGTGTATTTTGCATATGCATGTGGGTTTGTTTTGTTTTGTCTTTGCACTTTTTGTGGCTTTGCTAAATATGAGGGGCATCAAGGAGCTGTATAGAGCACTGAATATGTACTTGCTGATCACTAGAATAATAGCAATATAGCAACAGCAAGTACATTTCTATACCGCTTATCAGTAAACATTTCCTAAGCAGTTTACTTTTCTGTTTTACCAGTTTTACAGTGTGTAAGCCAGTTGCCCCCAACAAGCTGGGTACTCATTTTACTGGCCTACAAAAGGTTGGAAGACCAAGTGGACCTAGGAGCCTTGCCTTGGATTGAACACACCCTTGTGGCTGCAGTACTGGCATTTAAGCACTGCGCCACTAGGGCTCCCTTAGAAGTTTTTGAGAAAACATCAGGAACATCAACTTGACCCTTCTCTTGAGCGTCTTTTATAACCCTCCCACAGCTGCTTTCCCTCAAAGGAATGGCTGGCAATTGCAACAGGAGGAAGATTAAGCAGTACTTGCTACCTCCCATCACTAGTCCCAGCTCCAGCTAACCTAGCAGTTCAAAAGCATGTAAAAATGCAAGTAGATAAACAGGTAGCACTTTGGTGGGAAGGTAATAGTGTTCCATGCGCCTCGACATTTAGTCATACAGTGGTGCCTCGGGTTACGAAAATAATTCGTTCCGCGGCCCCTTTCGTAACCCGAAAAGCCTTCGTAAGCCGAATTGCCATAGGCGCTAATGGGGAAAAGCCGCGATTCCGTGCGAAAAAGCCGAAAAAAGCACCAAAAGTTTTTTCGTAACCCGAAAAAACATTCGTAACCCGAAACAATGATTCCCTATGGGATTTTTTCGTATCCCGAAAATTTCGTAACCTGGGTATTTCGTAACCCGAGGTACCACTGTACTGGCCACATGACATGGAGTCGTCTTTGACAATACTGGCTCCCCTGGCTTAGTAACGGAGATGAGCACCACCCGTACAGTCAGATATGACTAGACAGTCACATCAAAGGGCAAAACCTGTACCTTTTACATGCTACTTCTCTGCTTCAATTTCTTCCTTGCTTTGCAGCTGTTTAATGAAGATTCAGTTCTGCTGATAGATGTGTAAATTTGACCTTATATATCTTATGAGAATTTCTATGCACTTTCATGCCTGGTTTTGCTACCACAGGGACTAAAAATATTATTTTTAAAAAAACTGAAGCAGACATTAACAGGAAATTACTTCACAAATATTAAGGCCTAAATTTGATTCTTTAATCCCAACTAGAGGAGACCCATATGATTTACCTATGTGTTGATTTACTATTGAAAAATAAATTAAGTAGAGTCTTGCTGAAATTGGAACTAGCAAGTGGAGTTAGACCTATATCTTTCTTCCAGTTGTAAATCTTTTACCAGCTTCCTCCTCAGCCTAATCTTAAAAGATATGTCAAAACACTGTCAAAACATTATAACTGCCCATTTTTGTTATTTTGGAAACACAGGCATAGCCAGTGGAATAGCTGTTCCTTTACCAGTGTCAAAATCTGGATCTACATTATTCAAAACACATGTATAGATTGAGAATTGACAGCTGGCTAGGAGATGGCATTCAAAAAAAGAGCAGTGTTTTCCAAGCTCTGATTAATATTGGATCCACAACAAATTCAGTGTTTAAGATGTAGGCCTAAGGAGAAGAATTGGGTTTTATTTTGATTGTTGTTTTCTTCTTCCTGTGATTCCTTGCTCTTTTCTTTCATCACACCAATAGTGTTTCGAAAATCTAATCAGCAATTGTCAATATGAGTCACTTAATGACACCCTTCTCTTATAGTAGAATATGAAACACGGGGCTGCCATAATTCTTTATTTATTTCCCAAGCATTAGTTTAGCATATGTGATGGCCACTGCCTTGTACATTGCTCAGCACCCAGCTCTTGTTACTGTCTGTTGGGGGCAGAGCAGTATAATGACTTCATGTTGCACATTCTATTAAATTCTGTGATGAGGAAAAGGAAAAGAAACAGTGGCCAAAATCTTACATGCGTGTTTAGCTATGTGCATGACGTTCTGTGTCTTTCCACCACCTGGCAGCTGTGAAATCCTGGCAAGCACCCTTGCTACTGTTGCTTACCTCTGAGGAAGGGAACAAAGGAGGGGACAGGCAGTTGAGACCATAGTGAATTAGCTGGTCTCAGCTTGGTTGGGGGAAAGAAATGAGAGTGTGCTCTCAGATGGAAAGCATCTGTTTTCTTCCCCCAGGAGCCCAGAGCAGCCAGATCTTCATCAGCTGAATGACATCCCCTTCCCTATGTTCAGCAGCAACTGCCCCTCTTGGGGCTTGACTGCTGCTGGACTTGGTTTTTGGACAGAACACAAGGGCAAGAAAGTAGCCCTCTGCACCTCATCCAAAAAGGGATGTATGTGTAAGCTGCACCTAGGCCCATGTAAGTTGCTAACAGGATACCAGCCACTAAGTGACAGCTGCATCATTAAAATCTGTTTCCATCCTAGGAGAACTCATACTGCAAGAGTGGGAAATATTTGGCCCTGCAGAGTTGTTAGACTACATCACCATACTTTACCGACACACTGACCAGGGCTAATGGGACTTTGGACATACCAACGTTAGAAGCTTACACATTACCCAACCCTAAAATATAGTCTGTGGGGGTGGGGACATGGGTGGATTGGTTGGATGGTAAGTTTGGTTGCTTACTGAACGAATTATGAGGAATTTTGCTCCATTTCTTTCAGATCTCCAGAGCTTCCACTGTAATTTTCCCAGTCTCTTCTTTCCACGGGAGCTGTTGAGTTGCTGCTTTAGAATTCACTGAATGTGTCTGTTTTCTAGCAGGCTGATGTCTCTATTTCTTTATCCTCTGATGTGCTTCTAAGAGTCCCTCTTTTCCCTTTCCCAATGTTAACACATCCTATACGCTTTCCTTAACTCACTCTGCAGTCTGTTTTGGCTCTCTTTCCACTCTGGCTGCTGCTTTATTCTCCAGGGAAACAAAACCCTATTATGCTCACAGCCATTCCCAACTATACCACAGAGCTTGCTCGGAACCAGCAGATAATTTGCTAGTACATGTTTATTTCTAGCCACACCAAAGCTGTTCTGTCCTCCCTGCAGTAATGGAGCCATTGCTGCAGGTGCTACTTTCAGGCAATTTGTTTTGTTCTCATGCTTTAAAAATTGGATTAATTAGTTATCTGGTATACAGCTAACAATACAAGCCTTGGATTTGTTCTTCTCCTTAGAAAATGTCATGTAACTGTTTAGCTGCTAAAACTTTGTTTGAAATGAGGCATGATCGGCAGACGTATGGTGAAAGTGATGTACACATTTTTGTGTGATATCTTACATGTATGTTCCCATACAATTTAGTACATAGAAGATGATTCAATTTAGGATAGTTGTTTGTTCATGAAGCACATAGACCAGGCCACCCTAAGGTTGTCTCAGAAATCGATGAAAAGGAGCAGACTTTGGTGCAGCTTTTATAAATAGCAGATAAGGTAGTGAATTCATGTCTGGGCTGTACAATTTCAGAATGTAGCTGTAGCTATCACTTGACTCATTCCTATATGCATTTTTTTAAAGTGCTAGAAAGATATGGGTAGGTTAGGTCTCTTCTCTCAAACATGTCAGTTTTGTATAGAGGAGTGTTAATCTGTTGTAGGATCAGCGGCAACAGCAGGCTGATGTGGTACAACACAGCCCTAAGCATGAATGTACATCTCTTGCATGTTTTTAATTATTTATTTTAATTAATCTGATTATTCTATACAGTGCTGTGCAAATTTATAGTACTTTATAATCATCATCATCATCTCGATCTTATTGGAGAGGCAAGACAGAAATAAATATTATTAGTATTAGTAGTAGTAGTATTGGTAGTGCCTTATAGAATAGACCCAATTCTTGAATGCTAAATCTCAGTGATTCAGTGGATCTAGCCTAGTTAAGACTACATTCTCTGTCAAGGATGAGAAGCCTTTCCTTATATTTTATATCTTTTTCCAGAGTACGTATCTAAATAATCTTTCTCATGTTCTTGCAGAGAGTCATTAGAGAAAGAGAAAAGTCTACTAGTAACCAAAGCTGAAGCATATGGTAAGAAATGCATCATGGTCACTTCTTTTGAAACTGCTATCACATAAAATGCATCTACCATTTGACATGGTAGATCGGGAAACTGCTATCACATAAAATGCATCCACCATTTGATATGGTAGACTTAGGAAACAGAGGAGCAGGGAAATTAAAATAATTAATTCAACCATGCTTTAGTTTGGAGAATGTGTTTTACAGGATGTATCCTTGATGCCTTCTGAAACATGGTAGGAACCAGGTCTGGTATCGCTCTACATATTGTTTCTTTAGAGTTACAATGAAGAAAGATGATGGGTGTGGAAGTTTTCTGCAGGTCAAAACTGGAGTGCTCCTTGCCAGAGTGTAAGCATTAGAATTCAGGACTAAAAATCCACAGTGGGTGATCTCTCTCTCTCTCTCTCTCTCTCTCTCTCTCTCTCTCCCTCTCCTCACCCATCCCATAACTACCCATTAAAAATCTGCCTGAACAGAGCCACTTTTACCTACTGACGTAATGCCAGCAAGGAGGGGGCCAACCTTGCTTCTCATGGAAGGGCATTCCAGAGGGCAGGAGCACCTACTGGACCTAAGCTGTGTAGGGCTTTATAAGTCATAACCAGCACTTTAAATTGTGCCTGGAAACAAACTAGTAGCCAGTGAAGCTGTTTCAGCAAGGGAGTTATGTGGTCCCTATAACTGGCCCGTCAGCATTCTGGAAGTGATGTTTTGCACACGCTGAATTTTCTGAACATTTTCCAAAGGCAGCCCCATGTAGACTGCATTGCAGTAGTCCAAAAGCCATGTGTCACAGTAGCCAGATTTGATATCTCAAGGAATGGGTGCAGCTGGTGCACAAGTTTTAACTGTGCAAATGCACTCCTGGCCACTGTTGAAATCTGGGCTTCCAGGCTCAGAGTGGAGTGCAGGAGCACACATTTATATAAATAAAGAGGACATCTGACCATGGAATAGGCCAGTGAAGAAAGGATTGAAGAGAGAGACCTCTTGCGGCTGTTGTTGTTGTTGTTATTATTATTATTATTATTATTAACCTTTATTTATGAAGCGCTGTAAATTTACACAGCGCTGTACATACAATCTTTTTAGTTAGACGGTTCCCTGCCCTCGGGCTTACAATCTAAAAAGACATGACACAGAAGGAGAAGGGAGTGGTGGAGGGAAAGGGTAAGAGGTCCAGCAGTTCCTCTCTACCTCCAAGGCCTGGACCAAGGCAGATGGACTGGAGGGAGGGCTTGGATTCTTAATGGATGGTTAATCATTTTCCAGGGAAAATACATACTCTCAAGTAGGATAATGCATATACAGTACATAGCAATACAGGAAATGGTTTGATAAACAGGCACCAAAAGAACATCAAATAGTAAGCGACAATTATGCAATGCCTGGGAAGGCTACTCTGAACAGGATGGTTTTCAACTCCGTTTTGAAGCTGGTTAAAGAAGTGATGGCTCTTGCTTGTGCGGGAAGAAGGTTCCAGGAGTGGCGGGCAGCAAGTGAAAAGGGGCGAATCCGGGATGGGGCAGAGGAAATCCTGGGCTGAGACAGCAGACCTTGACTACCAGAACAGAGGGCCCTGGTGGGAAAGTGAGGAGAAAGAAGGTCTGATAAGTAAGGAGGGGCCAGACCATGGAGGGCTTTAAACGTCGACAGCAGGAGCTTGTACTGAATACAGAAAGGGAGGGGGAGCCAGTGAAGGGATGCCAACACAGGAGAGATGTGGTCAGAGCGGTGGGTGAAAGTGATAATGCGTGCAGCTGAAAGCTGAACAGAGATTAAAGGACGGAGGTGAGAAAGAGGAAGCCCAGCCAGGAGGACATTACAGTAATCGTTGTGAGATCACTAGGGCATGGACCAGGATCTTGGCATTAGAGGCGGAGAGATATGGTCAGATTTTGGCAATATTGTACAAGAAGAATCTACAAGCCTTGACTGTGGTCTGGATCTGAGGGATACACGACAGAGAAGAGTCAAAGATAAAACCAAGACTGCGGGCTTGTTGAACTGGTTGAATAGAAATGTTGTCCACAGAGACAGAAAAGGAGTGTTGAAGGGTGGGCTTAGGAGGAAAGACAAGAAGCTCCGTCTTGGACATGTTGAGCTTCAAACGCTGATGGTGCATCCACTGCAAGACAGCTGTGAGGCAAGACGAGACTTGCTGTTCAAGCCTTGGAGAAAGGTCAGGGGCGGAAAGATACATCTGGGTGTCATCGGCATACAGATGGTAGGAAAAACCAAAAGAGCTGATGAGTTTTCCTAAGGACAGTGTGTAGAGAGAAAACAGAAGGGGACCCAGAACAGAGCCCTGGGGAACTCCAACAGATAAGGGAACAGAGGATGAAGTCTGACCACCTGTGACCACTGCAAAAGATCTGCCAGACAAGTAAGATCTAAACCAGTCGAGAACAGAGTCTGAGAACCCAAGGTCAGAGAGTATGTCAATTAGGAGAAAGTGATCAACGGTGTCAAAGGCTGCAGACAAATCAAGAAGGATGAGAACAGAGTAAAGGCCATTAGCCTTGGCCTGTAAAAGGTCATTTGAAATCTTAGTGAAAGCTGTCTCTGTAGAATGCCTTGGGCGGAAACTAGACTGAAAGGGATCGAGGATGGAGTTGGCTTCAAGAAACTTAAGACAGCGCTTGAGTTCCTTTTTTTTATTTTTATTTTTTTCCATTCTTGCTAGCAGGTATTGGGGGCTGGGGGAGGGAAAGGGGGGTGAGGAATACGTAGAATAAACTATATAATAGGTCATTTGGAACGACTTGGGAGGGGAAGGGTAGGGGTGGATGCTATGTTTGTGTATGTTGGTTGGATTTGTATATATTTGTACTATTTGTATTAAAAATTTAATTTGAAAATTATTTTTTAAAAAAGAAACTCAAGACAGCGCAAATAGAAAACCCGTTCCAAAACCTTAGAAAGAAAGGGGAGAAGAGAAATTGGATGATAGCTAGACAAAGAGGAGGGGTCAAGAGAAGGTTTTTTCAGAATCGGGGAAATGAGAGTATGTTTGAAGTCCGATGGGAAGGAGCCTGTAGAGAGAGAGAGATTGAAGATATGGAGAAGCGAGGGCAGAAAGGAGGGAGCTATAGAGATTAGAAGACGAGTAGGAATTGGATCAAGAGAACAGGTTGCAGGTTTGGAGGAATTCAGAAGTGTAGAGAGTTCATCCAAAGAGGCAGGAGGAAACACAGAGAATTTGTTAGGCGAAGGCGATAGAAGATTAAGAGCAGAAGAAGAATCAGGGGGGGGGGAGAACTATCTCAGAGCGAATAGTGGTAATCTTAGGAAATAATTAGTAAAGTCATTAGGAGAGAATGATGAAGAGACAGGAGGAGAGGGAGGTTTAAGCAAAGTGCTGAAGGTGGAGAACAAACGCTGCGGGCGCCTCTCATTGGCGGAGATCAATTATTTGTAATAATTCTGTTTTGCCATAGAGAGAGTGCGTGAGAAGGAAGAAAGAACAAATTTGAAATGAATAAAATCAGCCCACTCTTTGGTCTTTCTCCAAAGACGTTCAGCCGCTCTAGAGCAGGAACGGAGAAGCTTAATGTTGGGGTAAGCCAGGGCTGAGGCCTAGTCTTAGAGGAAGAAGTGCGTACAGAGACAGGGGCAAAGTGGTCGAGAGTTGAGGAAAGTGTGGAGTTAAATAAAGACATTGCTGAATCAGCAGAATCCCCGAGATTTAGGGAAGAGAGAGATGAATCCAGGGTCAGACCAAGATGGTTAGAGTCAACAGACTGAAGATCACGAAAATGGCGTTGAATAGTATGACGAGGAGGAGGAGTATAAGTGAGAGCAAAGGAGATTAAATGATGATCAGATAGTGGAAAGTCAAGTGCCAGGTAGTCAGAAATGACGCAGTTTGCAGCAAGAACTAGGTCAAGACAGTGACCAAGAGAATGAGTTGAAGAGTTGGAGTGTGGTTGGAGGCCAAAAGAAGCTAGGAGAGAATTAAAGCGAGATGTTGAAGGGTTATTGGAATCATCAACGTGGATATTAAAGTCACCTAGGATCAGAGTGGGGACTGAATCTGAAATGAAGAATGTCAGCCATGATTCAAAGTCTGAGAGGAACTGGGTGGCAGAGCCAGGAGGGCGATAGATAACTGCAACCCGGAGCTGTAGAGGAGAAAAGAGTCTAATAGGATGAAACTCAAAGGAAGAGAAATGATAGCTGGGGGGAAAAGATAGAACTTGATACTGGCAGGAGTTAGATAGCAAGATACCAACCCCTCCCCCTCGACCCTCAGGACGGCTAGTGTGGGTGAAGGAGAGACCACCAAAAGAAAGGGCAGCGGAGGTTGTAGTATCATGGGCTGGGAGCCAGGTTTCAGTGAGAGCAAGGAGATTAAGGGATTTGGAGAGAAAAAGGTCATGGATTGCTGTTGCTTTAGGGGCAGCAGAGCGGCAGTTCCAGAGGGAACAGAGGAAGGGAAGCAGGGAGACAGGGAGAGGCCGAATGGGGATCAGGTTAGGAGAAATGTGGGGAGCCATGGGAAGGATGGGGTTCACAGAGAAAAGAAAGAGGTGTAGCTGGCTTTACAATTAAAGGTGAACAACAACAACAATAACAATAATGACAAAAACAATAATAATATTGCTAGCTCAGGCCTTCTGGGTAGGAGTCCGATGCAAGCAGGAAGTTCTTCCATGGAGCACAAGTTATACTTGTCCTTCTTCCTGTGGAGAATTCTCGGACCAGCAGGAGAGTGAGATGGAGCCAGGTGCCTTCTGGAAAGGGTAGAGATCCTTTGTGGAGGGCAGATGGGAAGCTTTCTTTCTTCTCAGAGGCAGAGATGGAGCCAGGTGCCTTCTGGGAAGAGTAGAGTTCCTTTGTGGCTGTAAATCTTCCTGACTTACAATCACACCAACAGATTCTAGACTGCTGTAGTGGAAGCTGTGACATCTGGTTGTGAGATGTTGGTCCATAATGTCAGGTTAGTAACTGGGAAGGGCTTTACAATCCAGGACAATAATCCTGAGTGAAGAGCTCAACCTGGCATGTATGACTGAGGCTTGGTTAGGCAAGAATGGGCTCAGTTTGACACCATCCTCACTAGATTTGGAATGAAGCTACAGGCAAGAACATATAGGCAGGGATATAGGACTCAGGCCAAAATCCTCATGTTACTCCTAATTGGAGTAAACCCACTGAATCAATTGAATTTACTTGTGTGTTGACTCACCATTCAACAATTGATTTCAATAGCTCGTCTCTAGTCAGGACTAACCAAAGGAATTCCAGTCATAATGATCTATTTGAATAGACATCTGTATTAAGATACCTTGTCTGACAACCTCCAAAATTTGGGGGTTTGCACCAGGTGTTTGGAGTAAAATGGATAGAAACATGAGATTAACACCCTGCCTAATTGTCTCCTTCACTGAGATGAGAGGGTTTTGGCAGTAGTGTTGATTTTCCAACTGATTGTTCTGGGAGATTTTGCTATCCACACTAAGGCCCTTTTATCTGGAAGAATTCAGAATTACATGGCAATCATGGACCTGTCTCATTTAATATCTGGTCCTGTGTGGTGCATTTTTGACCTAGGTTTTGCTGCTCAGAATGGAAGTTATAGCTTGCAGTGCTTCAGGGAAGTTTCTCCATTAAGAGCAAATTCTAGGATGATGACCAAGACATCTCCCTGTATTTTTTTTATGGATGAGTTTTATCTTCTTAAGAGAGGATGTGGAGAAGTTGTTTGAAGGAGTGAAGCCAACTATTTCTTTCACAGCCCCTTGCTCATCCTGATGGGTAAGACCTGTCAGAAGGAAGCTGGCCAGTTATGGGTTATGAAAAGTGTAAAAGCTGTGTGACCATTCCTCTAAAGAAATTGTTATTAAGACTATTATTGAAGAAATCATCATTAGATTAGAGTTTTGCTATGCTAAATAACTATCAGCCAGTCTCAAATCTTATTGAAAAACCAATGAAATGAAATGGCTGGCTGCAAAGCAATTACAAGCTTTCTTGTGTGAAGCTGAGCTCTGCATTCTACCAATCTGAGTTCAGGTCTGCTTGGAGGACTGAAACAGCCTTAGTGAATGGCCTACATTGGCAACTGGAAAGGGTGTGTGTCTCCCTGTTGGTTTTGCTTTATCTAGTTGCATGGTCTCGTATCCCTGTGACATGAATGCCTACCCATGACATGAATGCAGTAAGTGCAGATAATTTGAAATATCTGTCTGGTTATTCCCTTAACCCATCACTTCACTACAGTACTTCAGGCAAAATGTTACTCTGAATTCAAATATACCTCAGACTTTTTTTCCACGTGCATAGGACTGGTATCATTCCTGTTACTTCAGCATCTGATATCAAAAACCCACTAGTTGACCTTGGGCATGTCATAGTCTCTCAGCCTCAGAGGATGGCAGTGGCAAACCCGCTCTGAAGAAACTTGCCAAGAAAACCCTGTGACAGATTCACATCAGGGTCACCATAAGTCGGAAAAAGTTGAAGGCAAACAGCACACAAACACATACATCTAACAAATGCCACCAGATGCTCTTGGCCTCTTTTCCACTAAGTTGGTTTTAGTTCCAGGATTTACAAAAAGTAAAGCACATCTAAAAGCTTTACATTTGGGGGAGGGGAGAATTTTCATTTAATGAATCAATATAAATTAAGTCCATTGACAATCCTTAATAAAACAGGCTATATGCTGTAGCTGCAGAAATAGAAGGCCAAAGTCTTGTTGTGAGCATCATCTCAAAGAAACCCACCGTATTGTGCTTTTCTAAAGCAGGAATGAGCAAACTGCAGTCCATGATCCACATGCAGTCCATACACCCATTGGTATGCCCCCCCAAATTCTCCATCCCTCCCAAACAGGTTTTTCCCCAATTTTTGACATGATTTTTCAGGCAGTTTTTGACCTCAAACCATGAGGATAACCTGTGAAAATAGCCCTACTCACAGAACCCCATACTAAACCCCAGTACCTCTATTTTCTCTGAGATCCCTCTCAAAATGGCAAAAGGAAGTGATGCAATGTTACGTGATGCTGCCATTGTGACCGGGACTGTAGAAGAAAACCCATGTTGGAGGGTGCAGCCCATAGGGGAGTCTCGGAGGGAAAAAATGGCCTCAGCCTTGGTGTTGTTGCCTACCCCCTTAAAGGGCATATAAAATACTCTGCCACATCTCAACACTTTTCCTGTCCTTTATAGACCACTGAGAGTGATCTCTTTTGAGAGGCAGGTTTGTATACTGTAGGCTTGTTCTGTTTAGTATGTAAAGCAGCAGCTGTAGTAATTTGCAGCGGCTAAGCTTCCAACTTCTGGATGCCCCTAGTGAGAAAATAAAAGATGCTTACAGTCACATTAAATCTGTTCTGCATCAAACACAAGAAAACACAGCTAGAGTAGTTTCTGGATCCAAAAATGGCCTCTGAGAAATGGACTCTGTATTCTTTCTTGTGGGAGCCATCAAGGGAATCAGAGTATATACAGAGATAAACAGTTTGGATAAAGTTATAGAATCATGGAATCGTAGAGTTGGAAAAGACTGCAAGGACCATCCAGTCCAACCCCCTGCCATGCAGGAAATCTAAATCAAAGCATCCCCGACAGATGGCCATCCAGCTTCTGTTTAAAGACCTCCAAGGAGGGAGATTCCACTACACTCCAAGGGAGTGTGTTCCACTATCGGACAGCCCTTACTGTCAGGACGTTCTTCCTATGGAAGAGGTGGAATCTCTTTTCCTGTAGCTTGCATCCATTGCTCTGGGTCCTAGTCTCTGGAGCAGCAGAAAACAAGTTAGCTCCCTCCTCAATATGACATCCCTTCAAGTATTTAAACAGGGCTATCATATCACCTCTTAACCTTCTCTTCTTCGAGCTAAACATCCCCAGCTCCCTAAGTCGTTCCTCACAGGACATGGTTTCCAGACCCTTCAGCATTTTAGTTGCCCATCTTTGGACATGCTCCAGTTTCTCAACATCCTTTTTAAATTGTTGGTCAAGAAGGCTCCAAACATTTAACAGGATGGTGGAGGTGACTGTTTCACATTGTGGTTGAAAACACCTGCCCCATGTTGATACATGGCAGCATCTTAGGTGAAAGAGGCGATTTATAGAGTTGCAGTGAGTAATTGGTAGAGACAGCAGTGAGGAGTGCACCAACAAAATCAATAGAGCCTAATTGAGAAAAAGAAAATTACTAGAGTCGCAGCATCTCTCAAAAGCAATGGCACCAAGAAATGCACTGTCATTAGCAACTACAGGGAATGAGAATGTCTCCTCCCCTCTACTCCGCTCACCTTGATGGGCTTTCATAGCCAGAAAAGTCAATTTTCTGAGCAACCAGTCTTCAGTATTCTGCAACCTAGACTGCATCCACACTGCAGAAATAATCCAGTTTGGCACCACTTTGACTGCTTTGGCCCAATGTCAAGGAATTCTGGGAATTGTCAGAGCTCTCTGACAGGGAAGGCTAAGTATCTCACAAAACTAGAAATCCCAGAATTCAATAGCATTGAGCTATGGCAATTAAAGTAGAGTCAAACTGGATTATTTCTGAAGTGTGAATGCAGCCTGAAAAAAAATACTCTTTCCTCCATAAGGCACACCCTTTACATTTGATATCACTTTGTTTGCTGTACTTAAGTAAGACTTGACTATGTAGCAAGATACTGGGGTTTTGTGAGACCCTTTCACTCTGTAGATTTTTATTTGAGGTTTTATGCTTTTAGTTCCTACATGAAAGCTATCTCAAAGTGGGAACTTTGTGGCCCTCCACATGTTGTTGGACTGCAATTCCCATTGATTTTCACTACTGGCTTTACTGGGTAAGGTTGCTGGGAATGGCAGTTGCAACAACAAGATCTAGAAGGCCATACAATTCCTACTCCTGGTCTAAGTGCACTATACAGTTTTTGAATATGCACAGAAAATCAAATAAGACTACTGTCCTTTCCATAGCTCTTCCGTGTCATAAACTTTGGTTTTAGTTCTAAAATATGTTCTTCAAAACACAAAGAATGGTTGAAGATCAGCAGCCTCATTTGCAGGAAAACGACTTGCTCCCACTCATGGACAGACACAACATTATACTAGCCTTGACAGAGCCAGTGCTACCCTAATGCCTGCTCTTTTCCCTTATGTCTGTTAAGGCTCTGATAATACAGTACTTAATTGCTTTCTTTGCCTATTACCTATCCTTGGCTATTTAGGTTGGGCTGCCACCTGCTGGATTATTGTAAGTCTGTTTTGTACAGAAAAGAAAAGGTATTTTCTTTTTCTTCGGCTCTCTGGATTTGGAAACAACTTAAGGATCATGTCTTATTTCCCACCCTTTCACACCATTCATTATATTAAAGTTTACAAAGCGATATATTTATATGCAGGTAAACTCAGGAGGAAGATGTGATTGTATGCTGAAAGGGCTCCTTTAGAGGCTCTTTGGAAACTCTTATTTAATATACTTAATGTACTTCTCCCAAAGTAGAATCCAGAGTTGTTGATGTGTAAATTTGCTCCTGGCATGAGAAAGAACTCCTGGGGCTGTTGGATCATATTCTCCAGCCTCTAGTATTACTCATGATAAATGTCTATGAAACGCTCTTAAGTGTATCAGAGAAAGGAAATTTCAGTGTCTCTTGTCACAGGGAAAGGAGCTAGATGCCATTTTGTTGCAGAGAAATTATAGCCACCTGGTTGAAATGAGAACTATCAGCCAGCCAAAGGCCAGACCTTTTGCCCATGTTTTAATGCAAAGGGCTCATCTCACTAAAGCTGCCTCCCTCAGGAAGCTAGCAAATATAAAGGGACATCCGCCTGAACCGTTGTATTAACACCCAAGACTTCCCATTAAAATCATACTCCTGTGGCACTTGCACACAGAGCCGCGCTCTGACCTCTACTACTGCAGCAGTCAGCAACAATAATTCTATTGTCAAATAAGCAGTCCCCCACAGTCTAACCTCTCCCAGGAATTACAAAAGCACTGAAATTGTCTCTGAAAAGGCTTGATTGCTGAGTAGTGCCACAAAGCAGGTGTGAAAAAGCAACTGCAGTGCAGTCCTTGAACAGCCTTTGACTTATTCTGAAGCCAGCTTTATTACATTTATATTCCAACCTTCTACCAAAGAATTTAGGGTGGAATATCTAACGGATAATAATAATAATAATAATAATAATAATAATAATAATAATAATAATAATAATAATAATATCTAGGATTATCCCGTTTTATCCTTGATTGATGTTAGACTGAGGTGGCGACTTACAGGTTTAGTCTGCAGCTAAGGGGAACTGCTGAGCTATTGCTGAGAATTCATGGCAGCTGTTTTCTAAATAATTAGCAAAGGAGCACAGTCTTCTCTGTAAAGTATTTGGGCTGGCAGGCAATTAAATTAGCATGGAAGAGTCCAATTTATGTAGTTAGCAAAGACATGCTGGCCCCAGAGCAAAAGAGCCTAGACAGGATTCAGACCATTCATGCAGTTCACTAGTCCAGCAGCCACCCATCTGTCATCTAATAATTACTTTTGAGCTGACTGGTCTACTTTAGCTCAAGATATTCTACAGCACACAAATACAATCCTTATATTTGTCAGTAAGAGTAGGTCAGTGTGTGACATGCTGGAGGGGATGTAGCCCAAGAACCTTTCCACATTCTGGTCTAGGATCAGCTGTGACTTAAAGGTAAGCTTTTAGGTTGCACCAAGCTTTTCTAATATGCAGCACACAGATTTGGGTTTAAAGATTCTTAGGTATGTTAAAAGTTTGTGGCCACTTCCCTCTGTTTCCAAAGCAGTCAGACTAACAAAAGATTACATTTTAACTATAGCCATCTTGACTCCTAGTTTTCTGAGGGAAGGCAAGGTATAAATAAAATTAACAAGAATAATTTGGGCTCCAAACTTGAACCACTGGGCTGCTGAGAAATACACGTTTTATTCTCAAATGCCAGAGCAAATCCCACCAGCAGAATCCTCCTGCAGTTACTCCAGGAGTTAAATTACAACACCACATCTGTGGTTGTCCAGGAGCAATTTTTCTTTATTCTGTTCTCTAGTTATTTCTAAGAGGATTAATTGCCAAGTAGAAGCCACAGGTTGACCATAAAAATTCCATGAGTACAGGAGGTCTAAATGTGCAGGGATACTTTGCTCCCATCCCACCACAAAATGGAAAGAATTAATTTATTCCATCTTCATAAAATGGTTTGAAAACTTCAGGCAGATGTACATCAAATGCAAAGTAAAGACTCACACAGTGCATAGACCAAGGCTTTTATACTCCAGCTTGACCCTTATTCAGAGCTATTGTTATGATTCAGGCCCTGTAATATACTTGTTTTGCTTTAAAAAAAGTTATCCCTCTGTAGGGTGTGTATTTGTAATAAGAAAAATATAATCACATTACAAAGGATGACGAAGGAATTGCTTAAGGAACACTGAAAGGCTTATACACTGCCAGGTCTACAGCAGTAGTTGGTACATGAGGCATTGAAAGCAATAGAATATGCCTGTGGCAGTGGAACAGCTATCTTGAACTGCTTAAGGGGTGCCTATAATCCTGGTTTACTAATATTGGTAAAAAGCTTAAGGATGAGACCTTGGTGGAAGTTGTATTTTTTTTAAGTGAAAGTGGCATCATGACTATGGTTTTGCTTTGTTTTTTTTCAGAGAAAGAACTAAAAGGCCTTCGCCAGGAGAACCGCAAGATTGTTGCACTCTCAGCAGCCATTGTGCTGTTGGTTGTTGTTATTTACACCTGCTGGACCATGTAACAGCCTTTGGCTGAGATCTCCTAATCACTTAACAGTAACCTCTTCCTCCCCTTACCAGACTAATTGAAGGGTATGACCATCTTCTCAAATCACTTTGGCACGTCTAATTCATCACAAGCAACTCATTGCTGACAACTGAAGAAAATTTAACAGAGCAGTTTTCAGGAAACAGCTGAGGTTTAGCTGATATCCTCCAACTGACCACTAAGGAATGAGGCTTTTTGGTAGCAGAGCCCTAGTTATGGAATAGCTTTTGGAGAGAGACAGAGGGAGGTTATTTTACTGTCTGTTCTTACAGAGGTGAAAATGTGGTCATTGTTGTACACATAGGCCTTACTCTGGGGGTCTTCACAATTTTTTAATTAACCTTTCTTTGTATTGTGTTTATTTTAATAGTGTTGTCTCTTTATGATCCAGTCAGAGAATTTCTGTTACAGAGCAACCATAGAAAGTTAATAAATACAGTTTATTCTAGTAATCAATAATGTTGTGAATTGCCTGCTATTAGGAAACCTGTAATAAATGTCTCTAACTGTTCCAGCATTAGTCATTTGAAAGCTGAAATCCTCTCCCTTGGCTAATTTTTTTTCTTAATGCCTTCTCTTCTCATTTCGAGTCCTTGCACCTTTCCCTGCTCATATACATCACCAAGAGCCACATGCAACACAGACCATGAGTACTACTTCCTGGAGCTCTCAAGACAGAGAGCAAGCTGACCAGTTGCACAAGTTAAGCACACACTGCCCCTAAGCTTGAAAAGGGATGCAGCTCCCTTCTGTGTCTGCCTTAATTGATCATAGTGTCATGTACAAATGCTGTGTTGGTATATATAGGTCTATAATGGAACTCAGTGTAACAGTCCACCTTCTACAGAGCAAACCAAGTTCAGTAAAACAGTAATTAATGCCATAAAATTCAAAAATATAGCCGATAGTCAGGAATATTAGTATGCAAAGGGATCTTATAGCACCGCTGAGACTAACGGAAAGAAGTGGTGGCTTTTGTAGACTTGAGCCTACTTCCTCAGATGCATGTTGTTGGAGTGGAAAATCCAGACAGACCTATATAAGTCATTTGTGCAAATTAAATTCAAAACCTTTCAGGTATGGAGATGAGGTGGCAAGTAGAGTTTTAACGAAGGTTTTTAGGGGGCAAAGGCAATAATAAAGCTGTTGTCTACAGCTAGGCAGAGTAGATAACCATATGAATGAGTGTAGGAGTGTAGTGTAGGGAACAGAGGGTGATGTGATGGGTCAAGGGCACCCTCATGAGGATGGGGGTTTGTGCTGAAATGTGCATATTGTGCCAGGAAACCATTATCTCTGTTCAGCCTATTGCTGATGGACTCGAGTCTGTGGATACATTTCAATGCTGCTGTTTCTTTCCAATTTTCCTTTGTTTTGAGGTCTGAGATGGAATGCTCAGAAAGAATGAAGTGTCCTGCAACTGTTTTTTATGTATTCCCATTCCTAATGTTTGATTTATGTCCATTTATCTTCTGGCACAGGGATTGTCCCGTGTACAGTGCTGAAGGGCATTGCTGGCATAGTATGGCATAATGTGTATCACCATATAACCATACAAGTTTTTGAAGCTGACAACATTCACAAACTTTCTAGGTTTTACAGCAGGGTTTATCTAGCTTCCAAGATGGTTAAAGCTAAGCAGATTACTGGATCACTCTTCTCATTTGTGAATTCCCAATTTCCTCTTGCCCATTTATGAAAATGGCAGCTGCATAACCTACAACTCTTAGTTCAACCAGGGCAGCTATGCATGTTTCTCTGACTTCTCACTTTTTTAGTTGCTTTTAAAATGTCCTGTTTTCCCCTCCCCCTCTCACTGCTTAAACTGCTGCAGACTCTCAGAGTAAAAAGTAGTTTGCACTCAACTCAGCAGGGAGATAGCCTGTATAATTGAAAGAGTGGACTCTTTCCCTTCCCAGTCAAAAGGAAAAAATGGAAGCCAGCCATTTTGGAGTGAAATTGCCTGTATTCAGTGATCGTGAATTGTTTCTCATGGTAGGTAGGCAAAAGGAATACACAGTTTGTACAAAGTGGGAAGGTGGGAGAGCCCTAACAACTAAGAGTTTTTGAGGGAGTTTTCTTTGAATGTGCAAAATTGTGAGCTCTCTTACACATATACACAGATTTCACTGCCTAAATGAATTTCAGAGTATCTTTTCATTTTTGTTTTCCCTAAAATAGGATCACTCTTACAGAAAATCATTCATGATTTGAAAATATTTTTTCTCCTTTGTTTTATTGAGCTTTGCATGATCTACACATTTTAAAGACAGTTTTACTGGTTTCCTTCTCTCCATCCTACTAGTAATCTTCTGTGCGTGAAAGGGTTTTTTCTCCCTCTGCAGGGAATTGTTCCATATACACCAACAATGTAATCACACATATATCTACAAAGAAGTAACTGCCAGTGAGTTCAGTGGGACTTACACCTAACTAAATGTGTACAAAATTGCAGCCTGAGATCTTCTAAAAGGCTATTGGAATGCATGGAACCTTAACTATATCTTTCCTAATTTCATTTCATTTATCTCTTGGGGGTAACAGCATTGTATATTATTCTTCCCTACCCAGCATCCCCCATTTTATCCTAACAATAACTATGTGAAATAGGTTAGAGTACTGTTATGAGGAAGCTCAGATTTGACCTGATCTAATGTACACTGGGCAGAGGGGTGGGTGTAAACACAGAGTTCATGTAGTGACTTTTGATCTGAGACAGCACTGATTTTGAGCAAGTCTAATAAAGGCATTTTGATTGGCCAATTACATGTATTGTTAATCATTCCGTGTGTGCCTACTTCATTCACTTGAGTATTGTATAAATGGTTTTCTCCCCACCCACCCCATTCCCCTTTTCAGACTTCCTTTAACCTCCGTACACAAAAATTCAAAGATTTCTCTGCTCAAAATGGTTTGGTATATTCTTCCTCTTTAAAAATGTTTGCCCTCTTGTTGCTTGGCCACATCCTTTTGACTGCATTCTGATGCTTCTCAGCTATACATGTCTTTTTTCCCCCATCTGAACTACTAGACATGCACAGATGGGGTCAATCACTAGAGGCATCAAAAGCTACATTACTATACATTAATAGAACTGGTTTAGATTTTTTGGAAGTGCAATCTAGTCTTGCTGGATTGCATATGATCCAAATCATTTATAAGCCAATATTTGTTTTTAAATGTGTTTCACTGTGCTTTAATGTCTGGAAACATACACTTTAACCAACAGTAGGCTCATTGATCTATTTCATATATAACTTGGGATGCTGCTATACTCAAAGTGTGCTTTTCAAGGTAGAAACATTGCAGTTGGAGCTTTGGTACTAATTTTAATTTACCCTGCCAGCAAATTCTCTGCCATGAAAGAAAAAGTTCAAAAATTCATTATTTCTCTAAAGAAATACCTTTGTTTCTGAATCTTGCTTTGCCTTAGAGTAGTTGACAATGACATGGCTAAGCCATGCTGCAAAGTCCCAGGTGTCCTGAACCTACAAATGTCCTCAGTGGGTTATTCTTAGGGTCTTGATAAGGAAGTTTTAGTTGGCTAATTGCATGTTTCACGTTTATTTTAAAAGCAACAAAACATTTTTTAAATTTTGCTCAGTTTTTGTGAATAAAAATACTCAAGTTGAAACTAAAAATATACTATTCACATTTAATTAGGCTGAAATTGGTCTTGACTACCTACTTGCTACATACTACACTGTTTTTAAGGAGCTAAAAAGCAACTGTAGAAAACTGGTTTATCCTCTTTTTTTAAAAAAGACCTCTAAGTCTGGATCCTTGCATGTGCAGGACAGGCATTAAAAAGAATGAGTTACACTAATCTAGGTCTGATAAATCCAGTATTTAGTTTGTCCTACTACACATAGTTTAGAGGGACAGAGTCCCATTTGTCACACTATTTGTTTATAAAATGTTCAGGCCAGAGTTGCGTTTTTCTTAGAACAGTTCAGGAAATTCATTTGAGCCAAGAAGAATGGATATTTTGGAATTATAAGGGAGGTATTGACAAAGCACAGACAAAAAGAGAAGGGGAATAACCACAAATGATACAGGACTTCACAAAACATGTTCTGTCAACATGCATCTCATTGAGTGTGACCTTCTCCCCCACAGGCTAGTTTTAAAAAAGACAGGTGAGAACAGGTTAGATTATCCACAGGGACAGACCCAGTCTTTTTAATATTCTATCCATACAATGGCCATGTCTGTTCTGAATTACCAGAGAGAAGCCATCTTCAGTACTGAAATTAAATGTTTCTGCTTTTCATTAATGTATTTTGTCCTCTTCATGTACATGGATTTTAAATAAATAGGTTTTGAAACAGTCAGAGACCCTAATATACCTTACAATGAACGTATCTTGACTCCAAAATTATACTGGGGATTTAACTGTGATTCCCAGTCCTACAGGCAAGGAACACTAGTTACAGTAGAGATAAATAAAGTGATGGCAAATATTTCAAATATTATTGTGTCTCCCCTTTTACAACCTTCCCCAACTAATTGCCCTCAGAAATAGAGAGTAAAATCAGAAGGAGCATAGTCCAACGATAATATCTTCTTTCTGAAAGGCTCTTGCACCAACACACAAGGAAACCCTGAGTGGAAACATGTCCCTGAAATATTATGATCATGAAGGGAAAAGCATGCTCAATACACACCACACCCTTAAAATAAATACAGTACTTTTAAAAATTAAGACCATGAGGCTCAAGCTGAAAGTGTGAGAGCTCGTTTATTCACCTTCCTCCCTTCCCATCTGAAATAAAACATCCACTAATTGTTGGAGATCATGGCTTGCCCTGAATTCTGGCGCAGGCCTCAAACAGAGTCATTGTCTATGGAAAAGTAGTATGACTTGAAACTAGCCCATTCCTGCCAAAATCACACTAAAAGCAGAAGCTTAATTATGTGACTTCATACTAGACTCCAGTGATGACCGTCTTACACAGTAATGGGTAATATACATCCCATAAACCACATGCTGTTCCATACCCATACTTATGGGTTGGGGAGGGATGCTTGGAAAAAATTTATAAAGGGAGATTGCCACTTCTGGACCCCTACCCACACCTGTGGCCCAAGAGTGTTTTTATAAAAACAGAAGTTTACATCCAGGCAGTTTTAGTTTGTGGTGAGTGTGAAGCCTACAGGTCTGGGGCAGGGGCAGGAATGCAACTGCGATTTCCAGGGCTGGCCCATCCATGTTCTAATATAAAATATCCCCATGCTTGATCCACAGACTTCAGCACTTGTAAAAGGGCAGGTTTAAATTTCAAAGTAGAATTTCTTCATTTCTCATTTTTCCAGTTTCTAATGAAATGGGCCAATGATGCAAAACACTGACAAAAATGAAGTCTGGATGCACGTTGACCTTGTGCCCAAAGTACAGTAGGATAAAAGGATGGACCAATTTAACTTGCCTGAGTTTTCTTAAATACAACAAACAGAAACAAGATACAGGTACTACTTACAAAGAGGTTTGTATGGGCTTTAAAATGGATACTTCAGTTTGGTTGAAGCTGCACCTTACTCAGTTGATTGTACTTCTCCACATTTGAACATTGGGTCTCTTTGGCTCTCCATTTTCATATGAGGGGAGTTATGACTTGGATGGTGCCTTCTGCAACACGAATCCTCATGGTTTTCATTAAGGCACAACTGAGACAACTCAGCCTCACCACACCACACCACACACACTGATAAATTATCCCTTCTTGCCAACATGGGCAAATACTTTAGTATCTTTACTGACTTGTCAACCCTTTGTAGCTTGTTACTGGCTTGCTCAATTAGAAAACACAGAATGTATGTTTTCTTTCCATTCTAAATGAAGTTACAATATGGGAAAAGCACAGTCCTGCTCCTGCTGACACTCTGTTCCCTGCACCCAAGAAACCAAATGCTGAAATACAAAAGCAGAGGATATATCATGGGTATTGGACAACACTTGTTTATGTGCTTTTGCCCAAGACAGAATTTTCAATCTAAACACATAGAAGTTTCTATGCTTATTTTAAGAATTAAAAAACAACAATGAAAATGCCCTCTCTGCAAGAGAGTTGGCTAGTTTAAATGCAAGAGTCTTTTTTCTTTCAACCTAAACCACACATCTCTCAAAGACCATCATTGTTCTCAGCTCTGCAGTTCCCCAACTTGGAACAAAAGAAAACTGCTAAGCATGCCTCAAGCACAGACCAAGGGTCTCAATATAGTGAGAGTATGTGGATTCCATTAAAGGAAACTACTTGGGGTTGCAAACTGGAAGGTGAGCAGTGGGAATGAGCATAACACATTTACTTTGCATAGAAACATAAAATCAGACCTACATGTCATTGCTGGCAGTAGGTACACCAAAACTATAACAATCAAGAACTCCATCTGTTTGTTTTCTTCCTGCCAAGACATCGCTAGAATTCTCAAGAACAGAGCCATGTCCACAGACAGGGCAAGAATAAAAATTTCCCAGTAAACTCATGTTTGGCTCATACTGGGGGTGAAAAGAAAAAGAAACCAAGCAGCAAAATGAAGTCATTAAAAGCTACCTCTCCTTTCTGTCCACATTCCCACCCACCCTTCAGCAGCTCCATCAGCAGCCATGTGGTCCTCACGCCTTACAGGTGACACTGTGGAGTTGTGTGCATATGCTTCTTTAGTTTTGCTGTGCTATCTGCTATGTGGAATCCAAATGCAAAGTGTTCAAAGCACAGGGGTGGGAGGGAGCCTAGGAAGGTATGGTGGGCATCAATTCAGAGCAACTTCCACTGATACAGGAGTCTTACTTCTGTAATACCAGCAGCAAAAACTGCCAGGAGCAGATGCATATGTACAGTGCTGTTTTGCAATTGGCCGCCTTGTCTCATTTGTTTCCCACTGAGTTCCTTCCCCTTGACCCAGCTTCCTCTGGCAACAGTCCTCCATGGATCACTGTAAGTGGCTGGAGAAACTCATGCTAATCTGCTGCTGCTGATTCCAATCCAGGTTCACTCCCTGTCCCCCAGGACTTGATGACAGACTGGTCATAGGGCGAATGTTGCCTGATGAAGGACAGAACAGCTTCTTTGGACAACTTCTCTGGATCTTCCCTTTTTTGAGAATCATGTACTTTGACACCATCCCCCCATTCCCAGAAGAGGCGATTGAAGTAGCAAATGCTGTGGACAAAGCAGACAGAAATAAGGATGGCCACCATGACCAAGGTAATAAAGAGGTACATAAGATTGCAAATAATTCCCTTCAATCCCTAGCATCTCCAGCTGAACAAATCCTGGTAGCAGGCAGGCAAAGGCTTCTGTTTGAATTGCTAGAGAGGCACTGCAGATCTGGATGGTTGGTGTCAGATTAAATTATCCTGACTCACAGAACAAAGCAGTTTTTATAATTAACCTTCATTTGGCAGAATGTTCATGTTCACAGGAAATATAGGAGGATCTCTGAGAAACCTAGATTATGTGCAGAAAAATCGCAAGCAACAAAGCCTGACTGATAACAACAAATCCCAAAAACCATGCACAACTTTTTCACATTATTATGTTTGGTTACTTTGCAAAATCTAGTACAGTACAACTCCCATAACCACAGTTGTTATGTTCCCAAACTTACCACAGTTAGTGAAAATCACAGTAATAGGAACCCCATATTTTCAGTGAAAGTTGACCAGAGAATTGCATTAGAGGACCTCCCAATGCATAGAGAAACAATATTTTCTGAGACAGAAGTCAGTGAAACCGCAGGTACCAGTCCTGCTGATATAAGGGTCATACTGTATTCTAGTAACAATGGTACTGAAGAATGATTCCCTTGTACTTTTGCTGCCACTATGGGTGAGCAAGGAAATTGGAGGTGGGCATATTGACTTCTCACCTTAGTTACTACTGCACTATCCCACTACCCTTTTCAATTGAACACTTAAAATAAGGCCAGTGCAAGGTGTTCTCCATTGGAATTTTCTACAAAAAATCTACTAGAATGTGGCCCAGCTAAAGCTCAGTCAAAGGTGAAAGTATCTGAGACCTACAGGCTACATCTTTAACTACTGGCCCTTTTATATCATTAAGGGAGTATACAGATGGACAGCTCCATGCCGCCCATCTTTGTCCCTTGTCGGTACTGCACCAAATGCACGGGGCGGCACCAACGCACTCCTTTAAAAAAAAAGCTGCCTAGAGTGGCTTCTTTTTTTAGGAGCCCCATAATGGTGCTCACATGCCAAGACGCCACCACCTCCGGCAAGCACCATTTGGGTGCATGGACACCTACCTGTACCTCGTCGTCACGCGCCCCATGTGGGCGGGACCATGACAAGATGGTGCACAGGCGCCGCTAGTAGGGCTGGGTGCATATGGACACCCAGCCCTCCATAACCATAAAATCGGCCCCAGGCTGGTGCTTTGCACCAGTCTCTACTAGGCGTAAGTCTCCTTACTTACTGCCAAGGTAACTATGCAAGTAACCCACACATGTTCAACTTCTGCTGCTTCTTAGTACTGAGATGCAGCAAATAACATATTTCATTTGTACTATGGCCATGCGTCTGTATTATGCCTGGGTGGGTGTATGCCAATTACAGACTAGGAATAGTCTTCTTATACTGAAGATGTACTGTACCATAGCCTGCAAATGTTAAAAGTCAGTGACCATTAGCTATATGATTTAAAACCAACACACAGAAAACAGAACATTTTTTCAGGCTTCTGAGATGGTATGGACAAATAATCTCATAACGGTTTATAAAAGACCCTACTAGAGACTTCAGAAGGGTAAAACAAACAGAACATGCACAGCAGAAGCTGCAGTAATTCCTGGCTGCTCAGGAAGTTTAGCGTTTTAGATAAAGATATTTGGTCCATTCAGTTCTTATTTTAAAAATCCTTCTCTTGAATCTGTTCCATTGGTCAGTGACAGATTATTAAACTCAGATTCTCCTCCTACTTAAAAATGCTATCACTCTGAAGAAATACTGAGTACCTAATTGCCCACAGACATGGCAGCCTTCGAGTCCAACAATTACTGGCATTTAATATTCACAGCCTATTTAGCTACACTAGTCTAACAGAGCTGTATTAGCATTGTGACAAGAAAATAGATCAGTGTCTAATTACAGTCACATTAATGCTCCCAAATGATAATGCAACACATCCATTATCAAAGTCACGCATAAGCCTCTTCCTTCCCATTTTTAGAGTCATCCTTGAGATTTCTGCTGAAATGCTGTCATGAGATAATGTGGGAAAGGGGGAGCTGCTGTTTGCTGCCTGCATAGCAAGCTGACAAAAGGAAGTTTAAATATAGGGCTCCCACAGATTCTCTCTAAACCCTTCAGTGAAAAAGAAGTGGGAGATGAGAAGCAAGTTGATAGGAGTTCCCAGGTCTCAAGTACTTTCAGATCTGAGAACTAAGCTGGCTTTTTTCATAGGATTAAAAAAAATCTTGAGAATGAGACCTTCATTGTCTGCCCATTCCATACTTTTACAAAAGCTGTTAATCCTCCTCTTCACCCTCTTAGCTTTGGATAAACTACAATTCTTCTGTATTCAATGTAGCAAACATTACTGATAGGCCTTATGACTGTGATACAGTCCTGTGGACATTGTCCCCTTTATAGACGGGAAAAGCTTTATTAAATTTATTATTTATTAAAATGGATAAAACAGCAAGCTTATAGCTCATGGGGCAGGGTACCAAAGAAGAAGGGACAGTAGAGATGTGATAGAACTATTCCCAAACAGATGTGAAAGGTTTACTTTTGTTTCATCTTCTTTTGCTACAAAAGAAGCTGACTAAGAATCTAGATCTATCCTAGCATTCCTACTTTGAAGGCTATCATACCACATCTAACATTGTGCTCACCTCATGACACATGTATTCTTCCAAAACCATGTGCCTTATTTCCATCTCCTTGAATCACTGTTTCAGTGCTATTAATGACAGCTCCTGAGCAATGACCCCAATCACATCACTGAGACACAAAAGCAAATGAGTGCTGCTTCATGACACCAAAGTAGAAATCCCCATTGAGTTTCTGGGAGAGTAAGCCTCCTCTTCCCCTCAGTGATTTCAAAGCAGATGTGACTGTGAAAGATTTCAGAATATTTTCATAATTTAAAATGCAAGTCCTGGAAAGGTAAATTCTGTGGACCACAGTAGGTTACCACTACACAGTTAAAATGAGAGTAGAAAGTGATCCTGTACTACAGTAGTGATATTATGCCACTACTGGCCTGTTCTCCTGGATTAACTTGGCAGTATCAACTAGATAGTACTCACTGAAATGGTGCAACAGATTCTGGAGGCAGCACATATGTGGCGTTCTGTGTTGTCTTGTTGTAGAAAAAATTTCCTGTAAGAATTTTTGCTAAATGCCATGGTCCAAGGATCTGTGAAGAAAAATTAAAGAAATTAAAGGGAGCAGAACACAAACAAAACATATATCACCACCATCATCCTGCTTTTTTCCCCAAAATTGGGACTCACAGCAGCTTACAATTTAAATGAACAATACAATTAAAATTATACAATTAAAAATATACAAAACAGAGTATTAAAATAAAATAAATTATAGTATTACAAGAAATCACTTGCTAATAAAATGCAGTTTAGAAAAGATAAAAACAGTTAAAAAGAGTACAACACCCCCAGCCTGTTCTTTAAATACTTTCTGATTTAAAAGCATGAGTAAAATGTCTTAGCCTGATGATGGAAAGACAACAAGGGGGTGGGAATTCTGGCCTCCCTGAGAAGGAAGTTCAAGAGTCTAGGGACAGCTACCGAAAAGACCCCTCTCTCGTGCTTGCAATGGTGATAGGGCTGTGAAAAGGGCCTCTCCTGATGGCCTCAGAGGCTGAGCTGACTCATACAGGGAGATACACAATCTGCCAAATAGCTTGGACCTGAGCCATGTAGGGCTGAATGGGACATGGGGCGGGGTGTTATCAGTACGCTGATACCCAAATATATTTTTCCATGGAGGGGGAGAGGCCAGGTGAGAGCAGCTCCTTTAAAACCACCTTGCTAGCTGCATCCCCATTTGGCTCAGAAGACCAGTGCCAGCACCAGCACCAGCACAGCTGATGTGACTGAGGAGGGAGAGGGACCAGGTGAGAGCGGCTCCTTTAAAACCACCTTGCTAGCTGCATCCCCAGACGGCCCAAAAGACCAGTGCCAGCAGCAGCACCACCAGCACAGCTGTGAGGAGGCGGGGACCAGTGAGAGCGGCACCCCTCAAAGCCGGCTCACCGGTGAAGCCTCCAAGCCAGCCAGGACACAAGAGCACTCCAGCGCTAGCAAAATCATGTGCAGCTGTGAGGAGGCAGGGACTGGTGGGAGCAGCACCCTTCACAGCCGGCTCACCGGTGAAGCCTCCAAGTCAACATGAACTAATATTATAACAGCTGGAGGATATAGTAGTACAAAGTGGTTGTTAGAATCTGATAGCATTGTCTGATAGTATTTGATAATATTTAATAGTATTGTCTTAATTGTTCTTTTTTATATTTTATTGAGTTTTTTGAGTTTTATTGAGTTTTTTGCTGCTGTTATTGTATTTGTATATTTGATATTGGGGTGGGAGTATATATTAATAGACTTTAATATTCTTAGTTTAATTGTATTTTGATTAATTTAACAGTAGTTAAGGTAAGGGGTTGAATTTTAGTTGTATATTTGCTAATGTAATTATTTATGTCATTGTTTATGCATCTTTGTAAACCGCTTTGATCTGTTGGAAAAGCAGTATATAAATAAAATTTTATTATTATTTATTATTATGTCTCGGGCATCAGCGACGATGACAGATGGCATTTCTCCACTCAGTTAGTCTCTTGAAGCAGTAATGGACTGGATGAAGGAAAACAGGCTCAAGCTGAATCCAGACAAAATGGAGGTACTCACAGTCGGGGGTCCCAAACCAGATATCGGGTTACAACCTCCAATCCTAGAGAGGTTCACACTCTCCTCAAATGATTGTGTTCGCAGTCTGGAGATGCTTCTTGGTTCATCGCTTCACCTGAGAAATCAGGTGAATGCGACGGTCAAGAGCACCTGTTATCAGCTTTGGCTGGTACGCCAGCTACACCTTTTCCTAGAACTGGGGAACCTCAAAACTGTAGTACATGCACTGGTAACTTCAAGACTTGATTTTTTGTAATGCACTCTACATGGGGCTACCCTTGTGCCTAGTACAAAAACTTCAACTGGTACAGAATGTGGCAGCCAGGTTGATTACTGGAACATCCAGGAGTGACCATATAACACCAATACTAAAGTCACTCCACTAGCTGCCTATTAGTTTTCAGGCACAGTACAAGGTGTTGGTTATCACTTTTAAAGCCCTACATGGCTTGGACCCAACTTATCTAAGAGATTGCCTACTTCCATATAATCCACTCTGTACACTCAGGTCCTCTGGGAAGAATTTATTGCAACCTATAAAAACCAGACTGACTGTGACTTCCCAGAGGACCTTTTCTGCAACCGCTCCCAGTCTATAGAATTACCCGCCAGACAAGATCCGTCAAATTACCAACTTAGACAGCTTCAAGAAAGCTGTCAAGATGGATCTTTTCCGGCAGGCTTTTCCAAAACACACTACTCAGCCATGTGGTGATTCCCTCACATACATGTGATGACTCTGCCATGGTTATTGGTTTTTAAATCTTATATTGTTTATATTGTTTAGTCTTTTTCAATGGGGGATGCTTTGTATATATGGATGTACTATTTTAACTGTTGTAAACCACTTTGATTGTTTTAACAAAAAGCAGGGTATAAATAAAAGTTTTATTAGTTTATTATTTAAAAAGCACTTTGAATTATGCCCGGAAACAAAATACAGAAACACAAAATAAGTTTGTGTGTGCATGTGTGTATGCAGGCCAACATCCTCACTCATGCATTGTAGGGACACTAAAACAAGACCCCACATTTTATTTTATTTTTTTCCCTATTATTTCCCTCAAAAGATCCTATGTGCAAACTACTGCTGTTTTGGCCAACTCAAATATCACATTTACAATCAGAGAAATGCATAGAGGAACTATCCATAGAGAGGAGCATTTAAAAAACTACTCCCTACTCACTTACCTTTCCTGCAAAATTCATGTTGACTGTTGGGTGGGCATAGAGATTGATTTGCTTTTCTTTTTTGGATTTTATTGTAACCTTGATGTATTTTACTGTTGTAACCCGCCCGGATCCTCTGTGATAAGGCGGGCTAGAAATAGACCTTTTATTATTTATTATTATTATAACAGAACAAATATTCTTGTAATAAGAAAAAGCTCAGTTTAATTTTTTCTTAAAACAAAAGCTTCAATTTAAAAGTCTCCCAATAATTTTCAGTAACATTGCTCCAAGCAAAGTGTGCATATTCCAGACTCTTGAACTTGAATGTCAAAGCAGACAGAATATGACCTACCACTGACTGTCCGAACAATGTACAACCCTGTGGGTACAAAGTGCCGGTCATCACGCCCAGTGTAAGACAGCCGGGGTATTCCACCTGAGCTCTTAATAATCTTCATCTCTAACCTGAGGGACCAAAAAATATAGAAATGGTGTGTTAAACAGTACATTCATAAACCATAGGTGTCAGAAACTTGGAGCAACTGGTCCAGCTCAAATCTCTGTTCAGGCATCAGCTCAGGTTTGTTCAAATTGCTAGCACAATTTCTAATTCTCTCTCAATAGTAACAGTGATCCACCCTTAGAAAACAACCAAGATAAAAAGGAGAGGATCCAGAAAATTTAGCTGGTTTTGGTGGGCATTCTGGCTTCCCTGTTTTGGCTAGGTTGCCAGGACCATTGAAGGGAAAGGCTGCTGTCTCTGATTAATGCTGCACCTCAAGACACCAGTATGACTTCTGGGCCAATCCACTCACTGTGTATTCCAGGCACCCACAAAGTGCTGATCCCAAGCAAGTCCTAGGGATTACTTCTTTCCTGGGACTGGAGGCACTTGCCAAAGGCTGGTTTCAATGCTTGCCATGACAAGTGGCAAATGAAATAACGAAGCCTTGAATAAAGGTGATCACGAACTTTCAGTTTGATAAAGAGCTCCAGAAACTATTTAGAAGAATTTTACTGTAGCATAACCAATGGAGAGCTTTGCAAAGTGGGAAAAATCTACCACTAAAAAGATTTTAAGGTCTAAAAAACAGCAAGTTTAAAAATGGCTGAGTATGTTAGTACTATCTATGAATCCCACAATGTAAAACATGATTATTTCAACTAAAAGGCACTGTTGCATGTAATAAAGAGAAAAATAAAAGGGAACTCTGCAGCATTAGTAGAGTTGGATACAGGAAACCAAGTATGTTTCCCTTCAATAGCCAAACCATTATTCCAGTAGTAATTTTTTAAAAACAGAGTGGATCTTTGCTATCAGCATAGTTATAATCACCCCACTTTTCAACTGGCAGAATAATCCACTGGATGTCACTTTGAGCCAACTACCCTTTTGCAGGCTTTACATACTTCACAGAGTTTTTGCAGGGATAACATATAGAGAGGGCAAGCCCATATATACAAGCCTGAGCACACTGAAGAAAAAGTGGTACAGGAATGTAAGTTATGAATAAGTAAAATAAGAAGTCCACATTTTCTGAGAACATACCTCAGAAAGATCTTTTCCATGTCTTCTAGTCTGTATACTTCCTTAACTCTGGCAAGAAAAGTTCAAAATATGGTTAACGTGTAAGTCCCAATCTCTAGCTGGAACTAGAGTTGGTATACATGGTCTTATAAACTAAATATTCCAAAATGACAGGAAAGCTACAAAATTGTTGCTGAGACTGCATTTAAAGTCCTTACTTGGTTGCCAGACTCCTAAAAGCCCATCCTTTTAAAAATTAAATTACTAGACATCATGAATGAGGAGAAGATTTGGGGAAAAGACCAATAAATTAGATATCAATTTAAAATTATGCTACATTAGTTATACATTCAAATCTTAAAACATTTTAAAGTCATCAGAGCATTCTAAGGAATTACAGCTCTGAACAGAACATTTAGGGTTAGCCTCACCACTTGTGACTTCAGGTGGCTGATGGTCAGCTGGGTGAGAACAGAACTGTTACTGGCTATCTTGCCATAAATTTATTCTAAGTCAGTCTGAGAAAAATATAGAAACCTAAAGAAGCTCCTATAGAGAAAATTAAACTGTTTAATTGTGAAAATATGGTAGCAATCAGCAAGCTCCACACAAGTTAAATTGCCTATCATTTAAAAAGAAAAGAAAAATATAAAAACTGAAGAGGCATAACCTCTCTACAGCACACAGTCTGCTTCAAAGGTGATATTTGGTGCTGAACAGATTACTCTTTCCTGTGGCTTGGCTCATCTACCTCCTCTGGCCTCTGCAGAGGTTACAGCCATGGACACAGAAATAGAATTGTGTAGGCAGCACCTGGGTCACTAATACAGTAGCTTGACAAACTGATCTCAAATAGTATTTCTCAGAAGCAGCCTTAACAATCAGCTTTGCCAGCTTTTGAATTTTGAGATTAATATGTGAGGCCCATCATGGCTCTACCCACCCCAAATCACCCCAAGTCCCAGAAGCCATAAAGTATCCAAGAGATTTTATTCACCTGATTGGGTTCATATCTGGCCGGCTAGGTTTAGATACAGCTTTTACAAACTTCTCTGCTAGCTGAATTCTGAAAACAAAAAGAAAGATTTCTACAGTTTGTGGTTCTAAAAATAAGAACATTATACCCCATGGAATAGTTCTACCTAGCTTTTACTGGGTATATTTATTCAGTAACAATTCTGAAGACTTAGTAATTTAACCATTCCACTCATTTATTAAAACTCTAGGGGCAAAGTAAGCAGGGCTATTAGCACTTTCTCAGTAAAAAGCTTCCTTTGGTCCTGATCTATGCCCAATTTTTAAGATTTGCTTTGTGAGAAAATTGCATTCATCACCACTAAGTTTCCTGCACTGTGACTGGAGACCAAGAAAATTTGTACCACACTTTCTCCCATCCTGGCACATTCCAGTGATATTTGACTATTACAGTCATCACTGTCATGTTTACTAGGGATTGTGGGAATTACAGTCCCTATCTCTGAAGGATGTTGGGTTGGGGAAAGCTGGTGTGTCACATTCTGAAGCTAGATTCCTCTCACAAGTCCTTCCAGTCTACTTCAGGTACTCTGCTGAAAAAACAGCAGTTGTTTAACCAGCACAAATACAGTACTATTATCACTTTGCAAAATACTTATAAGCAGCTATATTATTTCATCAAGCTCTACTTACCGTTGATTGAAATGTTGCTCTCTGACATCACTGCCATTTAGTACCAAGGCATCCAGGATATGTATGGCATTAATTTTTCGCTGTGCTTTCCCCTAAATAAAGGAAAATGGGTACCACACAAAATGTTACCATACTTTTTGAGTAGGACACATGTATCTGAGCATGCCTGCTTCTTTGGTGACAGAAACTGCAGAATTTTTTTAAAAGTACCTCTATCAAATTCTCCCCACAAAATAACCACCTTCTATGGATTATACATGTTCTCATGTATGAAGCCCTCAAGATGTTTTTGGACTGCAATTCAACCCTATCTAGCATAGCCAATGGTAAAGGATGATGGGAGGTGGGGCCCAACAACTTCAGACAGCCCCATGTTCTCCAGTTCTGGCCTACGTAGCCCTCAGCTATATACTTAATTTTTCAGATATTTAAAATAATTCCCCATTACTAAATAAGAAACTATTAGTATGTGGTATCTTCACAGAATAATAAATCTACAACAGAACAAGATAAAGAACTAGTGGACTTCCCCTTCTGAATCTTTGGCTTAGAGGCACTTACTATGTCCCAGAGTATCCATGGTCTTAATTTCAACTTGAAGTTCATCCAAAGAAGAAGGGTCATTCAATGCAACCTTCTTTACAGGAAGCCCTAGCCTGTCAAATGCACTCATTTGGAAGAAAACAATCCCCTTCTAAAGGAAAAACTGACCTCGCCTTTCAGTTCATGAACGATCTCCACAGACAGAAGGGTGTCCCGTGGCAATTCTGTTTTCAGGTCCAGTTTACTCCAGCGATCTGATGTGCGACCAGCCCAAGTATATATCTGAGACTTCTGCATGTAAACAAAGAGGAAGGCAGTAAGATCAGGAACTAAGCAAATTCACCAAGGAAGCCACACTGTCTTGAATGTGGCTAGTACTGGGATGACAGAGAGACAAGACAGTCTTTTCTACAGTGGGATGTGCTTTACAATGAAGTATCGAAAAGGACTTTCAGCAGCGCGGGGGGAGGGGGGAGTGCAAAGCATTATTCAGCTTGTTTAAAACAAGCTTCTCCTCTTCAGAAGTGACACAATAAATGCCACAAAAGAAAAAATTGATTATTAGAATAAAATATGAGGTAGGCAAGTACATGTGGTTAACTCATTTATTAAACAAGGCGTAAGTGCTCGAAAGATAAAGAGGGGCTGAACCCACATGAGGGCTATAATTCAGCTCAGTGCACACTATCCTGTCCCAGTTTGACTATGTTATGGTTACACACACCCGTTTTAATCCTAACTCAAATCAGTTCTTGAAAGTCATACATTTCCTCCACCCAAAGTTGCATCGTATAAAGAAGTGTTTCTTCCATGATCATGACTTCAATGAATTGAATTATTTTGAGTCACACAACCACAGTAGGTGCACTTTTTTTCCTTCCCAGAATGCATGCGAATAGACACATATCCATATCAACTAATAGCCTTTTTATTTTCTTGTCAATTTGGCCACCCAACAACACTCCCATTGGATGGCTCCCCCTATTCCATCCTCTTCCCCCTTCCCAACTGGGTGAGTAAGCAAGAGAAGGAACTTTAAACTGTTGAGTCCTAAACTGAATGAGGAGGTGTTTAATACTCTTGACAGACAGGCAGACACATACACCCACAAGACTGCAGGGTGGTGGTGCATTGATCCCCAGATGGACAAAGAGAGCAAGATGGGGAAGAGGAGGAGGAGAGAAACACAGCACCATAGCCCCTTCTAGTTTCCCTTTCACCTTATACAGAACCATCAAGGCCAACACTGCAAGGGAAGCAGGAAGGGGCTGTGGCACTGGTTCACTCCTCCTCCCCTCCTGCCCCTTATGTCTGCCCAGAGATCTGCACACCACTCACCCATCCTCCTTCTATTCCCCTGTCCCATCTTCTTCCCCATCCATACGCCTGCCTGAGGGGGCAAGCAAGCAAGCAAGCATGTGTGCAGCCACCCCAGCTACCCACCAGTCTGATTTCCTCCTAGCAGCCTAAGATCTGACCACTGATTTCACCAGCATGATCAAAGTCCCTATTAAAAATAGCATATGGCAGCTGCTTTTGCATGCCTAACCCTTGCAAATGTGGAGGGATCACTGTATTAAATAAAATGTAATAAATCCTAAATATGTATTAAAATGTAACAAATACAGCCCAGTAAGCAGAGAATCTCAGACATTCAAATATGCAGTTAGTTGCATACATACACTAAATGTAAATGGGTTTAGAAGTGCAACCTGATCCAAGAAATCTTTACTAGAACCCTGGATTAAATTTCCATTAATTTTAATAAAATGTAACACACACACCACAGAGAGCAGAATCTCAGACCCAGAGAGCAGAATCTCATACCTCACACATACACTAAATGGGGGGAAATGGCAACACCACATTTGCTGGATGAGGATGCAAATATAACCAGCCACCAATCTGTCCCACCCTCCACCCTACCCCCAATTCTATCCGGATTCAGAGTACAGGGCATACATTTAAAAAAACAACAGTTTTTTCAAGGAACCATGGAAATATAAATAAAGCACTTTAAAACCCTCGGGCATCAAAAAGACATGCTTTCACTTTGAATCCCAAGGAACATTTGATAAAATTACCAGTTTGTTAGATGAAGGGAATGCGGTGGATATAGTATATCTTGATTTCAGTAAGGCTTTTGACAAAGTTCCCCATGACATTCTTGCAAACAAGCTTGTAAAATGTGGGCTAGACAAGGTAACTGTTACATGGATTTGTAATTGGTTGACTGACCGAAGCCAAAGGGTGCTCAACAATGGCTCCTTTTCATCCTGGAGCAAAGTGACCAGTGGGGTCCCACAGGGCTCTGTCCTGGGCCCAGTGCTATTCAACATCTTTATCAATGACTTGGAGGACAAAATTGGGAGCATACGTTTCAAATTTGCAGATGACACCAAACTAGGGGGAGTAGCTAATACCCCAGAGGACAGGATCAAAATTCAAGATGACCTGAATAGATAGAAAGCTGGGCCAAAGCTAACAAAATGAAATTCAAAAAAATGAAATGCACAGATATAGGCTGAATGAAACTACATGTGAAAGGGATCTGGGAGTCCAAGTAGACCACAAGTTGAACATGAGTCAACAGTGCAATGCAGCAGCTAAAAAGGCTAATGCAATTTTAAGCTGCATCAATAAAAGTATAGTATCTAGATCAAGGGAAGTAATAGTGCCACTATATTCTGCTCTGGTCAGGCCCCACCTGGAATATTGTGTCCAGTTCTGAGCACCACAATTTAAAAAGTATGTGAAGAAACTGGAGCATTTCCAAAGGAGAGTAACCAAAATGGTGAAGGGTCTGGAAGCCATGCCCTACGAGGAACGACTTAGGGAGTGGGGGATGTTTAGCCTGGAGAAGAGAAGGTTAAGAGGTGATGTGATAGCCCTGTTTAAATATTTGAAGGGATGTCATATTGAGGAGGGAGCAAGCTTGTTTTCTGCTGCTTCTGAGACTAGGACCCGGAACAATGGATGCAAGCTACAGCAAAAGAGATTCCACCTCATCATTAGGAAGAACGTCCTGACAGTAAGGGCTGTCCGATAGTGGAACACACTACCTCGGAGTGTAGTGGAATCTCTCTCCTTGGAGGTCTTTAAACAGAAGCTGGATGGCCATCTGTCGGGGATGCTTTGATTTGGATTTCCTGCATGGCAGGGGGTTGGACTGGATGGCCCTTGCGGTCTCTTCCAACTCTATTTTTCTATGATTCTATGATTGTATGTTCAAACAGTATTGGGATCAAGGTAAGTACTATTTTACAGGTGTGGGCTCAGCCAAAGACTGGTGAAGTGAATCCACTGACAGAACTGCCACAAAAATTAGCCAGAAGGTAAAATGTATCTATTCTAGAGCATACAGAGCAGCCGCAGAGGTCTAATGAAATTTTAAACTGAATCGTCATCTTGCTTAGAATGCTTGGGACCTACTGAAACTTGCTGATCTGTTTAATTATCACTACTTACCCCTAGAGCCAGAAGGAACTTCTGTTCACTTCCTGATACCATACATCTGTAATCCAATACAGGGCGGATCTTGTCCAAGTTTTTTGAGATGAGAGGGGTTGGTCTGTAACTGAAGATCTCCATGTCAGCACCCTAAAGCACAAACATATAAGACTGGGACTTTATCACATACATCAGGGTGGAGAATTAGGAGACCACTTTTGCATCCGTGGGACCTTGGAAGGCAACAATCATCCCTTCTGGACCCCCATTTTTAAGTCCCCCCCCCACTAAAAAGCTTTCCCTACACCCCTTAGGAGTCATGGGGACAATTTCACCATGTTTGGAGGGTCTCCTCAGATTGTTTCAGGAAGTAAAGCAAATGTCAATTTCCAGATTACCTCTTACAGTAGTTGAAAAAGGCCTCCTTTGCACTTAAGATACACAAAGTGAGAAATTGCAAAATTGTCCCACTGATCCTTGGGGATACAGGGTTAGCTTTATAGTAAAAAGCAAAAATAAATAAATAAGCACATTCTTTGGAAGAGAAAAATAAGAGGAATCTCAAGTTTTGCACAGATTAAGGAAGGGTTTAAACAGCAGATACATTTCACATTGATATCCAATTGCAAAAGGACAACGTGAGCTCACTTGAGAAACAACCTTAGCAACCTCACTTCAGGAAGCAACTTAACAGCAACCAAAACAAAATCTTGCAACTTTTTGCATTTTTGCTTTGTCCAGGTTCATTATGAAATGCAAGCACTTCATCTGACCATACAGAACAAACAAAAGCTGAATGTCTCACCTGAATTAACTCAAAGAACTTGGACTTGGGATCAGAAGAAGATGGAGCAACTCGGGCCTGGTCTGGTATCTAGTACAGTCAAAGAAGCAATTAAAATCTAGAAGTATTTGTTTCTTCCATTAAATTTTCCTCAACATTCATCATAGACAGGTGAAAAGAAAAGAAAGCAGAAGCAAACACAAGTTGAAAGATTCAAATTTTATAATAAAGAAAAAAATCTAATGGAATTTGTCTCTCTCATGTTATTGTTGGATCAAAACTTTCCTCTACCACCAGTATTGTTATCCTCGTTCTTTCTTCCTCATGAATTTAAGAATACAATGCACAGAAGGGAGTTTCAAGTATTATTACAAGCTACCCATGCTGCTTTTGTACACACCTCTAAAATACCTAGTAGTTCATTTAAATGTGAATAATGAGATCAACAGTTCCTTTTCACACAAAAAAGAAAAAAAATATTTTTTCATGCAATGAAAATAATTAGCCTATAAAATATATTACCATTAAAAAACAACCCACACAATCCAAGCCTCATACTGTGTCAAGCTGCACAATGTGCAGCAATTATAGTATGAACCTTTATCCCCATCCCCACCGTTTTTCTAAACTGAGTTGTGATATTCATTTAATCCTGTAGCACCATCTGCAGCATAATGTCCGTGTAAGTTTCATGTGCTTGTGGAGAAAATTGCTCAAGCCAATAGGATTCAAAATCTTTAGGATATCTGAGAGTTCTCTGAAGTATACCAAGCAATTGGTCTTAGTTTTCAAACAGTATAATCATATTAAAAGAAGACTGGCACATTAGGGAACTTACCATGAAGGTCCCATTCTAGCCAAAAAAAGGGTTAATTCCAGCCACTGCCCAGGCAAGGCAAGAGATCATGTGTTATTTTTTAAGAGTATTTTCTACTGGATGCCTAGCTCCTCCTCAGCTTATTCCTAAACTGAGTAAAAGGAAAAAAGAATGAACAGAAAGAACCCTCAGAAAAAAATGAAGAATAGTCTTGCTGCATATAGGTGAAGTGGCTCCTTCTTCACTAAAATAGACCTTTACAGTTAGTTCTCCTGGTGCCATTCTCATCAAGCTGAGAATGAACCATTCAAGAAAGGAGATTATCTAGTATATCCCAGGAGGGAAACTGGCAAGAAATTCAATTACAGTGGTCCCTCCACATTCACTGGGGTCAGGGGCATAAGACTCCGTGAAAGTGGACAAACCACAAATAAAAAATACTATTTTTACCTGAGAGAACACCTCTCTAAGAATCTCTAGGTCAGGGGTAGGCAACCTGCGGCCCAGCAAGGCCTTGGGACTGGCCCCAGCCCGGTCCTGCCGCCGATTGCCGCCAGGGCCTTCGGGGGGCAATTGTCTATAGAAGCCTCAGAAACATGCATTTATATTAACATTTTTTTAAAAATCAGCAATTTTTTTTTTTTGCGTGTCCTCTATTTTTTTTAAAAAAAAGTGTCTTCCATTTGAAAATTTTGTCCTACATTTGTCCTGGTTTATTTATATATTTAATTTTTTAAAAAAATTATTTAATTATTTATTTTTTGGCTTTGGCCCCCCAGTTGTCTGAGGGATAGCAACCCGGCCCCCGGCTCAAAAAGGTTGCCTACCCTTGCTCTAGGTCCTCCAGCACAGGTCTTTGGTCAGCATCTGCCAGAAGGTGACCAGAGAATTGCGCTGGAGGGCCTGCAAATGTCTAGAGAAGTATTCTCGCTAGGAATTGCTAGGTCCTTCAGCACGACCTCTGGTGGACCTTGACCACAGAGTTGCACTGGAGGACCTAGAAATTCCTAGAGAGAACATACTAATCAAATCCGTAAAAGTAAAAGTATCCAAAGTGGAGAAGTCCACTGTATTCCTACAGGACCTGCTGGAGTAACCTTCTGTCAAAGCAGAGGCAAATTTACCCAGCCTGTAATGCTTTGTAAAAGCAAAAGGGATCACTCAAGTTGCCACTCTGCAAATTTCCTCCAAGGGGGCATTAGCTGAGAAGATTGCCGAAGTGGCTGCTGATCTGGTAGAATATGCTCTCACACCAAGTGGTAGAATATGCTGTCACACCGAGCCAAAGGATTCAGATACTTGGAAGAAACATACCTTAATCCATCTCATTAGTGCAGATGGGGACACCTTCTTGCCTTGAGAAGCAGGCAAAAAGGAGACAATGAGAATTTCTGTTCTCTCAAATGGTCTAGTGCACCTAATATACAACTTCAGGGTTCCCCTAACATCCAGCTTGTGTTATTGCTCCTCTAAAGGGTGACTAGATGAGGGCAGAAGGATGGTAAAACAATGGGCCGTGAGTAATGAAAAGGAGAATTTCTTTTAGTTATGAAACACAGACCAAGTCAGAAACAGTCTGAGTACTGAATTTACAGCAAACAGTGTCCATAGAAAGAGCTGCTAGCTCTCAGACCCTCCTGGCTGAAATAATTGCCACTGTGAAAAGTAGAATTCTTGATGGATAGAATTCAATGTGGAACAGTTTTTAGAGGTTCAAGAAGCAGACTGGAAAGAACTTGCAACACCTTGTAGAGATCCCAAGAAGGGAAGCAATGAGCTACCAATTGAATGAGTAGAGAAATACCACCCCTTCCCAAGTAAGAACATCTTTATATGAGAATGGGAAGAAATATCGTGCTTCTGGCTAGGTGACAAAATGTAGACCAAAGCTGAAGTTTGGCATCATAAAATGTTAGGTTTAAGACCTAGGTCAAGGCTTGCTTGCCAAAATTCTAAAACCTCTTTCACTCCAGCAGAACCAGGAGACAGGTTTTCTCCAAGCCAACTGGAGAAAATCTTTTCAAGTGGTCTCATACGTCTGGAGGGTGGAACTTCATTTGGAAGCTGAAAATGTGTTTATCACCTTCTCCAGATAGCCTGCTCTCAGATAAGACCTCCATTCAGTTGTCAGGTGTGTAGAGGAGGTTGGTAGGACTGGAAACAGAAGAGGTTCCCAGGTTGCTAAGGCCAGCAGATGGGAGAACCAAGGCCTGCAGGGCCAATGTGGAGTTAGGAGAACTACTGCTGCCTTTTCTTGTCTGATCTTCCTGAGAACTTTGCAGATTAGGGGAGTCAGGGAGAAGGCATACAGTAGGTCTCGCAGCCAGTTCAGCCTGGGGTTCTGCTCTGACAGAATGGAACCTGGTAAAATACTTGGTGAGTTTGTGGTTTATGTCTACTGCAAAGAACTCAACCTGCAGATTCCCAAAGCATGTCAATATTTGACAAAAGACTGACATGTACAGTCTCCATTCCCTAGTCTGTGGCAGAAGTATGCTTCTGTGTTCACAGTGCCCTGGAAGTGCTGTGATGCGAGATAGAGAGTGCATCTCCATCTGTTCAGGAAAGGAGGTGGCATGTTTCATTGTATAGGGAGAGGGAGCGAGCTTTTCCCTATCTGATCAGATACGACTTTGTGATTTCACTGTCTGTTCGGACTAGGACAGGTGTTCCTCTAAGGGCTTGCTGGAAGAGAAGACAAACTAATCTGAGGGCACAAAGCTATCCAGTTGATGCTTGCTGCTTTTCTATTTAATTCCAAATCCTCTGATTTGAGAAGGCCCCAGAAATGAGCTCCCCAGTCCATGAGGCTGACATCTGTAGTGATAACTACTTTAGGAGGGTCTTGTAAGGGGACTCTCAGAGATAGGTTATATTTGTCCACCATAGGAGGGATGCTTAAACATGCCTAGTTAGACAAATATTGACATGCTGACATGTTGCTATGAGGATATGAATAGGTCAGAGTAGGCACTGAAATGGATGAGAGTGGAACCTTGCCCAAGTGGAAGCAAGAAATCATCAACCCCAATAGATGTGTCAGTGTCACTGGGTCTGCAGACCTCTTTACTGCAAACAAGAGTCTGCCTTCTGATTTTTTTCCTATTCTCTTTGGAGAGGGAGCAATGTGACCCTTCTCTGTGTTTATCAGGATTCCTCAGTGGACTAACCTCTGTGTTGGAGAAGGGGAAGGAAAATTAAGGATAGCCTCCTCTTCTATATCTACACCCCTTCTGACTGCTTGTCCATGCTAACAGCAGTAACTTTGCCATTAGGATATGCCATTTGGGGCAATATTGTGACTTCAGCAACCTAAGCTGCAGTGAGGTTGGAGGCAGAGTAAATTTCAGTTTCACCAAGGTTTATTTCTTCCTCAATCAATTCAAGCTACAGAACTGCAACAGTGGTTCCAGAGGAGTCAGACGCTGTAGGGGAGGGCTATAGGTGAGTGCGTGTTTTTACAGCACTGGGGGTGGGGGGGTTGGTTAAGCATTTAGCATTTACATTTCTATACTGCTTATCAGTTAACTCAGCACTCTCTAAGCAGTTTACAATCTGTAAGACAACTGCCCCCAACAAGCTGGTTATTCATTTTACTGACCTACAAAAGAAAGGCAGGCTGAGTCACCCTTCGAACCCTGGGATCGAACTTACAACCTTGTGGCTGCAGTACCAGCATTTTAACCACTGCACCACCACGGTTGCTGTTAGGAGTGCCACAATCCCAGACAACTCTCACATGCTTCACAGAGGGACTCTTGAGGCCACAGGTGCCCTTAGCTTTTAGTTTTGCTTCCCAAGAAAGACAGAGGGGAAAAAGTAAAGTCAAGAAAATCAGAGGACAAGTCTATGACTTTTCCTGGGCAAATCAAGGAGAAAAAAATGAGGGGCTAGGTATCCAATAGGAAATGCTCTTCAAAAATAATACATGATCCCTTGCCTCACCTGCATGACAACTAGAATTAACCCTTTCTTAGATGGCTCCTTTTCTGCTGGCTGAGAACTTAATTTCATAATTTAGGTTAATCACTCATGAACAACACCACATCAAGATTGTTTACTCATAATTACTGACTTCATTTAAGTAACTAAGTAATAAAATGCTAAGCTAGGTAGATTATTGATCCAATTCATTTTTTGCATTCTTATAACTGACATCGTCTGATTATCAAGGGTCTCCATATACAGCGCAGAGCTTGGAAATTTCTTTTCTGGACTAAAATACCCAGAATTCCCCAGCCATCATAGTCACTGGCCATTTTGGCTGGGCAGTTCCAATAGCTTTAAATCCAATGAAGTGAAATATCTGTCATAGCATGCCCCCAAGATCTCTGCAGGTAAGACAGAACTCTTTGATAGAGTCTATTTTGCCCATATTTTGAATGCAAGGACCTTTATCCTCTTCTTGTATTAAAAAAAAGGATGAGGGCAAGAAAAAGTAACAATAGCTCTCTATTCCATGGTGGTACTCACTCCCCAGAGCCGGAGGCATTCTTTTCGGATATCAGCCTGCCGTGGTTCATTCAAGGTCCTAAAAGAATAAGGCAAATTTCCAGCAAAATAATATAGTAGGACTCCTCCTACCTCCAACAAAGATTCTGGCTCTCCATTCACATACTAGATTATAGTTCCTTTGGCATAACAACTATTATTTTTCTATCTTTGAAAAGGCACTGTTCATGGCAATGACACAGTCTACAGGCATACCTAAATTAACAAATCTTCTGATAGTGATGCTCTTTTTTACTAAGTTTTTTTTATGCACCCATCCACCTCCCTTTTCATCCTTGTTGTCTGTCTAGCTGGAAGGACTTTTCAGCAGTATGGGCATTGGAAGTTGGTGAATAACTGGAGAAACACAGACTTTTAGTATTAGGTGTCCTACAGCAGCAAGTCCGTAATAAATGCAATAAAACCTGAGCTTGGAAAGAAGGGGATTCTATTCTATCTGATCCTACTGTAGTTGTGTGTCTGCCTACAGCAGGCAAAGGAAACAGTCACTCCAGAATCCCTTACTGTACCTGTATAAAGTGGGGACACCAAATAAGACTGCCAGCATGTTTAAAAAAAAACAGCATGTTTTAGCTAGCTTCCCAGCATTTTAAAAAAACTGCTCTTTTGGGGAGGTAGAGTAAGGGGTGTTGCCCTCCAAGGAATCCTGAAGGGTTAATGTGGACTCTTAGTCTTCCACAGTTGCCCATCACTACATTAGATATTTCTTCACCAAAATGGAAATAATAAGAAAAATGCAAGTTGGTGAAAGAAAACTTATCCCTGGATGTACAGTACAGTCAGACCTCCATATCCATGGAGTCCTTATCCACAGATTCAGTCTTCAACAGCTCGAAGATATTCAAAAGAAATACAAATTCCAAAAGTCAAACCTTGATTTTGCATTTTTATATAAGGGACACCATTTCACTATGCCATTGTATTTAATGGGACTTAAGCATCCACGGATTTGGGTATCCATGGGGGGGGGGGGTCGTCCTGGAACCAAACCTCAGCAGATACCAAGGGCCCACTGTTTTTAGAAAAAAGCCTTCAGGAGGTCTCTCAAAAGTTCTGAACGTTTTTGTTTATTTATGCAAGGTTTAACCGACTGCGTTGTGCATACTGTTATTCTGGAATAAAAAGTTTGCTGAAACATGTTGTACTGTTCTTCTTTACTGTAGTGTATAAATTTATTCCTAGTCCTTCCATGTTATTTCTGACTCTGGCAGCAAGTTTTATGTTAAAGAAGTAATGCCCAGAAATACATCCACTTTGTTAACTTAGGGATACCTGGAGTTCAAAGTAATTAAAGACTGTGAACATAGGAAAACACTGGCATTTGTCTAGAGAAAAGTAAAATGAATGGAGACTGTAGACCATAATAAACTGGATCACACTGACTTCCAAGACATTTAATTTTACTAACTTTCTCTAGATTACAGCCTTCCATGTACTGTGCATAAGTTTGTTCATCCCGTGTTTAATTTGCTATCACCAAGTGCAAGTTGTACACAGTAAGACTGATTCTATACCAATTCAAGCAACACAAACTATGTCCTATACTCACGTGTCTTGAACAAAGGCACGGATTTTGGCCAGTGCTTTGATCTGAACAGCACAGAATCTGGAAGACAGAATGTTTATTTTAGAGGAGGTTACACGCCATCCAGCCACACTTGTTATGTGAAGGTTTAGTGAATTAGAAAAAAGCATGAAAAACAAGCAAATAATACACAATACTGAATTAAGACTGAATTACCCAAAGTAATGGGGTCTGATATATTATAACTAACCACAGTGCAGTAGTATAATTGAGACATTAGGAAGCACTTCACTTACACTCTTCCTTCACAACAGGAATTTCAGAAAACCTATTTTGTAGTAGTTATATTTATTATTTATTTTATTTATATGCTGCCTTCTCCCAAATAAGACCTAAAGCGGCTCACAAAAAATATTATGGCTATTATTGTTTGGACAAGAAGCCAAGATAAGATAAAGATGCACATGGTAAAATACAGTACAGGCTGAGTCTCCTTATATGAAATGCTTGGGACCAGAAGTGTTTTGGATTTTGGATTTTTTTTGGATCTTGAAATATTTACCTGTACTGTACATAATGGAGATGGGACCCAAGTCTAAACATGAAATTTATTTATGTTTTGTATACACCTTGTACACATAGCCTGAAAATAATTTTGTACATAATATTTGTAATAACTTTGTGCATGAAACAAAGTTTATGTACCTTGAACCATCCAAAAGCAAAGGTGTCATTACCTTAGCATGATTTCTTATGATGTCATAATTCTACTAAGATAAAACAGCACCACAGAGTACAGAAAAGTCAGCCTCATCCTATCCCATCTTTCTTGGACTAAGAAAAATGCAGAAGCTGAGAATGAAGGAAACATGTATGCTGCAATTAACTGTCTCCAACTCAGCTCACAGAGGTCAGAATTTGGGAAACATTACTTTCGGGGAGCAGTAATTAAATCCCCAAATCCTGGACTATAAGACTGGAGTAGGAGGGAAGGGATGCAGTTAACATGAGAAATGCCACTTCAGTATTCACCCATTGACAAACGCACACATCTATTTAGTCTGAACAACAGAGAAGTGTGTCTAATAGCCTCATCAGCCAGGTTTTTCCACCTTGCAAACAATGTCCAAATAAAGGATTCTCTGAGAAATATTCCTTGAAAGTAAGCCTGAGAAAAGTCACTTGCAGAAAGAATACTATAAAAGCCAACAAAATCCTGTGCTTTCTCTTACGGGTTTTCTTTTTTTGTAATGCTGCTCTCCCACCTACCTTTCATTTGATCTGACCATGTAGTCATAGAAATCGTGGTCACCTCTGATGACTTCCAGGGGGACAACAAGGTTTACATCCTGGTCTGTGTTGCGCAGTTGGTTGAGTTTGATGTTCACTGTGAAAAGGTAGTCTCTCACCTCATCAGTTCCAGACTTCAATCCACGACACACCACATACCTGCAGGCAAGACAGGCTCTGCTTGTTCATGTAACATCATGATCTTCTGACACATTTATTGGCTATTTATACTAGTAGCACAAAGTGCATTATCATTTTATCACATTCAGCCTTAAACATCAGGGACTTGAAACCCTGAATCCTTTCATGTTGTTAAGTCACAACTTAGAACACCAATCAGACATGCTAATTTGGGATGATGGAAATTTCAGACTAACATGTCAGGGATCAAAGTTGAAAGGTACAGCTTAAACCATAGATGGGCAAGCTCTGAGAGAGCATGGACTAATCTGACATCCTGGGATCTGCTTTGAGCCATACCAACCTCAAAACATAAAACTAAAAGTGACTGGAAGTCCACTTCCTGTTTGGTTGATTTTGTTTTTGTTTTAAAATTGGTGAAAGCAGAAGGATTACGTGACTCTCTAACTACAAAAATAAACTGATTCACTGTTCAGTAAGATGGGCCAACATATGTTCATATTTTGTCTTGCATTAAAGTGTTTGCTGAACCCGGAAAACATGTGCTATACAGAAAAAAAAGAGCAAAAAAACTCTCCAGAAGTTAGGTGGACAACAGTGCCCCATAACTGTCAGATATTCTTTTCCCCCATAGCCCCCCCCCCCCAAGTGCAGCTCCTCTGCTTTCTCCTCTTCCAAAAATGATATGTTTCCAGGTGAAGCATATTGCAGAGCTTGTCACCAAAACTCCAACTACTTCAAACTTTTTAGCGTGCAACTGTAGTATTCAGAGAGGCAAGTGCTTCCCAAGTGCTTCAGCTGTCACACTTCTCTGACTCACCTCTCAGAATTGGCAGGGCGGCTTGTCACAGGTTTGAAGATTGACACATGCTCAAAGCAGCAATACAGCAAGTACACAAGGCCAACACTGAATGGTGTGAACAGGTCAAAAGTTTTACAGAGAAAGTGACCTCCTGGAGCAGATTTTTTTTTTAAAAAAAGGAAGAAAGAAAGCTAGTGTCTTAGAAAGAAAGATACATGCACACAATTTTATTACTTACTAAATTGTACCCCATTTTCTATTTTAAAAAAAAACTACATATTCAATGTATTATCATATTTTAAGCTCAAAACATCTCTGAGGTAAATGTGGCTGGCCCAGAGGGCCTAGACAATAGCTTTGTCGCTAAACAGTGATCTGAACATATGATTTCTACCACATGATTTATCAAAGTAGCTCCCCTTGATCATGGGCTTGGGGGGACCATGTTAAGGAGATCTCACAGGGCATTATCTTGGGCATTTCAAGGCACATTTTCAGGAATCATTCATTCACTCAAGGCAGACAATGTTAATCCCATTTACCACTTGGATTCAGTTTCCTAAAAACAAATTTTATTTATTTATTTATTTGAACTTATATCCCACCTTTCTCACAAAATAGGATCCAAAAGGAGGAAGTTGGGATTATGTGCCAATTAAGATGGATACAGTTATCTGTATGCTATCTTTATGAATATCCCCAAGAGTATGCTGAGAATTCCTACAGCTTAAGATCACCATAGCTTGCTACAAGAATTCCAAAATAAGCAAACTGCCTTAACTGAAGATATGCTGAGAGGCAAAAGGGCAGTTTCCAGATCCAAATTTAATTTTGAGGAATGTGTTACCTAATTGTTAGAGGGACAGAAAAACCAGCACCGAGAGACTAGACAGAACATGGATAACTACATGGGATAGAAAGGGAAATATGGAGATAGATAAAACAAAGTAGGAGACTACCTGTTCGTATAACAGAGAGTCCTGTAAGAAACTGGCATAGTGTCAGTTGTTTGCTTAGAATCTCCTGGATGTTCTCCTGCCCCTCCACAGAGAAACCCTGAAACATAGAGAGAAACTTGGTGCAAAGCTCTCCATAACTGAGACCTGTGTATCACTTCACAAACTTTTGGCCTAGCTGTCAACAAATCACTTCATTTCACATCACAAGCTTTTCTGGCCCAGATGTCAACCCACTGCACTTCATGAAGGGAGACCTTCCTCTCTTTGGAGAGTGTGACAAGTCAACCTCTACCCACAATGCTACCTCTTAATTACCAAAGATTTGGGCTGAATGGTTTTGCTCATATCACTGAATGTTTTAATCTGTTTAACTCTTAAACAATGTTTTAATTGTTAAATTAAGCATCAGTATATTTTAGACTCTTTAAATTATTCCTGCTGCTTTAAATTTAAATTGTTTTAAATTGTTTTTAATTTATTTTATTTGTATGCTGCCTTTATGTCCTGTGATACAAGGTGGGGATATAAATATTTTTAAAACAGACAAATAAAGGAAGAAGTGATGAACACATAGAATTCCTCTTTTCTTCCCAGAACTGATCAGCTTGACTAAAGTGGCAGCCATTTAGATGGATAGATGGAAAGGAGGGAAGAGAAGGAAACAGCAGTTGCCCCCCCCCCCAGTACCAAGTTAAAAAAGGGGGGGCATTATCTGTCTCATAAAAAGATCTTGTCTTACCTCATTCCTCAATAACACTTACAAACAAGGAGCATGGAAGGAAATACTGCCAATGTGGGCCACATGTGTCTTCTCACACGTACCCATTCTGATCAGCTCCAATCTAGTTTTAATCATATTTTACTTATATTACACCTTTCTTCCAACATGGGACCCAACATGACTCACAACAAATTAGAACAACTGCTACAAGGAACAGGCAAGGATGCCCTTGTTTCTGATAACAGTAGCTCATGCTGTATGAAGTGAAAAGAAGAGGGTGCAGCCGGAGATCATTGGTAACTTTGCACTGAGTTTCAGAGGCTCGTGCCTCCTAAGTTCAGTGCAATATTACAGGCCTGTCCCTTGGAAAAGAGTCAGAAAAGTCACAAATGTGGGGGTGACTACCAAAGTCAGGGGAACTTTGTGAATCTTGTTTTGGGCCCCTTCACACGATAACTCTCCTCTGATCAAATAGAACACTATGATTTACAGTATGTCTTTTTTGAGTTTTGATAGTGAAGCTAGAGACTTCACAATTAAACAAGACACATCAATGAAGTGTAGTAAACTTTAGTGAAGTAATTAATCACTACAGAAGTAATTTAATACAAATGGTGTAATTAGTCAAATATGCAAAAGTTTGGGGGTGTTACCACCCTAAAATATCTTTTATATTTGTGGCAGAAACAAACAAACAGTGCAGACTGCAAAATATTACTGAAAATGTGAAGTCGAAGGCTTTCGTGGCCAGCATCCATGATTTTTTGTGGGCTTTTCGGGCTATGTGGCCATGTTCTAGAAGATTTTCTTCCTGACGTTTCACCAGCATCTGTGGCTGGCATCTTCAGAGAATTCTCTGAAGATGCCAGCCACAGATGCTGGCAAAACGTCAGGAAGAAAATCTTCTAGAACATGGCCACATAGCCCGAAAAGCCCACAAAAAAACTATTACTGAAAATCTCTACTTAGGATTTTGAGGCTTTAAGCTGTTTTTAACAGCTGTCTTGAGGTCTTCTCTCTTTCAAGATGGAGAAAGAGGCCACTTGCTCTCTAAATGTTATTGTTGTTATTGTTATTAACTGCCTTTGCGCTGGCCTGACTCATGTAGACCCTCATGGATGAGACATCTCCAAGACCTTTTATCCGCCACTGCTCTGCTTAAGTCCTGTAAATTCAGGCCTGTGACCTCTCTGATTCAATCTATCCATAATGACTTGGACGATTCTAACTTTAGTGCTCCACTCTTTACTCTTTAGATCTTGTCTAGTTCCTTCATGGTTCCCTTTCCCACTCCTACTCTTCTTGTTATTTCTTGGCTGCAGTCTCAACTCAGATGAACGTTTGATCAAATCTTTAACTATTTCAATTTCTTTATTATCTACGTTGAATTCAGGCAGATCCTCCGTGACCATTATGTTATTTCTTTTGGTTTATTTCAACTTTTCTTAAAGACTGGATTACATGTTTAGAGAAAATCTATTTCTCTTTTATATTTTTTTTTTATTTTTGTTGATTTTTAAAATATTTCGAAAGCTATTGCCTAGAGGTTTTTTATTTCTTTTTGAACTTGTTAATTGGAACTGTCTGAGAATCTTCAACTGACTACATGAGTAGTACATATGAATTTCTTTTATACTTGATATTTAAAATGCTTAGATTTGTTAGCCTAGAGTAAATGTTAGACCAAGCTAGAATTTAATGCTTAATATTTGAGGTGATTTTCATTCATCATAATTACCATCCACTATGTCTTAAATACTATTTCATTATTTCATCATAGCCCTTTCTTCTAGTCACATTGTAACTAGTTTAATTCTTATCTTCAGTAGCTATGCTTTAGATGTTGTACTGATTTTCATATTTGCTAACCACATTATAATTGCTTAAGTTGTTATGCTACAACCATTATTATTGCTATTATTATTATTACTATGACTTCATAATTTTATATTATTCACTGCTTTTATAATCATATATTGCTTTTCACCATTTTGTCTATCATTTCAATAAATGGTACATTTACTTTATTTTGAGTGTGATGCTGGTTCACGGATAATTATCCTTTGCTCACTGGAACGATACACCAAGGGATATACCAAAGAAATTTAATTTTCAATTAGTGATTTCCATTCTAATAAAATAAACCAAAACGATTCCTTATCCTTTTCCAAAAGTAAACCAATGTTACTCTCTTTCCAATAAACTCTGCATACCATCATATTTATAATAGGTAGTGTTATATCGTAATGCACAAAAGCTAAATTGCTGACTTTAGTACCTCAGGGAGTAAACAAAAAAGATAAAGAACTTACCCCATCAGCCATTAAGAAATGTACCCCCTTCCGATCTGTGTTGTCCAACACAAAATTCTGGAAGGCAGTGATATTCTCAGGACGGGTGATGTCCCCATCACCTTCAATCCCTCCTTCACCTATGAGGAAAGCGAGGAATTTAAATCAGGCGATAACATGTTATTAAAATTACCTAGCACAGAATCATTTCCAAAGACTTCCCCTACCAAGAACATTCTCAATAAAGGCTTGGTGCACTTACCATAGTAAGGTTCAAAGAGTTCACTGGAGGCAGCATAAAAATCCTCCAGTTTGAAATCATTTGGTCCTTTTAGGGTCATGCCAAAACCTTTTGCATGCCACTTCTTCCTCCAAAGGACATACTCTGAGAAACCACCAGGGCCAGCACATACATCAGCAAAGTACAGGAGCTCTGCATCACGTTCTTTAATCAGCGGTTTCTGCAAAGATGGAAGAACATTAAAACATCTCAACTGTCCCAACCCATCTAACCAAAGCAACTGTTGTTACATCATCCAACTACTGGGATAGTTTAAATATCACTAAATATTTTAATAGAACTTCTGAGGATTTTACCAACCCACTTCCTCTATCCAGGAAAGGTGCCTGAGATGTACAGATAGAGAGAAACCCTCACCCCACGAGAATCCTTTGGGTTTGTAAACATGTAGTCGAAGACATAGTCTAGGTTTGCCATCTTCATTGCAGCTCTGGAAGTGTAAATTGGACACTTGTTAAGAGCTTGCCCTTTTACTGACCTCAGGGCTGCAAATCAGAAAACCTCCATTGACCTGTTTAGGAAGAAGGCTCCACGGATCATTTCATAAGGGTTGGACCTTGTACGAGCTCGGCGCATTTCCTCTCCATCCAGCTCATCAAAGACACTCTGTAACAAGGAAGGGCCAGACAGACAGAACTTTTTTCATTTTCATCATTGCTATAATAAGCAACATCAAATTACACAAATCTTATTATGGAGGGAAGCCATTGAGAGACAACTCATTCTGTAAATAGTGGTAGCAAAACAGCACAGCTTAGGTGGTGGCAGCGGCAAATTTTCCCCATGCTACAACTACCTCTAGAGCAGGGGCTTCCATCTTTTTGACTCACAGAGCCCTTATTTCTATGGTGGAGCCCTTAAGAGGCCTACCCTACATCTTACAAGTTATTGGTGTTTACGAGTACACTGGTGCCTCAGGATACGAAATGATCGGGTTACGAAATTTCCGGGATACGAAAAAGTTGGATTGGCAAAAACTGTTTCGGGTTACAAAATATTTTTCGGGTTACGAAATTCATTTCGGCGCAAAATTCAAATGCTGCAAAGTGCAGCTATAGGCTTTCCAGTGCTAACGGAAAGCCTTTTCGGGTTACGAAATTTTCGGGTTACGAAAGGAATGGCGGAACGAATTAATTTCGTAACCCGAGGCACCATTGTATATATAAAATATATTATTATTCTTTAATTTCATTCAATTTTTATTTCTTTCATTTTCCTGGAGCAGCCGCAGAGCACCTGGGTAGTGCATGTGGAGCCCTAAGGGCTCCTCGGAGCATAGGTTGGGAACCCCTGCTCTATAGTGTCACGATGGAAGAAGACAAAGCTAGAAAGAACAGACGATCATAATTTCACAGTCAATCAAAAACAAAAGGGTACCTCAGCAGGATCTGAGCCAGTCAATTCCAGTCTGAAAATGAACACTTCATATCTAACTGATTACATGCCTTTGCCACCTTCCCCCAAATGTCTCAAAGCAGCCATGTCTCTGAGCCTCCATATCTTTCCATCATACTTTTTTCTGATAGGTATAATGTATTTTTAACAAGCAAAATGTACCTTGCATCGGAGCATATTATGCAAAAGTTCTTCTCCACAGAATTCTGTTTCGTCATCTATCACTAGCTTCCTCTAGAAAAGAAAATAGCAGAAGGGGTGGAATGAATTAATCACTTGAAATTCTTTCTCTTAATTAAGCAACCTGCCATTACACTTAAGCTCTAGTGACCAGAAGGTCATCATTACAGTGGAACAAATGTAAGACCCAACACCAACTTGATCATACCTTTTTTGCAAGCACATGAAACAGCAGTGGCAAAATAAGGAAATCTAGCCACCAACTTTACTACACAAAAGAATCACTATGACTTAAAAGGAAATGGCAATAAAGATAGAAAATAAAGAGAAAATCCACCAATAGGAGATGTATACCTCTTCTCAGGCTGAAACTGTGGCACATTCCTTGCAGTATCACTTACAACTGACACTTTTCCCAAAGTAAGTGAGGTGGCTGGGTTTAGTAATAAAAATCTGGCAAACAAAGCTAGTGTCTTTTATCCTCATAATATAAATTACATTCTACATTATCATATGTATTATGTTTCTTACATCACATAAAGAATCTATAATACAAGAGGGTGCTGAAAAATTAACAGCCTGAAAAATAAGAGAATAATCTAAAGCCTTGAACTTTCATGCTATTCCACATATTCACCCTGAAGTTCAATGCACAAGTTTCTTTAGCCCTTCCAAAAAAAAGTTTTCTGGTGTCTGATGACTGAAATACTACCCAGCTACTGCTATCACCTCTGAATCATTCAAAATGTTCCTTCCTTTCAAACTCTTTTTAAGGTTTGGAAACAAGAAAAAGTCAAATGGAACAATATCTAATGAGTAGGGTGGATGGTCTATGCACTCAAAACCCCAATTCTTCAAAACATCCACCGTATTCCCAGTTCTAAGAGCAGGTGCACTGTCCTGAAAAAAAGAGAACATCCTTTGCTGTTTTTCCTTTAATGACTCCTTTAATCGGAACACCTAGAGCAGTATTCTGAAATAACTGTTTGGTCCTTCTAAAGATAGTCATCAAAATACCTTCCTTATTCCAAAAAACTGTGCCCATGACCTTTCCTGCTTGAATTTCTTTGACCATGGAGAACTTAACTACCACCACTGCAAGGATTGTTGTTTAGTCTCCAGATCATAGTGAGGTAACCATGTTTATTCAAGAGTGATGAGTAGATCAAAAAAATTATCAATAAATAGCTCAAAATGCTGCAAAATCAGCTTGGAGTTATCCACTCAATTTAATTTCTAGTCAACATTCAGATATTTCTGCATAGCCAACTGTTCATGATTAACCCAATGTGTTCCGGGAATATCTCTTGTGTCTCAGCAATTGTTTTAGTTCAGATTTCCTGATCTGCCAAAATCTGGTCATGAACACGCTCTACAATCTCAGGAGTTGACATTCTTGAAGGTCTCTCAGATCTTGCTGCATCTTCAGTCTCAAAATCTCCATGCTTCAAGTTGGCACACTACATATTCACAACTGAGTATGACAGGCACTTATTACTCAATGTTTGCATCATATGCTCATGGATTTCCTTTGGAGTTTTCTTCTGCAGCAACAGGAACTTAATGATGGCCCAGAGTTCAGCACTTGAAAATTCCACATTTTTCATTGACATGGTACTATTAATGATCTAAAAAAGTTCAGAAATGAGAGCTACGATACTGCAAATTGGCAGTTTACAATACAAAAGGACACTCTTTCAAGCTACAGTGACAAAATAACAGTGTGCCTTGGTATCCGTGGAGATCCATTCTGGACCCCACCCCTGCAGGTAGCAAAAGACACGGGATCGCAAGGCCCATTCTTTTCAATGGGTGCACACTCCCATTTGCGCCACCTTGTGCATGCACACCCATTGAAAAAGCCGGGGCTTGCCATCCGTGAAAGCTCAAACTGCAGATGGCTAGTCCACGGTTGGGGCGGTCACAGTGAACACTCAGATTTTAGGAAGTGGGCTGGGCCGAGAACTTTTCAGCACCCCCTTGTAATAGACAAATACTGGGAAGCAAAACAAGGACTTGAAGAGATAAGGCTGTGCATGCATAATGCTTTTCTGATGCCAGTGAACTTGTGTCAGCCTTCACCCACTATTATTGGGAATTAAGCAAGCCAGGCTTCAATGATTGGGATATTATACTCAAGAAGAATGCATTTTCTTTCACCATTAAAGGATTTGGGGACTGGAACTGCAGACAAGCTTTTTCCCATGTATGATTCATTGAAATGTGAGAAAGAAGGTCCTCTCACACTTTGAAAAATCAAGGGCAAAACTGAACATGCAACCAGTTTTAGCTCATGGTTCTTGATCAAGAAAAGGCAGACACAAAGGCAAAAGGCTTCAGCCAAATATGTAATTTCCCCAGTGCATTTTCACTACCTATTATTACCAGCATCTTGTTCCTGGATGAAGGGCAACAGAAACTAAAAGGATGAGGGCAAAATATATATTTTGCAGGACTAAGCTTGTCAATAATACTTTCAAAAAGTCACTGAGCCTTTTCTTAAATTCACTGACTGGAATCCTGTATGGCAGTTACAAATGCATAACCAACAGTTATGCATTAATAACAGTTACATATTCATGATCCCTATGTAGCTCCTAAACTAGGGACCAGGATAGTCCCCCAATCCCCACTTTCAAATCAATAGCTACTGCGATCAAGTGTGATTTATTCCACTGTTAATCAGGAAACAGCTGGCAGATATTCCCATATCCCTCTCACATGAGCACTCCCCATTCAGGGACCGTGGTTCTGCCTCTCACACTGGAGATTGCTCATGTCAGCAGGTAGGACAAACAGCATCAACTGCTTCCCAAGTGACAAGGAAGCAGATCCCCATCAATCACAGTGGCTGGTAAATAGGGATTGGGGGTGTGATGATCCCTGAGGGCAAAGCCCTGTGCGTGACTATTACTCTCAGAGCTTGATCTCTGCCTGTTAGGTTTACAGGGATGCTGTGGGCAAAGCCACCCCCCCCTTTCTGCAAACAGCTCAAACACACACACACAGGCAACAGGAGCCACCCGACCCTACTCCCTCCTATCACCAAGGAGAGAGAGCAGGAAAGAAAAGCAAAACGCAAGCCTCTTTCAGTCGGAAAAGGGCCTCCTCACCCCAGAGCAAAGAACAGAGTAACATCCAGTAAAAGAGCCAGCACTATTTCTCCTTAACCCTTCGTCAGTCAAGCACAAGAGAGAGAATGTGGGGAGAGATAGAGAGAAAGAGAGAAGAGAACTTCTTCAGAGCATCAAACTGAAAGCCATCTCATCTCCAAAGTTTCCAACAGTCTGAAATCACCAACCGCTGTCACCATGTGATGATCCCTGAGGGCAAAGCCCTGTGCGTGACTATTACTCTCAGGGGATCCCTTTTAAAAAAAGAACTTTTCGCTGCCACCACCCAGTGAATGAACTATAATTATATTTATACGTAGCTCCACAGCTACCCCTCCCCCCCACACACTGGGACTTGTGAGGGATAGAGAGAGAGAGATCTAGTTTCCTTTCTTGCTAACCCAGAGCAATCAGTAGCCGAGTTAAGGCACGTGTACAGGAGCAGAGAGATAGCAGATGCTTTTTAAGAAAGAAGTTTATTTTTAAAAGGGTTAGAATAGGATAGAAAGAACTTATATCACTCTTGCAAAGCCCCCTTGCTTTGCAGGTCAAAGAACATAGTTATAGAGTTCATTCCACACAAGCCATTGTTGAAAATAACAAAAGGCCTAAAGGCACTAGCTAACTACTCACGGAAGATGGGATTTGTAGTCCTTCTGAGTTCCTGGATGCAGGGAGGGCCCCTTGCCTCTCGACCTGCATTCCCCTGAGTCTGTGTCTCCCAGACTTCAAGAGACACCATCTGGTTCCCCCCAGGAGAGGGCAAAGGGGAGAGACAAAGACCGCATGGCCGCAAAGGGCCTTTTAAAGATTTCCCATAGAAAGTTCTTGAATCTCGCGGTCCTACTCTCTGATTGGTCAGTTAGACCTTACATCAGCTATGATGCCACAGCTCATTAGCATGTGATGTCATCTTTCATTAGCATGTACCTCCTCCCAGATTAACCCTTTGTAGTTCAGGAGAAGTCCTCAGGTGACTGGGTCATCACAGGGGGGTAGGTATCAGGTCATGGTTTGCTGCTCAGCGCTGTAACTAGATTACATACATAAATCCAATACAGGATTCCAGCCACCATTGCTAATCAAAATATCAGAGAGGTTATGTTTTTCAATCATCTTCATAAGTGCAAAAATAAAGAAAAGAAAAGCTTGTTTTAGCCACTTGAGCTTAAGTTTGGTGCAATGCTGATCAAGGCTCTCAGTCTGTTTCAGAGCAACCGGAAATCATGTACATAAATAAATATAGGGAGAATGTGCCTAGCTTAACTCCTGCTTTCAATGCATGAACAGCCGCAAAATCCACACAAGATGCAGAAGCAGTGGTAAATATAGTGCATGTGCAACATGAGCCAAAGTGGGAAAGCCAGCTTTGTATGAACACCCTAAGAATCTCTGGCATACATCAGCAGTTGCCAGTACGTCGCTAAGAAGAATTGCCAGCATCTGAGTAAAGAAAAGGAAAGAAAAAAACCCTTTTACTGCTATTGTTTATACTTCGGGCTAGGCAGTTGCTTTTCAAAATATGTAAATTTTGAGGAGCAACATTGCCAGACGCAGAGTTCTAGACCAAATGAAAACATCCCTGCAGAAAATGTGGCCTCCTGCTGTCATGTTTAAACAGCTTGTCAAGTTACTCAAGCTTTCACAAATGCAGTAATTAAATGAATGAAGCTTATATATACTGCAAGTTCACACTGAAGAATGGGGGGCAGCTACCCCAATACACTCAAGTGTATTAATCCACCCATTTCACTAGGAGATATGGACTTAGGGAGAAAAGAAAGAGCCAAAAAAAGCAATGAATACAACTCATCTGCTTGCCTGGGATCCAAGGCTGTAACACTCAGCAAAGTTTCTTTTGGTTGGAGAATAAAAAAAGCTGTTATGTTTATTTAAGGTTAATACAGAAATAGTTATTTATTCTAGGCTTCTCCATTCAAATTCCTATGGCCCTGTTCACTTGATGAATGGGAGACAAGAATTCTTTAACTTTAACCAACTTCACAGGGCTGTTATGAAAACAAAATGGAAATAGACCCATGTAAACTACCCCAAGCTCCTTGAAATATAGACAGAATAAGTATGTTATAAATGCTCAGTAAGTGAGAATTCATTTAATTATGAATTCATTTCATTAGAAATTCATTGTGGCCAGTGTACTAAAATGCAAAGTTTTGAACTCATCAGAAATTTTAAACAAAATGTTTTTTATAAATATACAGCTACCTTTATTGAATATACTATTTGTTTCTATATGCTTCCATAATTTTAATTATACCTAATCATGTTTAGACAGTATTTTGATTTGTCTTGACCTGTTTGTACTTACACATGAAGAAAGACATCACCCTAAAATTCTATTATCTTTTTGGCAAATCCAACAGTACCTGTGGACTTAAGCAAACTTTTTGGTTTTTTTTTTTATTCAGTGCTTACCTCCCCCCCCCCTTGCTTTGCAACTATAAATACCTTCCCTATGGTCATCCAATCCTTCATTTCCTCAGCATCTGGAATTTCAGTGGTGCATTCTGGGAACCAATCCACTTGCTCATAAGCACTAGCCTGCAAACAAGAAAAAGGAAATTTCAGAAGAGAACTGTGTATTACAGCAAAAAAATAATCTCGTGCTTGGATACAAATGCCAAAACCATTTCCTACACAGTTTTGGTTTTTTTTGGCTGGACACTCAATGAAACTGAATAAATAATGAATCTGAATGAATTCAAATAAAGATTCTAAGAATCTTGATGATTTCTTAACACCACACATGAGCAGGAAAACATTTTGTTGTGGTCACAATAAAAAATAATAAGCAAGATGAAGTAGAATGCGAAAGGTTTACATGGGAGCTAAACACTATACAATTTCAGTCCTGCCCGAACTTGTTCCACAGAAATCAGTGGGATTTGCATTAATTATAATTAATAAATCCCATTCATTAAATTGTATGGTACATTATGTAGGACTAATACTACATTTAGTCTTTGGTTTTCAGGCTGCAAATCCCTAGAGTTATTTTGTAATGGCCATTACCTAAGCACGTGACATAAGTGGAAATACATCAGACCTTTCCAACATACAAGAAAAACTGAGAGAATGGATGAACAGGACATTTGAAAAGGAAATTATGGCAGAACAGTAGACAAGAAGGAAAGACATAATACAAATATAGAAGGCATGATACAAACCTCTGGCTCATCCTGCCAGTTAATGTTCACCTCTCCATCAAATCCTTTCAGTGTCAATCCTAATCCTCGTCTTCCTTTCTGTTGTGAGGCCTCAACAATCTCCTGCCTCCCTTGGCCATATTTTCCAAGTCCTTCACCTTCTCGAAACCCCATCTTGGCCTGTGGACCAACACAGAAAAAGTTATTCAGTAACATCTGCAAGCATGTAAATACATCTGTCTGTTCTCAGGCTAAGGGCCAACTTACTAAATTAGGGAACTGGACTGCTGTGATTAAAAAGTGGTGGAGATATTTAATGAATATACAGAACAAAAAACTTTACCTCCCTTCAAGCTCATTCAACTTAAATAGAAAAATGAAACTAACGCAACAGCACAAAGCATTTAAAAACTACATCTTAAAACAATGACTGTGCTACAAATGTGCAGTATCAGCAGCTTTTTGGAATAGAATGCTAGTTGCATCTCACTGTCACCCCAACTGAAACATCCTGGATAGCCTTGGCAACAGCAACCTGATGAATGCCAGGTTGGTGGCTAATAAAACCACTGACATTCAAGATCTGATCCTGGATAGGTGTCACATACACCTGGTTGGGTAAAGCTGGCTGTGCGCGTTAATCTCTCTCAGCTTGGTCCACTGGCATTCTCTGTGCAGAAGCAGGTAAATTCTGAGGGCAGGATGGAGGCACAGTGGTCTACGGGAATTCCATCCACATGACCAGGCAGCTACATCATTTAGGATTTCCTTCTCTGTTGTTTGATTATTAACATATAATGACACACCACTTTTTTTCTTTCCACTTGCACTTATAATGCTTGTCCTAATTTAGGGTTTTTAAGATATTTCGTCTCCTGTTTCCTTATTCTAGTTTCTTGTATACTGATTATATCCACCTTTTTCGAATATATGAAAAAATTGGGCAGATGACACAGAATGCATTGGAACAGGATAAGATTATAGTAATGACTACAGACTGATTCTTAATCTCTTTTTCATTCTCATATAAATTCACACACCAGAAACGCACAACAGCTAGTGCAAGACAGTAAAAATTGATTAAATTCCACCTGCCATAGCCCTCCACAATTGCCTATTTCTGCTCTAAAGCAAGGTACAGTGTCTTGCTTTATGAAAAGGAAGGCTTCCAATAGATTTCTAGTCACTTCCAGCTTTTACCCCATCACAATTTTGGTGAGGTGGAGACAAAAGTAGATCCAGAAGTGTCAAAATTACCTCAGGGACAAGCTGAAACTGTCTGGTCCTCTTCTAGATTTATAAACCATCTGCTGGGTTCCTTTGGCTTCTATTTCTTTCTGAGGAAATGCATAACACTCTTCTGCATTGTGATTCATTATCACAGCAAGTGTACACTATTTCTTTAGCAACTGTATTCAATGCTACAGCATACCATGCAGCAGCCCAGTTTTTATGCTATCCTAGATAAGTCTGTATTTGTCTTAATTTTACAGCTCAGCAAACTATCATCATCTTTGGCTTAACACCATTTTTTGTCAGGACTGAATTTCATTCAGCTTTCTGTTGGGAAACTCCATTTTAGGAAATTAAATTTACCTGCCTTTGTTAATCTGATCTCTGTTCAACAGAGGTTTTAGATTTGCTTCAAAATTCTGGGCTGTACCTGCTATTGCTATAAAATCTCTTAAACATCCACTCTCTGAGTTTAATCACCAGAGACTCTCCTGTCCCTGAAGGTAAAGAACAACTCTGTCCCTTTCTATTAATTGCTCTAATGCCTCAAAGTTTTCCATTTGATGATATGGATCTTGTAATTCTGTGCTGCCTCCAGTTGCCTCTCCAAGTCATTCAGCTCAGTTATCAAAACCCCAATGTTTGGATCTAGAATTTCTTCCTTTGCTGTCAGCAAATTAAAATTTTCTTCAAGCAGATATATATCTATATCAGGTGTACCTAACTCACATTTTATTCTTTCCATCAGGTTAACTATCAATATTTTAACGTTAGCCAGTTTCCATTTCTCCAAAACCTCAGCTATTCTGTTCCTGATCTTAGATTGCAATATGTTCTTTCCACGTTTCAGAACCAAAATGATGCAGACCAGATTACAGCACACCTCCTTCTCTGAAAATGGAGACTTTGAAGAAATTGCTTTTCTCCTCAGTTTTTATCACATGTAAAAAATAACATAATTTTCTGCCTGTGCAACTAAGAAAGAAGGCAAAATTATTATTATCAAAGTACCACTAAATTACTTTTTGTTTCACTTCCCTAAAACAAATTAATATTTGCATTTCAACATCCTATGAAAGAAATACAAGGATTTATCAATAGATAAGTCTTTGTGAAGCAGCTCCCTGAAGACAGAAAAGCTCTGAATTAGATATAATCAATCTACTATAGTCTCATTCCATCTAATTTTTAAATATTTTTCTTCCTTTTTTTCTTCAAAAATCATTATGAAAACTTTTAACATGGATATATTTTCCCCTTATTCTCATGATGGTACACTTCGGAGAAGAGGAAAAAGGAGGGTTTAGCTCAGAGCTTTTCTGTCTTCTGTGAGCTGTTTTTACAATGCACAGACACGAAGGAGAGCTCCTCTCTTTCCACTACATTTGTGTGATGCTGAAATTCAACAAGTACATTTTTACTTATTGTTGTATTCAGAGTACAAAACACTACACTGGTTCTACCTATTATGCAAATGTCAAAGCCTAAGATGTCAGTCCTAAACAGGAGGACAGAAGGCTCCAGTTATGTGGGTGACCCAGTTGAGTTTAATGTATCATTCTCTCTACGTGCATCACTCACCACCTTTGTTCCCTTCCTGCTAATCCATGTTCAGTTCTCAAACCTGCCCAGTAAGACATTACATTTGGTATAAGGCATTATAAAAACACAATTATATATTTATACAAAATCTGGGTAGTCAGAACTGATGTTCTGAGAGAATAAAACCTAAATAACACTTCACTGAAGTCTTCCATGCTTGCCAAGGAGGAAATATTCTGAATTTCAAAAAGGTCACTGAAAGTTCTCTCTTTCTCTTACTCTCTCTCTCTCTCTCTGATGTTAAATCACACAGTGCCAGACTGCAACACAATCCCACTGGCCTCAAACAATAAACTGCATTTATATAAAAATCTATTTCAAAGATTCACTGAGCTCAGAATCCATTTGAAATTCTGAAAACCTAAAGAACATAAGAATGAGGGGGTCCTACACTGTGAGCATGTGTGTAAGCAGTAGAAACGGGCTCAGACATACTTTGAAAATAATGAAGACTGCACTACTTGTAAGAAAATATTATATTCATCTATTAGATGTCTCTAATTCAGATCTCTCTGGCACCATAACATGCCAGCATCAAAGCTGAGAGAGTTAACACCTTGTAAAATAATGGTGTTTATTATACTGATAAACCCAATTTAATTCTAATACCTATCTCTATGAGAGCCAATGTTGTAATCATTTTGGCACTGGACTATGAATCTGGAGACTAAGGTCTGAATCCCACTTGGCCATGAAAACCCACTGGGTGACTCTCTCAGCCTCACAGAAAAGCAAAGGCAACCCCCCCCCCCCGAAGAAATCTTGCCAGGAAAACCATGGGACAGGTTCACCTAAGGGTTGTCATAAGTCAGACACAACTTGAACACACACACAGCAACACCACCATATGTCTTGTGCCCAAACATGTGTAAAAAGATAAAAGGGCATACTGATAGGAAACACATATGGAAGGGCAGAGATATACAACCTGTTTGGCTCAGTGAGTACTTTCCATCTAGTAGCAACTGAAGGTGCTACTCAGAATAATATTCACTCGTTTCTAAACCACCTTCCAATATGTCCGTTTTTTAAAACTATTTTCCCACATCTGCTGCAGTTAGAAACAGACTCCTAATATGAAAGCTATAATTGTGTTGTTGTTAACTGCTCTCAAGTTGATCCTGACTCATGGTGACCCTATGGAGGAGACATCTCCAAGCCTCCTATCCTCCACTGCTCTACTTAGGTCTTATAGCTATAATTACACTTTTGGAATTCAACAATATGCAGCATGACTTATGAGCATGCAAATTTAGAGCTTCCCTTACTGAAGGACTACTTTGAATCTACCTTGGTTTGAAAAGGGAAAACCTCCCAAATATATGGCAAGGACACTACACATATTTTCCCATTTGGTTTAAGTATCATGTTCCAGAGAGAGACTGGGCCTACCATGAGTTTCTGAGACACACTGTTATACATGGAGTAGCGGGAAGATGTGCCCTCCACAAGAGTTTCAGCGCTGAATTTATTGCTGAACGAGCCAAAGACTGGGCGTCTCTCATTGTTCTCAGTGTCAGAATCACTGCTGCTTGTGGAAGACTCTGAAAACAGAGAAAAGACACAGCATTTCCTGAGCAGCACTGTCTCAATATTTTGTTATTCACAGTCTAGGAACACAGGTCACCACGTCAAACCACACAAGTCTATCTACCATAGTACTGTTTACATCACAGATGGGGAACCTTTGGCCTGTAAGACATTTTGTTACAACTGAAGTGCAAAACATCAACTTTAATTCGACTTGATAATAACTGTCAATACAAAGGCTACTGTCATTTGATTTCATTAAAAAGCTGGAAGTTATATGTAACATTTGCACAATCTGGATTTACTTCAAATGTTTTCAAGAAGTGGACATTAGTTTTTGTATGGGAAACAAAAAAGGTACCTAGTTCTGCATAAAGATTTGTTTTTATATTCTATCCATGCAAATGAAATCAATTTTCAGTGCATGTATTTCTAGGGAGGATTTCCTATCTTTCATCCAACTGAGACAGAAAAGGTTAAGAATCACCAACCCACTCTAGATGCTAAAAACCATTATGTTGCTTTATTTTTGCACCAACTAAAGCTTCTGAACTGTCATGAACAACAGCCCTACCTAAAACACATGACAGTAACCCAGAATGTAATCAGTACATAACTGCTGAAGCAAAATGTGCCTTCTCCAGATAACGCCAAAACCATTAGTTGGCTAAATCTGCCAAAGCTAGCCAAAACCACTTCTGGCCACTGTTAACACCTGCACCTTCATAGAAAGCATCAACTTTGGACATATTCTCAAACTGTACATCTGTCACTTTAGGACATCAGTGGGCAAAATGCAGCCCTACTTCAATCCCCAAGATTCTTCACCACTGACTATGTTGACTGTGGATGATGGGAGTTGCAGTAATACAACCACATGACTGCACTTTACATGACTGCACTTTGCTCAACCTACTTTAGTGGGAGTACAACCAAATACAGGATCAGCTCTACACCATTATCAAAATCAAAAGATTTCTTGACTCACACTTCTGTTACATCCACTATTTTACACTGTTTACTTTAATCCATTATATTTTATTTATTAAATGTATATCTTGATTTTTGATTAAAATGGAAATTAAGGCACCTAATAATAATAATAAAGTTAAAACAAAATCAGGAATACAATTAAAACATTGCATATAAAACACATCAAATAAAACAATATCATCCACCAGTCAAATCCCTTTCAAGAAGCCATCTTAAATGCAAAAGCCTCTTTGAATAGAAACAACTTTTGCTGCTGATGGTAAGTTCTAGCAACCACTTTGAGTATTCTATCTTGCATCCTAACAAAATGCATCTCTGACGATGATGGAACCCAGAGAAGGGCTTCCTCTAAAGATCTTAAATCCAAAATAAGCTCGTGTGGAAGAATACAGTCTTTCAAACTTCATCTCAAGTTATATAAGGCATTATAGTTTGGCTTTACCATTTGAATTGTGCCTCAAAACATACAAGCAGTGACTGAAGCTACTGAAACAAGAGATGCATGCAGACAACTCCAGTCCAGAGTCCAGCTGTAGCGTGATGAGCAAGCTAAAGTTTCAAGAAGCTTTTCCAAGGCAGCCCCATATACAGTATATTAGAGTAGTTCAAATGTAACACAACTAAAGCATTTATCACTATGACAAGGGCTGACATACCCAGGAATGGTCATAACTGGGGCACCAGCTATAACTGTGCAAATCTACCCTTGGCCACTACCTGAACCTGGGCAAAAAGGCTCAAGGATGACACCTTTGAATCTTCAAAGGTAGCATAAACTCATCAAACACAAATTGAATCCCTATTCCATGACAAGGCATACCCCTCTCTTATCTGGATTAAGTTTCAGTTTGTTCACCCTCATTCAGTCCAATATTAATATCAGATACTGATTTTGAACTACAACAGCTTACTTGGGGGGGGGTACTTTGGAAAGTAGAAAGAAAGGAAAGTATCACCAGAATACTGATGGCACCAAACTTAATAAACTAAGAATAACCTCTCCTGCTGATTTCACATGTTACATTAACTGGGGAACAAAATTAAATTTTGAAGAACATAAATTCCTCTGATAGGTAGCATCTTCTGAATTTACTTTTATTACTCTTATTACTATAATCTTCTTAATCATCAAATCATTTCAGAAACAGCAGCTGGACGATTTTTTAACACCTTGGCCACTGTTCTATGGTGCCACAGAGCCTCTCCCCCCCCCCCCATCCTACTCTGCATTTTTTAGCATGTATATTAAGAAGAGAGGTCACTTGGGAATCTGGAAATGTGGCGTCACTACTAGGTAACAGCACCAATTCCTATCTTGCATCTCCATTTAGAAAGCTAATACACATTTCATGTTGTATTCCAAAATTAGATATATAGTGGCCCCTCCACATTTGCTGGAGTTAGGAACACAGGATCCCCATCGAAGTGGAAAAACCACAAATAAAAAACTCACTATTTTTTTTACCTCTAGGAATCTCTAGATCCTCCACCACAACTCTATGGACGTTGACCATAGAATTGTACTGGAGGACCTAAAAATGCCTAGATTGGAATGGTCCACAAATGAAGATTTACACCACAATTTCAATGGAGGGATAAATGATATCCAGGCTGGATCACCTGCAGATTATAGCCAACCACTGGTTTACCAGCTCACTGAGAACTACAATTCTAAATTGTTAAAAAAATCCCTCTCCTCCTTGAGGATAAAAACAGGAGTACATACTGAACACAAGAGAGCTGCAAAGAAACCTCTTGAATTACCTTGAGCTGCATGATTAGTAAGCTGAGTTTCATCATCTGATGTGGAGCTGAGAGTCAGACCCAACTCTTCTATCCTTTTCTTCTGTCTTTTTTGTGGGCTGCTATATTCAGGTTCTGCTCTTCGCTTCATTTTTACTTCAAGAAAGAAACCAAATAGAACATACATTTCCAGTTAAACCCACCATAATAGCTTTAGGGGTGTGGAATATCAGCTCTTTTGTAGACAGTGTTTATTACAAATAAAAAGTTTTCTCTGTATATGAATGGCCAGAGTTTCTCAATTAGGACTCCCCAGAACCCTAGAGTTCCATGACAGGTTGCTGAGGATTCTTTTTGGGGGGGGATCTTTTTTTAGCGTTTTTATAGGGGTGATTCCCTGAGATGTGAAAATTATTTCAGGGGTTCCTCCAGGGTAAAAAGAGTGAGAATAGCTATCCAAGACTATCTGTCTGAAACATGAAGAAAATAAGCCAGAAAAAAATGAACAAAAAAGAAAGGGAATGATGATTTCAACAGTGCCCCTCTCCATTCAGATAGCAAAGTCAGAATACGCTTCATTATTGTATTATTTCATTATACAATAATCATTATATGTGAAAGACAGCCCACTTACTTAGTGGAGCTTATTTGTAACATAGGCTATAATTCTAACCACACTTGGAAGGGAAAAACAGCCGTCATTCTTATTTACATTGGCTGCTGCCACACTGCAGAATGAATGCAGTTTGACACAACTTTTACTGTTGTGGATCCATCCTATGGAACCCTGGGATGTGTAGTTGGTTGTGGCACCAGAGCTCTCTGACAGAAACAATGGCCTGTTACAGACAGCCAAAATAAAGCTGCTTCGAGTCACAGTGGAGGTATGGTGTTTCAATGAAGCATGCATCCTAAGAGTCCAGAAGTCGCACCAAAGCCACGCTCCAGCCCTAGGGACCGGAGCATGACTTTGGTGTGGCTCTGGACTCTTAGGACATATGCATCATTGAAACACCATACCTCCACTGTGACTCGAAGCAGCTTTATTTTGGCTGTCTGTAACAGGCCTAAGTATCTCACAAAACTCATCAGAATTCCATAGCAATGAGCCATAGCAATCAAATTAGCATCAAACTGCATTCATTCTGCAGTGTTAATGCAGCCTAACACAGAAGTTTCACTACATTCAGTGAGGCTTAGATCAAAGTAACTATCACACAAATGCAATGCAAGACTGCAATTCTAAACACACTTTCTAAAAAGAAAGTTATGTTAATAAAGTGGGACTTATTATTGGATAAACATACAGTACATGAAACAATACTATGTATTTCACTAGATTCAGTAGAGTCATTTATGACTAAATATGGATCAGGATTAAGCTGTAAACATGTTTAATATCACAGAATGCCAAAAACAAATGAGATCCCAAATATATAGCCAGTTTGACATCTCTTTTGTGTTTTGAAAACCACATAATGAACCAGTTTAAATAAGGAATCCAGAACACATTGAAGTGTGAAATTATAATACTATATGAATCATAGAGGCGGAAGAGACCTCAAGGGCCATCAAGTCCAGTCCCCTGCCATGCAGGAATTCACAATCAAAGCACCCCTGACAGATGAGTTCATATATATATATAATACAATTGCTAATAATCAAAAACATCATTTCTAGCATGAAAAGTGCAGCTGAATAGCTATGACAAAGCAAGAGCTGTACAATCTGTTCCTAAACTTTGCAATCCTCTGAGTTATTAAAACTTGCAGAAGAAAATACCTACTATACTATATTGAACTGCATGGGACAAGTGAAACCAATTATACTTGTACAAAGAATAAAACTTAAATAAAAGCAAAAAGGTATGCGGATAATATTAAGATTCTTAGGTTCTAATTATCCTTTCCTGAGTATCAGAAAGTGATGTTGCAGCCAATTTTACAAACTGTTCTTCAGCCACTCTGGTGTAAATTTCACAGCACAAACCCATACACACACTTAGATTCATTCCATTCTCATTTCACTCACAGATGAATGGATTTATGATTCCAACTCAGGTTAATGTAATCAAAGAGCTCTCAGCTTTATTACCATTGAAACATACTACAGTGCCATTGAGATATAGCCTCAAAACTTTATTCTGAAGGACTATGCTGTCCTCAACACCATGCTTAACTAAAAGAAAGTGAAGCAACTCTATAGGCATGGTTTCTACTCAGGTCCAAAACATACTGCAGAAATAATCCAGTTTGAGACTGCTTTAACTGCCCTGGCTCAGTGCTAGAAAATCCTGGGAACTGTAGTTTATTATGCCACCAGAGCTCTCTGACAGAGAAAGCTAAATGTCTCTCAAAACGACAGTTCCCAGAATTCCCTACCAGTGAGCCAGGGCAGTTAAACCGGATTATTTCTGAGGTGTGTTTTGAACCTCAGTTTCACCCAACTAACTGGTCTTTAATTAGGCACTTTTCAGAAGACAACAAAGCATTCAAAACAACAAAGGGTTTTAATTCAGATGTCTAGCTAAGGTAGATTTATTTCTTTTTTTACCACAGACTTGGAAGGGGAGCAATATTACTAAAGACAGGATCAGAACAGGGCATTTCACCAGAGAGGTTTAGGCACTAGGCTAGAGTAAAGTCCACTTTGTTCAACAGAATTGATATCTTGTGAAGTATGTTTAGAATCAGAGGGGCAACACAATGTAATGTTTAGAGCACTGGACAACTTTACACACCTGGATTCGATTCCCCACTAGAGCATAAAAAAACCACTTGGTGACCTTGGGCAAGTCACACACTCTCACCCTCAGAGGATGGCAGGGGTAAACACCCCTCTGAAGAAACTTGCCAAGTAAAGCCTTAGGATTGCCATAAGTAAAAAATTACTTGGAGGCACACAACAAAAGCAACATGTTTAGAATCCCAAACTTTGGTGAACAGGGAGCTGGAGAGTTATCACACAGAGCAACGGCAGCTGACCAATACTGCACAACACAGTTGTAGAACTATGAGTCCACTTTAACTGCTATAGCTGCCTCCTGTGGAAACGTGGGATTTGTAGTGTAGGAACGGGCATTTAGAATTCTCATTCAGAGAGCTCTTAAGCCTCAAGGGGGGCAGCATCCGCACTGCAGAAATAATCCAGTCTGACACCACTTTAACTGTCATGACTCAATCTTGTGGAATTCTGGGAACTGTAGTTTGTTGTGGCACCAGAGCTCTCTGACAGAGAAGGCCTAAATGTCTCACAAAACTACAGTTCCCAGGATTCTACAGAACTGAACCATGGCAGTTAAAGCTATGTCAAATTGGATTATTTCTGCTGTGCAGAAATAAGCTACAAACTCATGAAGCAGCCAATGCAGTAAAAATGGAATCATAGCCCTATAGCAGTGTAGTGAGATGCTCTCCTAGAGCAGTAATTCCCAAACTTTGGTCCTACAGGTTTTTTGTACTTCAGCTCCCAGCATCCTCAGTCACCTTGGTCAACAGTCAGAAAGTTCACAGCAATAGCAAGTACATTTCTATACCGCTTATCAGTGCACTTAAGCACTCCCTAAGCAGTTTACAAAGTGTAAGCTAATTGCCCCCAACAATCTGAGTACACATCTTAGCGACTTCGGAAGGATGCAAGGCTGAGTCTAGTTCAATACCATGGGCTGGTATTGAACTCACAAACCTGTGAGTGGCTGCAACACAGGCATTTAACCACTGCGCCACCATTGCTGGAAGAGACCTCAAGGGCCATCCAGTCCAACCCCCTGCCATGCAGAAACTCTCAATCAAAGCATCCCCAACAGATGGCCATCCACCCTCAGCTTAAAAACCTCCAAAGGAGGAGACTCCACAACTCTCCGAGGGAGTGTCTTCCACTGTCAAACAGCTCTTAGTGTCAGGAAGTTCTTCTTAGCTTAAGTCCAAAACACCTGGAAGACCAAAGTTTGGGAACTGCTGTCCTGGAGGGAGGGAGGAAGCACAGACATCTTACATGGGGGCTGTATTTGTATTTTTAAATCACATTTTAGCCAAATTTTCACTATGCGTATGTAAACACATTTAGGATGCGCATACGATATTGTACACTTGTCCCTCCATATTCATTAGGGTTAGGGGCACAAGACCCCCGTGAATATGGAAAAACTGCAAATAACAAAAACACCATGTTTTTACCTCTCTGGGAATCTCTAGGTCCTCAGTTCAACTTTGTGGCCAACGTCCGACAGACACTGACCACAGAACTGCGCTGGAGGAGCTACAAAGGCCTAGTAGAGTCTTCTCTCTAGGAATCCCTACGTCTTTCAGTGCAACCTTTAGTTAAAGTTGAGCATAGAGTTGCACTGGAGGAGGACCTAGATATTCCTAGAGAGAACATATTAATCAAATCTGTGAATAATCAGAGCCGCAAATATCAAAGCTGCAAATATGGAAGGATGAGTGTAATTTGACAGTATATTTTTAACTGGGCTAGTTTTTTTTGTTGAAACAATTAGCGTTATCTATAGGAATTGTTTTACGAGGAACATTAACCCCCCCCCAAAAAAACACTGCTAAGGATTGGTCTGTATGGTGTGAAATGGGAGGAGGTCAATGGGGTGACACCAATCCTAGGGATGCAACTGCTCTGGAGGCCAGGGTTCAGTTCCCAGCTTGGCCATGGAAACCATTGGGTGGCCTTCGGCAAGTCACACTCTCTCAGCCTCTGGGGAAGGCAATGGCAAACCTCCTCTGAACAATGCAATTTTAGGCTGCATCAATAGAAGTATAGTGTCTAGATCAAGGGAAGTCATAGTCCCACTCTGTTCTGATCTGGTCAGGCCCCACCTGGAATATTGTGTCCAGTTCTGGGCACCACAATTCAAAAAGGACGTTGAGAAACTGGAGCGTGTCCAAAGGAGGGCGACTAAAATGGTGAAGGGTCTGGAAACCATGCCCTATGAGGAATGATTTAGGATGTTTAGCCTGGAGAAGAGAAGGTTAAGAGGTGATATGATAGCCCTGTTTAAATATTTGAAAGGATGTCATATTGAGGAGGGAGCAAGCTTGTTTTCTGCTGCTCCAGAGAACAAGACCCGGAGCAATGGATGCAAGCTACAGGAAAAGAGATTCCACCTCAACATTAGGAGGAACTTCCTGAGAGTAAGGGCTGTTCGACAGTGGAACAGACTCCTTCCTTGGAGGCCTTCAAAGAGAGGCTGGATGGCCATCTGTCAATGGGGATGCTTTGATGGAGAGTCCCTGCATGGCGGGATGGGGCTGGACTGGATCGGGGCCCTTGCGGTCTCTTCCCTGATTCTATGAACCCCATGAGAGGGTCCCCAAAAGCGAGAGAGGGCTCGAAGGCACACGACACAACAGAGGACCCTGGCAGGAGCGAGGAGCGAGGCCAGAGCGGGGGACGCAGCGGTGGAGGAGGCTGGGCGCTAAAGGGGTCTGAAGGGAAGGGAAGGGAAGGGGCGGAGGGCGAGGGGAGACGACAGCAGGCCAAGCTCTCGCTCCTTGTCTCCTTTCGGGGCTCCTCGCCTGCGGTGGCACTCACTGGAGGGGAGGGGAAGGGAGCGCGGCCTCAGGCTGGAACCAAGAGGAAGGAAGGAGGAGAGGGGCTCCCAGCCTCCCAGAAGCCGAGCGAGCGAGCGAGGAAGGCCGACCAACTCCCTTCAACTCTGCGCCGCCGCCACACTTCACTTTCGTTTCCCAGCCGCTCCAGTCCCTTCCTTCCAGCGAGGCGCGCGCGAGTGACGTCAGCAGCGGGGGATGGCTGCGAGGCCTAGAGCGGCGATGCCGGTCCCCTTCAGCGCCCCCTGGTGGCGGGAGGCTGAATAACAACTAAATATAATAATAACAACAATAATAAATTTATTTATAACCTTTATAACATACAAATAAAACATAGCTAATGGTATTATTTGCAGCACTAATCATACAGGAACTCTCAATCAAAGCATCCCCATTGACAGATGACCATCCAGCCTCTCCTTAGAGACCTCCAAAGGAGGAGACTCCGCTGCGCTCCGAAGGAATGTGTTCCACTGTCAAACAGCCTTTACTGTCAGGAAGTTCCTCCTAATGTTGAAGTGGAATCTCTTTTCCTGTAACCACGCCTGGCAGATTTCGAGTGGAGTGGGCCCTGGAGGCCCTAGAGATTCCTGGAAAGAACATATTAATCAAATCCGTCAATAATCAAAGCTGCAAAAGTCAAAGGGGCAAATGTGGAGGGCCAACCATACACAAATCCATAGAAGTTAGAACTACTAACTTGTGAGTAACTATCAGATCTCAGAGCCCGATGCTATATGTTTCAGAGGCTGGCCCCACTTCTCCAATCCTCAGGGAAAGGGGGAGGAAGCTGAGGGTGAGAGAACTGTCTTGAAAGATGTGCCCAGGCTTTTCTTTTTTAAATAGCACACCCTGTGCAATCTTGGTGGTTGATGCTTATTGTGTTTAATGGGTATTACTAGGGGCTGCCTTTTGTAACATTCACATCACCACAGTCTGCATCCTGTCATATTGTAAGATGTTCCCTACACACATCTTAGGCTTTGGCCTTGAAATCTCAAGACATGCTATAGTCGACCTGGCAACCCTACTCACAGGGGTATACTTCAGGGTAGAGTTGTACAGAATTCAACTTTGAGTGCTAGATGTGCATTATTTCACTACAATTGCAATCCCAAGTGAACAGATTCAGATACAAATTGCATCAAAACCAGTAGGACTTAACTCTCAAGAAGACACAGGTTAAGTATAGCAATAGCAAATACATTTCTATACCACTTATTAGTGCACTTAAGCACCCCCTAAGCGGTTTACAATGTGTAAGCTAATTGTCCCCAACAAGCTAGGTACTCATTTTAGCAATCTTGGAAGGATGCAAGGCTGAGTTGACCCTGAGCTCCTGGATGGGATTGCACTCACAACCTTGTGGTTTACAAGTGAGTGGCTGCAATACAGGCATTAACCATTGTGCCGTCGGGGTTCCTTAAGTAGCAGTTGCCAATCTTCTATCTATCTCTTATAAATTAGATCAACAGTGTTATTTCCAAATCGCATATAATCAGGATATGAGAGAGAATTTAGCCTTAGTGTATAGAAAAAACACATTCACACCCTGGAAATCTTGGACAGATCCATTCATCTTACTTCACAGAGGATACTCTGCTTCTGATAACCTGATGGTTATACTACTGTAGTGTGTTGCCCATGTGAGTTTTCTTGAAGGCAGGAAGTTTAACCCTGAATGTGTGCCTTGCTGGGAATGTATCTCACCAGTTCTGAGAGGTCTGGCTTGGTTTTGACTTTTGAATCCCTTCATGGCTTGGAACCATCATGGAGTTTCAAGCCATGAAGAGGTTCAAAAGTCAAAACCAATCCAGAGCCTGCTCCTCTGCCCCTGTCCCTGTATTCAGATCTTTCACTGACATCCTCCTTAGGCTGTCCCTGCTAATACAGACATCATTGTGGACATCAAAGAAGAGGTGGGGTTGGTCCATGGCTTCAAAGTTGTGAAAAACGTTTGTCAAACTGGCCCATCAAAGTCCAGCTTTATTAAATTTTAGGCAACTTGGTTGAAATGTTTTTATTCTCTCAAGCATTTTGATTTTTCCTTCAGCTATATGAGACATTTCCCAGTCTACAGTGTTACTATTTTGAATAGTACTGTGTATTTTTTGTTGATACTATAGTTGGTTAGGGAGTCCCAAAAACAACATCTCAGGCTCAGCCAAATTGATCACCAACAATGGCCCACCCTGGCCTCGCACCGGGAGGCATGGAGACACACTATCCACAATGCTGCAGCCTTTTTTTGAAAGCTCACGCTGAACGAGTCTCGAAGAGAAACGACAATGCAGAAAGAACCACAACCCGAAAACATCAGCCAAGGAGACTTTCTGCTGTGCTTTCTGCAACTGGACTTGTTTATCTCAGATTGGCCTTTTCAATTATCAACGCACTTGTAGAAAGCATGGGATGAGTCCTTCCTGAATCTTCGTTTGCGAAGTAAAGCCAGAGAAAGTTGGTTATTACAATCAATCCTAGACACTTTTAGTATAGTTTAAATATCCACCAGCATAGTTATGTTGGCTCTTACTACTTGGAAATGATGCCACATTTTTTATCACATCTATTATGCAATAATTGATTTACTCTCTACCTCTCAGTCAAAAGTTAAAAAGGTGTATGTGATTGAGAACACTGACCGCATGGAGGGGCACAACCTTTGAGAAAGTATAATTGTTTGTGTAAAATCTTTTAGCCAACCACAGTTGTGAAGACACACCCAACTAAAGGTGGTGGCAGGTTTGGGTGTGCAACGCCGGTACCCTGGTGAGATCAAACTCTTCTACCCAAAAAGGCTCTGATGCTGAATGTAAAGTTCAAAAAAGGGGGAAGTCTAATTTAAAGAACAAAAATAAAGTTTTCTCCTCCCCAGCTCTAGATAAAAGATACTTTACAGTTTGAGTTTCAGCAATCTTCAGGGTGTCATCTTTCTGGGTCTGATGTTGGTTTGCTCTCCTCTCTCAATGGAGCTGGTGCAGGGTCTTTCAGCTCCTGAATTCCTTTATTCACTTGCTGTTGGTAACTAAAATGGCTAAGGTGTAAGAAATGCCCTTTCCGGCTGCCTGGGCCTGTTTGTCACCAAAAGACAGTTCTCTGTCTGCTCATAGCAAAGACTGCTCCAAACTAAAAAGCCTCTAGCTAAAGCAGAGCATGCTGGGTAAGGGCAAACCAAACCTGGAAAAAATGCAGGGGATCCTATAGCTCCTCCCACAACTAATATAATGAATTTTCCTACACTAAAATATTCTATGGCCTGAACCAACATGAAAGAAAATGCAGGGGGAGATTAAAACAGTCCTGGCAGGTCATCACAATAGTGGTAAAACAGGAATCTGGCACAAGATTTTTAAGTTGACCAGGCAGGCCCAGCTCCATCAGGGCTAGCCTGGAAGAAGAAGCGCCCTCCCTCCAGTCCCTCTGCCTTGGTCCAGGCCTCAGAGGGAAAGAAGAACTGCTGGACCTGATCCCCTTCCCCCTCACCATTCCCTTCTCCTTTTGTGTCGTGTCTTTTAGATTGTAAGCCTGAGGGCAAGGAACCGTCTATTATCCCCTCTGTTGTAAGTCGCCCAGATTCCCAGTGATTGGGTGGCATATAAATAAATCCTATTATTATTATTATTATTATTATTATTATTATTATTATTATTATTATTATGTGTACTGTAAACCATTCGGCATTTTATAGAAGGCAGTATACAAATATTTTACAGAATAAAGTTAAAAAGTAAAGGAACAGACAACTGAATTTGCAGGGAGGAACATTCATGTACACAAAACAAGAAATTAGAAAATAAATCTATGAGGAAGTAAGAGTGGAGATGATTGGGGCTATTAATGGGTGAGAAATTGTTCTTCCTGTAGAAAGAGAAATGGACTGAATCTTTGCCACCTTTTCTATGAACTAACAGCCATATCTTTGTTCTTTTTTTGCATTTCCTGAATAGGTCCACACCTTAAAATGCATCCCAGCCCTTAGAAGAAACAATTGTGAAGGACCATAAACAGCTTCAATCCAATACCATAAGACCGAAAATATTATCTTACAAAAGATTCTTAAGTTTTTAAAGACAATTAGTTTGGTTCCCATCATGTCAGTTTCTAAGACGGTTTTGTGAATCATTTAAGATAATACTCATCTTCCAGTAGGGCAGGATTCCTCATGCAGCTGAAGAAATCATATGGATTTCATAGTTTTATCAGTATCTTTCCCTTTAAATTTTCTTCCCCTATTTATTATCTAGGAATGATCTAACAACACTTCTAGCAACTAACAACATAATCCAATACATCGAATTGTACAATAAAAGAGAACAGAAATGAAAACACTGGTTAACACAATGCATAAAAGCACAATATGTAAAAGGTGTGAATAAACAGAAGGCTCTTCACCTAGTGCTAGACAAGAAAGAGCAATGAAAAATATTGCTTCATGAAAGGAACTAGTTAGGAGTGCTTCCAACTCTCCTTCTGAACAGAGGAAAGAGACCATAATCTGAGAGTGCGCTATAAAACTCTTTTTAAAAATAAACTTAAATGTTTAAAAAGCTGAATCTGGAATGTACAATCTCACAAACCTGGAAAAAAAAAGGTACAGTGCCAGGTAAGGTTACCTGGAAAATGTATTGCAATCAAATCGTTACAACTGGGAAAGCCCTGTCAACATGTCCCCACCTGTTTCAATTCTAACTGTGAGGACCTAAAGGAGAACCTCAAGAGCCTTAGCAGCCAAACAAACTCATCTGGCAAGTCCTAGACAAAGTCTAGTTTTATAATCCAGCAAAATATGGAATATAGCTAAATCGAACTCAATGAAACTGTAGTGATACTTCTAGTGCTCAAGTGAGTATGTGAGGCAATCACTCCCCCCACCCAAAAAAAAGACAAGACACCAAAAACATGAAGGTAGAGTGCATCCCCATTTTGTATCACATTATTGCCCCATGAATGCTACAGTTGAACTTGCAACATGGGCCAGTTCTTGAAGATGGCAAAATCTGGAGTTTGCCATTGGCTCAAGGTCAGCTTTCTGACCACAATATAAGTTTCTTATCCTCTTTCTCTTGAAGATGGATTACTTAAGTAAATGAATGGATATAGGCTTGATGACATTAGAAGAGTGTCTCTCCCTGTGTGCTCTCCCCACATATCTTAAGAGGTTGCCCAGGGATGGATCCACTGAGAAGGGGGATGGTGGAGAAGACACAGCTGTTAGCTCAACTAGAGGCAACTCTGTAAGATCAATGGGGAGAGTCAATAGTGGGAGCCCTTAGAATGTCAGAGCAAACTATAGTCCTGAGCTATAAGTACTTGTTTCAGTATGCCCCTCCTTTCTCTTGGTTCTTTTTCTAGGCCCTGGAAAGAATCAAAACTTTGCTGCTAACATGCTTATAGTTCCACTTGAGGAATTCTAGATGGAATGACTTCTCTTCAGTGATAGAGAGTAGTGGGATCAATATCCTTTAACAAAAGCTGAAAATCATTAGAAGGGGTGTATTTTGGAACCGTTCATATTAACAGATATACTTTAGCACGAGCTTTCATGGATTGCAGGTCACTCCCTCAGAAGTATAGAATATGACATTTAAACTGCAAGTATATAGGCAATCTGAAGGCACATACATGCACACACATATAAACAATTACATTTGTGGAGCTAGAAACAATGAAAAAATGGATATAGAAAATGACAACTGTACCATGAGCTGTGTTGATAGTGTAACTGTTATTGTCTGTTTTCCATTTCACTTTAATGCCCTCCACAACCTTACACTTGTGTGTGGCTTACTGCTCTCCATGCATTTGAGGGACCATAATCCACAAAAGCTTGTGATAGAATCAACCTGTTAGCCTTAAAAGGTGCCATAAGACTTTTTAAAATTATTTTTTAAATTTTGTTATGCTAAAATAAACAAGTACTTCTTCAGAAATTATAAGATGACGGTGTATATAACAAAATAGAGATGTACAACATGAGTAAGCATCTGACAAATGAAGTCTCTGTAATCCAGGAATGAACAACTACCAGGGGCTGGGAGACTGCACTGGATGCTCATGGGAACATAAAGGGTTGTATTCCTCCATTATCACTCACATTAATATTTTTGTCCCCAAATATCCAGTGGTATCCTTCCAAAGCTCAGGGGGTTACTGGCCATTTTATCATATTTTTTACCCCCTTCACTTGTTCTCCTTTTGGGAGGGGGGGGCTTTTTTCAAAGCAGGAACTGACATGCTCTGGTCACTTTCTGTTTTGAAGGCAGGCTGAAGAGAGGCTTCTACAGGCGGTAACTGGGTTTGGGGAGGACCAAATGCCCCCAAAATTCAGGTGACTAATGGTAATTTGGGGTCAAAAAAAGTCACTCCTCCATTAATACTGTTTAGCAGACACAAAAGGCCCATAGACCACACTTTTCCTACCTGCACTCTAATCTATGTGCTCTGGAGAGGGGCATTTATCTCTTCTACAAAAAAAATGCCAGTTTGGTATCTGAATGTTTAACACCCTGACACACTGCAAAACAAATGCTAGCACTATAAGCAACCCACACAGAAATGGGAAATACAGACTTCCATATTTTCTCACAGCAAGTCCATAATTTTAAAGAACTGTTGCACTAGAAAAACACTTAAAGAGAGGTCACATTAAGATCACTGCATGTGCCAATTCATAAGAAAGTTTAATAGGACAAACAAATTGTTTTACCTACAAATCACTAAAGGGTTTCCATGTTGATTCCCAGAGCAGCTTTTTGGCCATTCTTTGGTTCAAAGGGGCTGCTTCACTCATTACCATGTTCACCAGAACAGAAAACCAAAATGTGCACTGCTACTTGTGACAAGGAGTATCTATTTCACTACATGTGCATAATGTACACAAAGCAAAACAAACATCTCCAGTTGTCACATAACAGTATTCATATAACTGTTCTATGCCAAAGTTGTATCACCATGTAAGGAACAATAATGGGAAAGCAAAATAAAACAGACATTTTTCATAGTTGCCAAATAGTTGCAATCAAGTAGAACTACTGTACATGCACCACTGTATCTACAGAAGTTCAACAAGAAAAGCATTTAACTCCTCCTAAAGTCCTCTTCCAGGAGACCCAAGTCAGAAGGCAGACTTTATAAGCAGGCATTTTTGGTAGGAAAAACACTTTCCACTTTTTCAGAATTTTTTAAAAAAAAGCACTATTATGTAATTTATAATAAAACTTAACACAGGATATTATACTACAATCCAAACCTGGATCAAAGACACTATGTGCCCTCATATCTGGTTTATCAGTTTCAGACAACTGTACTATCAATACCTTCTGGGTTGGGTGTTCACATAAGTATGCTTGTGATAATGTTTACTGACACTATTTTACCCAGTAATTAGAGTTTGAAATTTCTAGCATTAAAGTAAAAAAAGTGGCAGTTAGATCCAACAACAGAGAAAGAGGGAGGGAGAGAGACAGAACTGGGAATATCTACATATTTCTTTCCTTAGAAACATGAGAAATGGACAGTAGCTCATGAAATGCAACAACAGACAAATAAATGGGTTTTTCTTCCCTTTATATAACTTGTACCTTTTAAATAAATAAAAATATTAGTAACTACCTCTACTCACACTAAGCCAAACAAAAAGGCTTAGTCAGCTACTTGCTAGTTTGAAAATAAAGCTCCTGAAACTGAACCTGGTTTCTGGAAAATTTAGACCAGGCAACATTCTGTTAACACTGACACTTGTGTCACGGCCACTTTCTATTTGTTGGAGTCTGATTCTCCAATTTCAGCTGTTCCACAAGCAAAAGTCCCCTTCTTTCCACCTATTCCATAAAACACTGCTAGTTTTGACTACCTTTGTTCCATTTCAGCAATAGCACTTAAAGAAAAACTGATTAAGATGCTCTTATGGATCTTAAGGTAGGTAAATTAAACCTTGAAAATTATCTCCAAACATTTTCAAAAATTGGTAACAGCTGTGCAATTCTAGACTGAAAATCCTTAGTGTGAAGCTGGCAATACTAAACCTATTAAAAGGGGAAGAGGTTATTCAACTAAGTAGTGTATTATTACCCAAATTAATAATAGCAAGCACAGAAACGGAAGTTTGGTCATCATGACTCTAGTGAGAAAAGTGAATTGGAGTCATATAACTTTCAGCCATGTGCTGGAGATGAGGATAGAATACATCCACTTAAGAAAAGGGCCATGACACAATGTAAAATTCCATCTCTTTTGTTTGAAGAGTCTGACACTTTTGTTCGAAGTGTCTGATCCTTTCTCCCTGAAAACAGTTTGAGCAAATTCTCCACAGTTACAAAGGTGCAGCACAGATGCTTCAGATGATATGATGGTTATCAGAGTCCTCCTCTGAATCATCACTTTCATAGCTGCTTATTGACATGATGGAGTGTGTGGATGTAATACTACTGGTCTCACTGTCTAATGCTGAGGTATCAGTACTGCTCTCGCTGTCTGAGGAAGACATGAGACTACTGCTTTCACATTCTGGTGCTGGGGTCTCCGGAACAGCCTGTTTCCCTGAAATTAAAATAAACACAAACAGAGTGGGGGGGGGGGAATTCTGAAAAAAATATTTGCATAATTTTGGCTAATTTAAAAAAAACCAAAACAACCCATAACATCTTAACAGAAGAATTAGCTTATAAAGTTAAGTTATACATCCTCAAATAATCCAGTGGCATATGAACTGCCAGTCCATAATTATTTCAGGGTAAGACACAAAGACTTCACATAACTGAGCAGAGGATTTCACTTTGAGTCTTTCAAAGCAAAGTCCAACAATTGATCTAACCAGTGAACAGAGTATATATTTAATTACTGAAATCTGTTTTAACATTTCCTCTTACATTTTTACGACAGAAAACACAATGGTAAACTTTAAAAAATAAAGTAAGTCATCTAGATGGTGGTCCTATTTCCTTTATTTTTTGTGTAAATGCAATTATCTGATGGAGATGAAACCAACTAGCTTTTAATGTCTCTAAATCTAAAGTTAATTTATCAATTGTTTTTGGTCTCCATTACGAAAAAGGTTTCGACCAAAATATAAACCTTGAATATATTAGAGGAATAGAAAGATTTGTAGGCAGGTAAGGGGCAAATAGAAAAGGGTTTTGGTGCAAGAACTTGCTTCCATCTTGATATTTTCACTGATGTTTGTAGCCATAGGTTTTTAATATGATAAATACACACTTTTAATAAATAAATAAATAAATAAATAAATAAATAAATAAATAAATAAGTTCCACTGATTCAGTTGATGAACATAAAAATTAATCCTAAGGATCAACTTCTGGGTTTATTTCACAACCACCCCATAACTGGGAGGGATGAAATACAGAATTCTTGGTGCCAGGATTTTCCCTTTAAATCTGGGGGTATTTTTTATACGAAGGTTCACACAGTAACTCAGATGGTCTTGGAGAGTATGCTATAGTTTTGTTAAATCCACACTCACTACCAATCCAGCCTAATATGCAGGAAGACCCAGCTGCGAGACAAATCATGCCACATTTTCTAAGTGTACCTTTAACACAGAGCATGCAGATTCAATAAATACAATGGTCCCTTCCCTCACAAAACAGCATCCATAACAAGCCACAGCTGTTTCAAAATGGCAGCTGCTACAACCATCTCTGCACACTTTCAGACAAACAGACTTTGAAGACTTTCTCCTTCATTATGCTTTATCAGCTACATTTTTCTTTACAGAACTTTATTTTGAATGCTCTTGTGCTCAAACCCTCTTCTTTTTCAAACTTTTGTCTATCAAGCTTTTCTTTTTTTTAGTGACTACTCTGTCCAATCAGCAAGTACATTTCGATACTGCATATCAGTGCACTTAAGTACTTTCTAAGTGGTTTACAAAGGGCAAGCTAATTGCCCCCCAACAAGCTGGGTACTCATTTTAGCAACCTTGGAAGGATGCAAGCCTGAGTCGAGCTTGACCCCCGCAACCTTATAATTTGTGAGTGAGTGGCTGCAGTAAACGCATTTAACCACAGCACCACCAGGGCTCTTTAAACTTAAACTCTAAAACAGTGATGGCAAACCTTTTTAGTTCGCCGTGCCAGGGGTGGAGCTTCCGCCCTCCAGGGGTGGGGCCAAGTGCCAGAGGTGGGGTGTCCACCCTCCAGGGGGCAGGGCTTTCCCCCACGCCCTTTCCCGGACTCTAGCTGTCTCAGAGAGACAGCTAGTAGTTGAGGGAAATTGGGGGAGGGGTGAGAGGTGCAGAGTCAGCTGGGGACCAGTAAGGGCCCGTCGGGGGGGAGGAGCAAAGGGTCCGCAGGCCCTGCTCCTCTCCTGGGGGCTTTGCCAGACCTGAGGTGTCCTCCGATGGACACCTCAGGTCTGGCAAAGCTCCGTGGGCAGGAGGATGAGGCTGCCCACCTTTCTTCCTCGGACCTTTCCTCCACATGAACGGGCTCCATGGAGCCCTTTCACGTGGAGGAAAGGGAAGCCGAGGAGGAAAGGATTGGGCAGGCGTCCCAATCCTTTCTTCCTCTGACCTTTCCTCGGTGCAAACGGGCTCCAAGGAGCCCTTTCACATGGAGGAGAGGGAAGCTGAGAAGGGAGCTGGGCACACGTCCCAGTCCCTTTCTCTTCGTACCTTTCTTCCGCGCGAACGGGCTTCAAGGAGCCCTTTCACGCGGAGGAAAGGGAGGCCGAGGGGAAGGGAGCTGGGCACACATCCCAGTCCCCTTCTCTTCGGTCTTTTCATCCGCACGAATGGGCTCCAAGGAGTCCTTTCATGTGGAAGAAAGGGAGTCTGAGGGGAAGGGGGCTGGGAGGAGGAGCCAGATGCGCGTGCCTCTGTCTTCTTCTCCTGGGCGCCATTTTCTGGCTTCCTGCTGTCTCAGAGAGAGGCCCGAAAATGTCAGGGAGGAGGCAGAACGGGCACACGCGTGCTCGTTCTGCCTTCTCCCTTGTCCTGTGCCTGTCGAAATGGCGTCGCGTGCCATAGGTTCGCCATCACGGCTCTAAAACTTTTTAGACTCAGCTGGAGCTGATTTGTTTTGTCCCTAGAAAACCAGCTGTTTGACTCTCACTGTCACTTTCACCACATGAAATATCTTCCTCAACACAAACTCCAATGATACTCAGAGACATGCTGTGCAGTATAAGTTTGAGGCTGCCTCTTTGCTTGCCACCAACAAGGCAGAACATTGAAGGCTCATAAGCAAAGCCCTTCCTCTTCTTTTTCACAAACTGAACATATTTTCTCTCACTTGAACATATGATCTGATGAGTGGATACATAAATTAATATACAGAAGATAAATTATTTTCTTTGTTTTTGGTACTCTGCAAGAGCCATTTCACCCACCCCTGATCTAAACATTTCTTTTCAGTCACTGTCTTAAGCAGGTGACAATGAAAGTGAAAATCCCTAAGAATGGAAGACCCACCTCTCACCTTTTCGTTCTTGGATGAGGGACAGGCGATGTTGCTTCGTCTCATCATCCACATTTTCCACCATTCTGTCAATACAGTTGTCCAGAACTAATGACCGTGTCTTGGATGTTATAATGCCTCTACATATTGGGCATTCCAGCCTACGTTTCATCCATTCATTGATGCAATAGGAGCAGAAACTGTGTGCACAGTTTAGAGTAACAGCCTGTAAAGCAAAGATACAGCTCTATAACAGCCGGCTTCAGTTCCATCTTGGGAAGAAGAAAACCATATCAACTGAATCAATATTTGTGTGTTTTCTCATTTATCACAGAAGATGGTAAGAGGTATAGAATAGACCTTTGATATCCGCTGGGATTTGGTTCCAGGATACCCACCCCCGGTGGATAACAAAATGCTCAAGTACCATTAAATACAATGGCATGGTTAAATGGTATCTCTTATAGAAAAAGGCAAAATCAAGGTTTACTTATTGAATTTTATATTTTTTTATATATATTTTCAAACTGTTAATGGTTGAATCTGTGCATAAAAATCCATGGATACAGGGGCCAACTATATTTCTCTACCTGGAAAGCAGGACACTTATTTATAAAAAGGCTTAATGCTTGAGGGCAGACGTTCATCAAGTGCTGGAAATGATAGTTCCGATGTTATAGACAGAACTGGCAGAATAGTACAGGATCTCAACAGTGGGAGGAAAAAAAACTTTAATAATCAGACAGTGGAAATGAGCCATGGTACAGTATTAGATGTCTAATAAAATGCATAGACATCTTAAAGCTAATCTAATACCATCTAGTACAATGGATAATGAAATGAACAAGGGAATTCCAGAAGAAAATCAGCATGCACTTTATTGACAACAGCAAAACATTTGATTGCGCAGATCACGAAAAGCTATGGCTTGCTCTAAGAGGAATGGATGTGCCACTTCACCTGATTGTCTTGATGTGTAACCTATACTCAGAAAAAGAGGCTGCAGTCAGAACTCAATGGGAGAAACAGAATGGTACCCAATCAGTAAAGGAGTAAGGCAAGGAAGCATTCTCTCATCCTATTTGTTCAACATCTTTGTAAAAAATATCATATGCAAAGCAGGCTTAGACTCAGAGGCAGAAGATGTGAAGATTGGAGGAAGAAACATTAACAACCTGAGATATGTAACCGACACCATACTACTAGCAGAAAATAACAAAGTCCTGGAACAATTACTAAAGTCAAAGAAGAAAGTGCTAAGATAGGCTTAATGCTGAATATATATATATACAGTATATATATATATATATATATATATATATATATATATATATATAATGACCATGGAAGAACTACAGGAATTCATCCTAGATATAAAGAGAAAATTGAAATAGTCAAAGAATCCCCATACCTTGGATCAAACACTGATCAGAATGGAGACTGCAGTCAAGTAATCAGAAGAGACTAGGGCCCTGAACAAAAGGGAAAAAAGAAGCAGCTTCCAGCTGCTTTGGAGGTGTGGTGTTCAAACAGCCCACTCTTGCAGCAGGCTGTGCAGTCAGCACGGCCCCAACCCGCTTGTGGTCAGAGTGGACTTGGGCTGCTCTTTCACACCCATCTGCTCTGGCTGTAGGATTGGGAAAGGCAGCTATGAAAGAACAAGACAAGATCTAAAGTGCATAGACATAACACTGAATACTAAAGTTAGGATCATCCAAGCCACTGTATTTCCCCATCGCCATGTACAGATGTGAGAGCTGGACAGTAAAGAAAGCAGATAAAAAGAAAATCAACTCATTTGAGAAGTGATGCTGGAGAAGAGTGCTGAGAGTACTGTGGACAGCCAAAAAGACCAACAAATGGGTCCTAGAGCATATAAAGTCTGAACTCTCCCTGGAAACCAGGATGACTAAATTGAGGGTGATATATTTTGGACACACCATGAGAATGAAAGACTCATTAGGAAAGCCAATGATGCTAGGAAATGTGAAAGGCAGAGAAAGAGAAGAAGACCACAAGCCAGATGGCTAGACTCAGTTAGAGAGACCACAGGCCTGAGCCTTCAAGACCTGAATAGATAGGTACATGATAGGGGGGCTTTTAGATGTCTTGTCCAGTGTTGCCATAAGTCAAGGTCAACTTGAAGGCAGCTAACAACAACAATATTAGCTGTCTCTACACTAATTCACAAAATATGGAAGATAAACAAAATAAACTTGAACTCCTAACACAAAGCAAATATGATATAACAGCCATCATTGAAATGATTATAATTAGATTGCAAAGATGTTGAACAAATAGGATGAGAGAATGCATCTTTGCCTGACTCCTTTACTGATTGGGAACCATTCTGTTTCTCCGATTCAGTTCTGACTGCAACCTCTTGTATTGTCTTGTATAATCTACTTCAGAGAAATGGATCAAACAGGAAAGGAGGATAGGCATTATATTTACACCAGGATCACCTAAATCCTGGAGGCCAGGTTGAAAGCATATAGGGGAAATTAAGGGAGAGAAACAATAGTGATGTCATTGTGAGGGCCTACTACAGGCCTCCCCCCCCCCCCCAAGCCAGATTGAGGACTTGGATGATGCCTTTTTGGAACAGATGGCCATACATTCAGGAAGAAGAAATGTAGTAGTAATGGAGGATTTCAACTATCTGATAGTTACTGGAAGTCAGACTCTGCCAAAAATTTAAGGTCCAACAAATTCCTCACTTGCCTTGCAGACAATTTCATTGTCCAGAAGGCAAAAGAGGCAACAATGGGATCAACTATTTTAGATCTAATCCCAGCCAGCAGTGAATACCTAGTTAATGGGGTGGAAATGGTGTGATTCTTAAGTGGCAGTGACTTCCATATCCATGGATTCTGCGTCCACAGATTCAACCAACCACAGCTCAAAAATATTTTTTATAAATTCCAGAAAACAAACCTTGCTGTTTGCCATTTTATATAAAAGACACTATTTTATTACACCATTGTATCTATAAATAATAATAATAATAAAAATTTTATTTATATCCCGCCCTTCCTGCAATCAGGGCGGCTTACAACAGAGATTAAAACAATACATACAATACAAAAGATTAAAATACCAATACATCAAACATTCAGTAAAAATAACAGACAGAAAAGCCCCATAGCCCAACCTCTTGGCCACGAAAGAGGAGGGAGGCCCACAGGATTTTATTCGGGGAATGCCTGTTGAAACAGGAAGGTTTTCAGATCCTTCCTGAATTGGGCCAGGGTGGTAGTCGAGCGGAGCTCAGTGGGCAGCGTATTCCAAAGGGCTGGGGCAGCCGTGGAGAATGTCCTCCGTGTGGTGGAGGCTAACCTAGCCCCAGGCACCTTCAGTAATTGCTGCCCAGACGTTCTGAGGGTGCGAGGCGGAATGTACGGGGAGAGGCGGTCCTTTAGGTATCCTGGGCCCAAGCCATTTAGGGCTTTATAGGTGATCACCAACACCTTATATTGAGCTCGGAAGCGGATGGGCAGCCAATGGAGGTCTTTCAAAACCGGTGTTATATGGCTGGTCCTGGGAGCCTCTAATGAGACTTGAGCAGCCATGGATTTTTGTATCCATGAGAGGGTCCTGGATATTCTTGCAATCAAGTAAATGAAATACGGGCTAGACCATGCAACTATTAGGTGGATTTGTAATTGGTTGACTGACTGAACCCAAAAGTTTATCACCAATGGCTCTTCTTCATCCTGGAGAGAAGTGACCAATGGGTTGCTAACAGGGTTCTGTCCTGGGCCCAGTGCTATTCAACATCTTTATACATGACTTAGATGATGGAATAAAGGGTATGCTTATAAAATCTGCAAATGACACCAAATTAGGAGGAGTACTGTAGCTAATAAACCAGAAGACAGAATCAGAATTCAAAATAACCTTAACAGATTAGTGAGCTGGGCCAAACCTAACAAAATGAATTTCAGCAGAGAGAAATGTAAGGTACTAGTCTCAGGGAGAAAAAATTGAAATCCACAGATATAGGATGGGTGACACCTGGCTTATCAAGAATATGGACAAACTGAAATATGTTCAGAGGAGGATGACCAGAATAGTAAAATGGTCTAAAAATCATGCCCTATGAGGGGCATCTTAGGGAGAAGGATATGTTTGGCTTGGTAAAAAGAAGGCTAAGAATGGACATGATAGCCATTTTTAAATATTTGAAAGAGTGTCATACTGGAGCAAGGTTGTCAAACTACACATAAACACTGGGAAGAACTTTCTGATAGTAAGCACTGTTCAACAGTGGAACACACTCCCTAGAGAGTGGTGGAATTTCCTTCTTCAGAGATTTTTAGAAAAAAGCTGGATAGCTATCTGTTGGGGATGCTTTGATTGTGTGTTCCTGCATGGCAGGGGGTTGGATTGGATGGCTGTTAAAGTCTCTTCCAACTCTATGATTCTATGATTGTACACTGAATGGTTCAGCCCACATATGGCTAGTTTAAAAGGTTACTTTTTATTAATTTGTATAAAATGGACTTTATTGATTTTGGGCATATTTATGTTATACTAGAATTCATATCCTGCCTCATTTTCAGAGGTTTCAAAGCTGTACACACCAAAAAAAAAATCAAAATATTAAAAATATTTCATATAGCACAGCATAAAATCAATTTAATTCATAAACTCAGTTTTAAAAAGAAAACACAAGGCAATCATCAAGAAGAGGGAAAAGGCCTCTTAGAAAAGGTAGACCACTAAAGGGACAAGGGAACAGGGCCAACTTTATCTGGAAAATAACAATACAAGTGCCAAGGTCTATGTATTTGCACATGCACATGCATCAACATTTTCATTTGACTGTTACAGGGAATGCTTCGATATACCCTTGAAGTTCTATTTTGTGTTTTAGTTTCAATTTTTTTTTAAAAATCCAACCAAATTCTATTGTTTCTCTCTCTCTACACTATCGGAAAAAATAAACAAACAGAGTTGTACTCTACTGCTCTTTAATGTTTGGCAAGCTAGCTGACCCCACGTTTGTCACCTCTCCTTTTATATAATGTTTATGTTTATATTAAGATCCATTCTTTAGGGGATTTTTAATGCATTGCTATTTTACGTAGCAAATGAGAGACACAGTACTGCCATTCCTACTCATATTGCCTGACAACAGCCCGTATTTTAGTCAAATCCAAACAGCAATTACACTCTGCATGATTACAGATGGGCTCCCCATTCTATAGACAAATCCATCTGGCTCTAGGAGTCTGAATGGAAGAGTTCCTTTTGTTTCTGGAAGGCATAACAATTCAGATCAGGGAAGGAGAGGTGGTTTTCACCAATTCTCAAATCTCTATATAATGGGATATGGCATATTCAATGCAAAATCCCATTTAGTTCCAAAGTGTTCTCCAACCCTCTGGAACAGATTTCTTATGAAATAGGAGAAAACAGGTAACAATCACGTATGTTCAAGAGCAGAAGGTTCATGCTAAGAACACACACACAAAAACCATAGATCCAACTCATTGAAATCTCATAAATAAAACAGGGTTAAGTAAATTTAAAACTGATTTGGGACCAAATTCAGTCAGGCATTCGTGCTATTCATGTTGATTTTTTTCCCATTCAAACAAAACTATATTGCTTATTTTACCTCTATAAAGTATTCAGAGCAAACTGTACATTGTAACTCATTTTCCAGTACATCATTCATTTGGCTCAGTGCCTCGTCCTTTTGAGCTCTTGCCTTCTCTTTCTCCTCCTGTAGCCCAAAAGAAAAAGATAAACACAACATAAATAACTGTTAACAACCAATTATGTATTGGACATAAGGCATATTTTTTTAATGATACAAACTCATTTTACTCTGCATTCCCAAACAAAAGAATTGTTCTGAAGCTCCAGATTAAAATTTATCCTACCAACCATATCGCCCTGAAAATAGAAGGGTAGTGTGAAGGTGGCTTGCCCTCTACTTCTGTAAAGGAAGAGATGGGCTTCCTTTCTATGCTGAACAACTACTTAAAAAGACAAAAGCTTTGCAATAATGTCTGAACCATCAACGTCTTCCACTGTGTTTTATCTTATTACTGTTCATACCTTGGTCTCTTTCAGTTCCCTATCCTTGGCTTTAATGATTTCTTCAAAATCCTTCTTACTACGGTTCAGTTCTTCCATCAGAGCATGATGCTGAGAAATCAGAATCCAAAGAAAAATTCTCATTAACAGACCAGTTAAGATTTATTATATTCTACATATCTGTGCAAATGTGTCATCTCATAGCACAAATGTAATTTAATGATTCCTCCAAATAAATGAGAAGTTGTACTTACCGTGAAGAGTCATTCTTGGATGGCAGGATAAGCAATCCACTGATATCTTGGGTTTTATCCCATGCACCATCCACAAAGCAAGAGTCATCTTTTTTAAAAAAAGACTTCTAATCATCTTTGACAGTTTATTTAACCAGCCACCTTATCCTGCTGTCTATAGACTTCTTATTTACCTAATGTTGTATCTTGTATATCAGTTTGATATACAATTTCCTTACTGTAAATGCTGTTTCCATCCCCTTCTTGCAACAAATTAGTATTCCAAGTTAGGGAGGGTGTGGATTACCTATCCTGTCATCCCAGAATGACTCTTCACAGTAAGTACAACTTCTCGGCAGCATAAGTAATTCACTGATATCTTGGGATTTGAACAAGTCCTTGTATATTGGGTGGGTTTCCATTTAATTACATATGTACTATGTATCCGAATGCTGCTTGAGCCAATTTGAACTTATCTATTTTATAATGCTTAATGAATGTACTTGGTTTTTCCACCCTGCTGCTTCACAGATGTCATGTAGTGAAGTAGATACTGAATATGCTTTTGTAGTGACCATAGCTTTAGTAGAATGTGGTGATACATTCTGTGGCCTTGGTTTTCTCTCCAAATCATAGCACGTTAAGATACATACTTTTATCCACCTTCCCAATGTTGTCTTAGATGTTTTATGACCCAATGAACATGGATTAAATGATATAAATAATGATTCAGTTTTTCTGATTGATTCTATTCTTTTCTTATAGATCACTATGGACATTTTGAGATCTAATGTGTGCCACTGTTTTTCCTTTTGATGTGTAGGATTAGGACAAAAAGTAGGAAAGTTAATATTCTTGTTATAACTGTGCTTTCCAATACACTTAGGTAAAAAGGAAGCATCCAATGACAGTACTAGCCTGTCCTATTCAAACCTGCAAAATTAGGTTGTACTGACAAGGCTGCCAATTCTGATATTCTTCTGGCTGATGTTATTGCCACCAAGAAACATACTTTAAAAGATAAATGTTTTAAATAAGAAGTCTGCATTAGTTCAAAAGGAGCTTTTATTCATCTGTTTAATATTATATGCAAGTCCCAAGACGAAAATCTATGAACGGTTGGGAACATTGTTATAGTTGCACCCTTTATGAATCTTTGAATATGCTCATTTGATGCTAAAGTACCATTTCCAAATTTCAAGATCACTGATAAAACTGCAATTTGTCTTTTCAGTGTGTTTGGCCTTAGACTCTTATTTATAACTTCTTGAAGGAAACGTAAAACATGTTGCAATTTTATATTTTTGAAATCTACTTTTTCACTATTGCACCAGTTAATAAACACCTTCTATGTACAGTTATATATGCTCTGAGTTGTTATCCTTCTCTTCCAACTCTATGATTCTATGATTCAAAGCCAAAATGGTATCAATTACAGTGCGCCTGCGTCATATGCGGGCGCGCATTATGCAACTTCCAACATATGCTGGAAGTGGCGGCGAAGATGCAGGAAAAAGCAATGGCACGCGCAACTATGGCACACGCCACCACGCACCATAAGCCTCATTGGTTTTAATGGGGCTCGAGCATACGTGGAATTTCCCTTATGGGGGGTGGGCGGAACGGATCCCCTGCATAAGGGAAGGGACCACTGTACTTGAGTTGTATACCTACATCGCTGTAACTTCATCCTCTCAGTTCTCATGCAGTCAGATTTAACCATGCTGGGTTCAAGTGCAATACTGGATCTTGTGTCAGTAAATCTGGCCTCTCCCTTAGTTTCATTGGTCAGTTTATTTACAGTCTTTTTAGTAATGTCCTTTTTGGTAATACCATGGCATTCTTGGCCAATCTGGTGCTATGAGAAGTACATGAGCTTTCTCCATTTGTAGTTTGTTGAGTACTTTTTGTATTGTCTTCCCTGGAGGGAAAGCATACAATAAACCTGTTGGCCAATGACTGTTCAACATATTTATCCCCTCCACATTGTGATCTTTCTCTATTGAAAAATTCTTTTGAACCTTGTGATTTTTCCTGGAGGCAAATAAATCTATTTTGAATGGACCAAAAACTTTCATCAACCTGTTGAATTCCTCTGAGTGTAGCATTCATTCCCCAAGATGAACCTGATGTCGACTCAGATAATCTGCTTTCGTGTTTAATGTTCCTTTCAAATACATGGCTTGTATTAATTTTAAATTCTTCTCTTCCCAAATCAATACAGTGTACTCTGGAGAACATAAAAGCAGCAAATGATGCTCTCAATGCCACTGCTACACTATCATGTGCACGTCTCAAGGATGCATCCACACTTTTTTCATCTATTTCTTTCAGTGTGCTATCCTCTTTTCGTGGCACTATGGCTCGAGACAAGGTACATCAATTAAGGGTATCTTAAACCTTTCCATTGTGTCTCTATCTAGGGCTGCCACTCTATCAAATATATATAGCTTATGAGAAAGACCCACAAGTTTTTTGGGGTATACTGATGATCTCCATTCCAGTTCAGTTAAATCTATGAATATTTCTGGCATTGGTATAATTTCATTTTGTACAGTTTGCTTTTTAATTACTGATGCTAATTTTGATTGATTATTTTTAGTTTCTTTGATATGGTCTTCATATAATCCTAATGTTATTAAGACTCTCTTTAACAAATTTTTAAATTTATCAATTTGAAATAATCTGTCAGTCACCACTATGTCTTCCTGTTCTAAATATGATGAAGCGTAATCATCCATGTTATCTTGATGTTCTTCATCTTCTGTGTTATCATCATTTGAATCATTTATAGTGTCTTCAATATGTTTTGTCTTTTTATGCATTTTGCTGGAATATCTTCTTCCATCCTATCACCAAGAGTGTCATCTACTTGTCTTTTTCTATTCTGAATATTATTCACATCACCTGTTATGTGTTTCTCTACAGATTTACTATTTATTGTTAGTATATGTTTTTCCTTACCATTGTTATTACCTTGACTAACACTAATAATACAGATGTGCTCATATTTTTAATAATATTTAATATTTCTGAATTATTACTAATGGATTATTTATTTCAGAAGTGCCAGGTTCTGAATAAGCCATATTTCAAATTTCTCTGGCTGATTATATGCGGAATCCATGGACTGCTGAGTTACAGCTCATTCTGGCATATCTCTTATTAAATTTATTAATGAATAAATTATTTCTTTCTGCACTTTATTTTCAGCATTGACTGCATCCAATGATTTCACTGGTGAGAGACCATTATTTTCTGCCACATTTTTAGACTTTGTGGACTTATTACTACCAGAGCTTATTTTCACATTTTTTCTTCTTCTTTAGGGGAGGATCTGCGATTGCTGTCACCTGTGACTCCTCCTTCTCTCCCAAACAATCTCTGCCTCTTTGCTGTCTGCAGCTGTGGAGAGCAAGGCAACATGCCGGTTTGAACGGTTTGTAGCCTTAGGACAACTAAAATCCCTTACCGGAGATTTCACAGGAGAGACTGTTTTAAAGTCCCTGCCTGTATTTTCATTACTTTCTTGGTAAGTAAGAGCATTTGTTTGTTTGTTTGTTTGTTTCTTAAACTCCTTTACTTTATTTCCAGTGTTTGTTTTGGGGAGAGAACCATGTGATTGCTTGGACTCATCCCCTCCACAGCAGCCATGGCCAATTTCCTCCATTTCACTTTCACTGGAGGACACAAATATTTGTTTTAAATATTTCCATCTCATTACCAGAGAGATGTTCATTTTCGCTCATCTGGTGAAGTGAAATATAATCTCCAGAGACCCGTTTTAGATCGGTCATCTGAGAGGGCTGCTTTCCTTTTTTAGATTGTAAATTCATTGTTTCTGTTGCTGCGGCAATCAGCTGCTTACCTGATTCTCTCTAGTATTTTCTCTCTGTTTAGTTCTATCCATTTTATCTGTTTTAAATCGAATAAAACCTCGGATAAGAAGCTACCTTCACCCGGACAGCAGGCAGGCAGTTAAAAAAAACTGTCAGAGAAGACGGCCTTTAAAAAAAAGATGGAATGTTGACTTCTGCCTTGGCGCATAGAATAAAACCCAAGATATCAGTGGATTACTTATGCTGCCATCCCGAGAATTTGTTGCTCAATACTTAACAGTCATTTCATCACAAAATAATACAATTTAGTATTTCACTAAAATTCAAGGATACTAACCCTGTCAGAATGAACATTAAAAGTAGACATTTGTCCTATGCTAAGACTGATTAAGCCAAAATAAAGGATTATACTGCGCGCACGCACGCGCACACACACACACACATATATATATACACACACACAAATAACAGCCTTGCCTAAGTACCCTAACAGCATCAGATTCCATTTGACTTTGGAAGCTAAGCAGGGTCAGCCCTGGTTAGTACTTGGATGGTAGACTGTCAAGGAATACCAGGTGCTGTAAGCTATATTTCAGCAGAAGGAACTGACCAAAACCACCTCTGAGCAGTAGCGTCACTGGGGGAGCGCAGGGGGTGCGGATTGCACCAGGTGACACCCCAGAAAGGGGGTGACACCAGGCCGACTCTCCGGCACTGCGCAGGGCTTTTTTGGGCCACCAAGGCTCCACAGAGAGGCACCCCAGGTGCTGTGATTGCTCCCTGGGAGGGGGGGGGCAGCACAGGGTATTTCCAGCAGTACGCACATATTCCCGAGCGCATCGGAAGTTGTGTGCCAGAAATCCTGCCCCCATAAGTCCTCCTCCCCCCATGAATGACTGCACCAGGTGACACCAACCCTAAGGACGCCACTACTTCCGAGAATTCCATGCCTAAAGGGGTACCGTATATACTCGACTATAAATCAACCTCATGTATGAGTTGAGGTCAAGTTTTGGAGGCAAAATTATGGATTTTGATATGACCCTTACATAAGTCGAGGGTAAAACTTAGGGGCATGTAACAAAGGATCTAAATGATGAAGCAAAGGAAAACAATGCCAAAGAACCTGCAAAATTATGGCAGGCATAACTGTTTTAACTCATACTAAAGGCTGGATGGAAGAGAGAGTAGTGGGAGGTCAGTGCTTCTAGGACAGATTGCACTCTTGCCTTATACCAGGGGATCATTCCCTTTTTAATAAGAGTTAAAGTATAATATTTACATTTGACCCATGGATAAGTCGACCTGGGATTTTGGGGTCAATTTTTTGACGAAAATTTCTAGACTTATACATGAGTATATACAGTAGTTATAAGTGAACAGATGACTTAAAGGTACATGAAAAAATATAATTATTGTTGTTATGTGCCTTCAAGTCATTTTCAACTTATGGCAACCCTAAGGCAAACCTATCATAGGGTAGGTAGATATCATAAGGTAAGGCAGAACCTATATCACTCTGAGATGCTATAATGTAGGGGAGGACTGAAATATTTTTAAAAAATAAGTGAATAATGACTTTACAATGCCAGGAACTTAGAAACCAACTGATATAACACTCTCTAATCAACAACAACAGTTCATAAAAGCAAGGAACTGAATATCTGATTTGACTCTACTAATACAGTGTACAGCTGTATATACCTTTAGTACACTTGTATATAGGTGCGACAATTATTTTGCACAGCTAACTATTTAGAATGATGGTAAGCCTTTGTATGAAGAACTGTATCAGCTAAATTGGACAGTAATGGGACATTTTGAGTCAGATATTTTACTCAGGAAATTTTTAAAAAGAGGAAATGGGGTGGGATTTATAGTAAGAAGAGATGTAGCAAAAGCAGTCAAATGATACAATCTAAAATCTGACCAAATCATGTCAATAAGACTCCAAGGAAAACCCAGCGATATAACCATAACCCATATTTATGCTTCATCTACAGAGAAAAAGAAATTGAAAGATTCTATACTGGAGTTCAAGAGGAAACAGATCACACACCATAACAGGCCTTCTTGTTAACCATAGGCAATTTTAATACACAAATAGGAAGCGGAGCAGAATCAAAGATTGTAGGAAAATTTGGCCTAATATCAAGAAACAAATCAGGAGACCAACTGACTGCATTTTGAGAGGCCAACAGTTTGTTCACTACCAATATATTCTTCAAGCAACCCAAGAAGTAACTGTATATATGGCTATCACCTAATGGTCAATACAGAAATAAAATAGACTACATAATTGGAAGCAGAAGATGGAGAAACTCCATTTGCTCTGCAAAAAAACAACACCAGGAGATTGTGGCACAGTGATGAACTGTTGATAGCAAAAGTTAGAGTAAAGCAAAAGAACAATAAATCAACCATTAGGCCAAAATAAAACCGGAAGAACATCCCCACAGAATTCAAAGACAATGTGAAAAAGAGTCCCTTTTTGATAAGAAGTAATATCAAATATATATTAATGTCCAAATGTGGGCTAACAGATGAACCTCCAATTTTAGAAAATAAAGTAAAAGCTGCACTCAGATCACTTGGAAGAAATAAATCACCAGGAACAGATAGCATACAAATAGAGCTCCTTCAAACTACAAAGAAAATTTACTCTAGTTCTAGCTAAAATCTGTCAACAAATAAGGAAAACAAAACAATGGCCCATTGGAAATCTTCACTACACATTCTAATTCCTACAGAAGCATTGCATTAATTTCTCATGCCAGCAAAGTGATTCACAAAATTCTACAACAAAGGTCCAAAACACACTGCAAAAAATAATCCAGTATGAGACTGCTCTAACTGCTCTGGTTCAGTGCTAGGGAATCCTACAAATTGCAATTTATTATGGAATGAGAGCTCTCTGCCAGAGAAGGCTAAATGTCTCACAAAACTACAGTTCCCAGAATTCCCTAGCATTGAACTATGGCAATTAAAGCAGTCTCAAAGTGGATTATTTCTGCAATGTGTTTTGGACCAAAGATGTTTACCACATATGGAGCAAGAAATGCCAATGTTCAAGCTGGGTTTAGGAAAGGAAGAGGCACTAGGTATCATATTGCAAACATGCCCTGGATATTGGAGTGCACTAAAGAATTTAAAAAGAAAATCATCCTGTGCATTATAGACTACAGAAAAATCATAGATCATGAAAAGTCATTGATCGCTCTTAAAGAAATGGATGTGTGTCACAACATCTGATTGCGCTGATGCGTAACCTGTACTCAGGACAAGAGCCTCCTGTCTGAACAGAATGTGGAAAAACAGAATGGTTTCCAATAGACAAGAGGGCCCGGCAAGGCTGCATTTTATCACCCCATGTTTAAAACGTTTCCCAAAAATATCATACACAAAGCAGGATTAGATTTGGAAAAAGGAAGAATTACAATTGGAGGAAAGAACATCAATAATTAAACATATGCAGATTATACTACACTACTAGTGGATAGCAAAGACTTGAAACAGCTGCTGAAGAAAATCAAGGCAGAAAGGGCATAGGCTGGGTTACAGCTGAACATTAAGAAAACAAAAATAATGGCCAAAGATGGTTTACATTACTTTAAAATAGACAATGAAGATCCTGAAATAGTTCGGTATTTTTCTTACCTTGCTTCAATCAATCAGGAGGGAGACAACAGTAAAAAATCAGAAGATGACTAGGATTTGGAAGGGCAGCTAGACAAGATCCTGAAGTGTAAAAATATAACACTGAATACTAAATTTCAGATGATCCATGTCATTGTATTTCTCATTACTGTGTATAGGTGTGAAAGCTGGACAGTGACAAAAGCCTATACAGTGAAAATCAACTCATTTGAAATGTGGTGCTGGAGAAGACTTCTATGGATATCATGGACTGCTAACAAGACAAAAAAAAATAGAGTGAGAGGTTCTAGAGCAAGCCAAAACTCCCCCTAGAAGCCAAGATGACTAAACTGAGTCTGGTGTTCTTTGCCCACAACATGAGAAGACATAATTCACTATACAAGATGATAATGCTTGGTAAGGTGGAAGGACATAGGAAAAGTGAAAGACTGTATTCCAGATGGATAGACTCAATCAGTGAAGCCATTGTCTTGTGTCTGCAAGACCTGAGCAGGGCTGTTGATGAAAGAGCGATTTGGAGGTCTCTCATTCATAGGCTGAAATCTACATGAAGGCAGCTAACAACAAATGAATAAACCAAAATAATTCTATTAATATTCTAATAATTCTAATTGTAATAAAGAGAAAAAGTCATGGTATCTCAGTTAGGAAACTTTCGAACTTTAACAGGGGAATGTAGAATAGCAAGAAGAATAGTAAACGGTAAATTAAACAAGACCTTATTACAGATTAATGGCTCTGATGTTATTCTTTTAGGATTCTTTGCTATATTAAAATTTCTGTCTTTGCTAATTATGTTCAGTGTTAGTTACTTTGTCTACCTGCCATCAGAGATACTAACACTACTCTATCAGCCAACACTGTTATGACCTGCCTTATGTTAAAATACAGAGATACAAAAATAAGCATCCTTGAAATTTACTAAAAAAAAGGAGGGGGGGGAGTATATTCAAACACCTGGAATCTTAACATATTGGGAAAAATCTAAAACAGTACTACATTACCTGCATTAAAATCTGGTCAAGTTGTTCCTTTAGTTTCTCTTCTCCCTCCTCCTTTGCTCCCTAAAAAAAGGATGCTTGTGAAGAATAAAAGGAAAGCACAGAACTACAAATAGAAACAAGATTGTGAAGCTAACAAAACAATGTGCTAAAAGAACTCAAATACACTGTTTTCTTTCTTGCAATTCAAAGATATAACAAAAGATTGGTGCTGACTGTACAAAACAAAGATTGGTGCTGACTGTACAAAATCAAAAGCTGAAGAGATACTCTTCAATTAAGATTTAATTTTGACTAATCAGACACATACACATTACAATTTTAACATTAATTATTTAATGTTTAGGAAATCTTAGCTTTTTGTTTTCTGTAATATCATTGCGCTTCCTTTTTCCTCTTTCAACCATGTGCAAGAGAGACAGAAAGTATAAGACCCACACAGCAGTTTTAATAGTTTTTTCTAATAAGGTGCAACCTCAAGAGTGACAGTAGCCATTTCCTTGCTCAAAAGAAAAAAGTCCATCTCCGACTAGACATCTGTAACAACTGTTGGGCTCATTGCTGCTCAAAACATCACCTAATTAATAAAGAATTTTCTTCCTTGACAAGCCTGAATAAAGCACATTATTTTAATCAAAATTTGATAGAAACTGAAAAAAAATGTGTAGATGTTTCAATTTTCAACAATTTTTATTTTGCGTGTTTGTGCACACACTACTGGCAACATTTGTAGGGTTGCTTTGCCTTCTGCACAGTTGCAGACCTCATCTAGTGGATTCCATGGATATTAGCTCAACAGGTGTCATTTTATAAGCAATATAATATTGAGACTTAGAATAGCTTTTTTTTTTACTTGTTCTAACTAAAGGATGTTATGGCACTCGTTTAATAAATAAATAAAATAAAAATAAAAATTTTATTTATATACCGCCCTTCCTATGATCAGGGCGGTGCACATCAGATCAAGACAATACAAATACATACATCAATAATACAATTACAATAAGACTATTAAAAACAAAATTAAAACCCCAACAACCAGGTTCCCCAGCGGTGAAAGGGGGGGGGGGGAAGACTAGCTGGAACTTGTGTCGGGGAATGCTAGTTGGAACAGGAAGGTTTTTAATTCCTTCCTGAACTGGGCCAGGGAGGTGGCCGAGCGGAGCTCTATGGGCAGCGTATTTCAGAGGGTCGGGGCGATGATAGTATATGACCTCCTTACTGTGGAGGCTAGTCTAGCCCCAGGGACCCTCAGTAGTTGCTGCCCAGATGTTCTGAGGATGCGGGGCGGAATGTATGGGGAGAGGCGGTCCTCAAGGTATCCTGGGCCCAAGCCATGTAGGGCTTTATAGGTTATAACCAACACCTTGTATTGCGCCCGGAAGCGAATGGGCAGCCAATGCAGATCTTTAAGTACAGGTGTAATATGACTGGCCCTGGAAGTACCAGTGACCAGTCTGGCTGCCATATTCTGTACCATCTGTAGCTTCCGGGTGTGTTACAAGGGTTGCCCCATGTAGAGCGCATTGCAGAAGTCCAATCGAGAGGTTACCAGAGCATGTACTACCGTTTCAAAGTCCTTCTGGGCCAGGTATGGGCGCAGCTGGCGAATAAGCCGAAGCTGATAACAGGTGCTCTTGACCATCGCATCCACCTGCGCTGTAAGGTGAAGCAACAAGTCAAGAAGCACCCCCAGACTGCGCACAGAGTCCTTCACAGGAAGCGTGATCCCGTTCAGGACAGGTGGAACCACCGCCATTCCTGGACCAGGGGAACCTATCACAAGTACCTCCGTTTTCTCTGGATTCAGACTGAATACTACAAAGACATCATACATCTCTTTCATGCCACACTGGACCTGATCATGCAAACAACTACAGGGCATCTGTGATGTTCTGAATTTTTCAAAGAAAATTTTTTATTTCATTTATTAGATATTAAGTTAATATACTGTATATTCTCATATATAAGTCAATACCATGTATACATTGAGGGCAGGTTTTTTTTAGCCAAAATTATATATGTTGCTATGACCCATGGATAAGTTGAGGGTAAAATGTAGGGGCATGTAGCAAACAAATATTTTCCTCTGTTTTTAAAACTGAATAGAATGAGCATACTTAGAAAGAGCTAAAGAGGAGAGGATCTGTTTATTTGAGGGTTTAGAACGGTTGGGTGAGTGTGCATGTGTAGACGGCATTGCTGTCTCAAAATGACTCCATCTATAGAAATACAGATCAGGAAGGGAATATAAATGAGGTAAAAGAAAGAGAATGTGACCTGAAAGGGTGTTTGTGTGAGAAGAACAAGGAAAGCAACCTGCCTCTACCCACTACTACCACAATGAAAACAAGCAGAGGCAAGAAGCCTCTGTTGGTGGGGAAGCAGCATACCCACTCTATAACCCCTTCCTTGCCCAAAGAAGAGAAAGAAAGAAAGCCCTCCCTCCTTCCTCACCTTCCAAAAGCCCAAGTAGTTTTTAGTAGCAACATGGGGGAGACTGAAGAATGCAGCACATCCATTTGGGACAATTGAAGCAGAATGGAGCGTTGGTGGCCATTTTTAATAGCAGCTTACTGTATATGTCTCTCTGTAGAAACTGTCCAGCTTCACAAGACTTATACTGAAAGCCCTATTAAAAATTGCCACTGCTGCTCTGCTTCACTTCAAGTGTCAAAAATGGCAGGCGTGTCATGTTCTTTGGGCTCCCCCACATTGCTACTGAATGCCACTCAGGCTGAAAAAAAAGTGGGGAAAGAACAAGGGCTATCTTTCTTTCTCTGGCTACCAGGGAGGGGGTGGAGTAGGGGGTGGATCACTTTCAGCTTTGCATACCAGATTTCTTGGTGCAGCAGGAGGCAAGATCCAGGGGAGGGGGGTTGCGATGGTCTATGATGATCCCAGTCGCTTGACCAGGTACCCTATCCTTTAGTCTGCAGGGTTCAGGTGTGTGTATTCAAAGGTGGGTGACTGGGAAAGAACAGGGATTGTGACTGTGACTGGGAAAGAACAGGGACTCCTTTACAATCTGCCTTCCTGGGCTAGCCAGATGAGTCTCAGATTTGGTGTTTCAAATCCTCTCTGCTTGAGGTGCTGGAGGATTTCAACATCCATTACAAACCTTCCCTTTCAAGAGTGGCTCAGAACGTCATGTCTACTGAGTGGTATCTGGCTGCACTCATGCTGCCATGCACATTCTGGACCTTGTCTTATGATGATAAGTATCTGGATGACTTTCTATAGTTTTGTTGTCATGGATAGATCACTACCTGTCCAGATTTATACTAACTGGGTCATATAACTTCTGCAGCATGAGGGGGTCGATTATGATGATCACCCCAGGAGACTGGATACATTCCTGATGACTCTTTGGGAGTTTCCTGTTACATATGCAGGTGATTCTGTTGAGGCCCTGGTTGGCCTCTGGAATGGGGAAAGGGCCAGAGAGGTGGATACAACTGCTCTTGTCTCCCTTCTCAAGTAGAGCTGAACTAGCTCCCTAATTCTCTAGGCTGCTGGCTGCAATGAAGCAAGTGAGACAGTAACTAGAGTGAGACTGGTGGAAAACTCAGAGTAACTCGGACCAAACACTGGCTACAGCCTATCTGAAGGCTTATTCCACTGCAATGTGAATAGCAAAAAAAACTCTTTTTTTCTCTGCCACAATCGCATCTGTAAATGGCCATCCCACCGAGCTGTTTCAAGTCATTAAGTGCTTTACATCTTGACTCAGAAGAGCACAATCTAGACTACTAGTAGCCCACTGTGAACATTTTGCTAAGCACTTTGCAAATAAAATTGCTCAGATCCATTCTGACATGGATACTATAATTAATATAGATCCAGTGGACATAATCTTGTTCCCCTGCTTGTCCAGTGTTGATGGAAAGTTTTCAACTTACACAGCCAGAGGATGTAGACAGAATTCTTTGATACCAACTCCCTTGCTAGACCCTTGCCTCTCCTGGCTTATCAAAGAGGTCAGAAGGGGACTGGAGGGCTCTGAGTGCCACCTCTGGCACGTGTGCCATAGGTTCGCCATCACTGGTTTAAGCCTTTTGTTCCCCATCTTAAATGGAAATTTTCCCACCCAAATGCATGCCTTTGGCTGTAATTATATGTGTGATCCTTGTGAAAACTATCAAAGTGGAAGTAAAACAGAAGTATACAGAAAATCTGGGAACAAATGGACGGTGAAGCTGAATAGTTTATTGAGCAACTGACTGTAGTGTGTTAGAATCCAATGCTACAATAAAATAAAACGAGATGGTACAAGTATGTGCAATGTTTTGAAGATTTTGGGGAACACAGGGAGCTGGAATAACAGTAAAACAAAAATGTGGTGTATATATATATATATATATATATATATATATAGAGAGAGAGAGAGAGAGAGAGAGAGAGAGATGTTTATCACACTATACTCTTAAAGTGCTACAATTCCACTTTGACTCCTCTAGCTGCCTCCTGTTGCATTCTGGGATTGGCAGTTTTAAGGAGGGGTATTTAGAATACCTGAGAATTCTAAATACTCCTCCTTAAAACTGCAAATCCCAGAATGCAACAGGAGGCAGCTAGAGGAGTCAAAGTGGAATTGTAGCACTTTAAGAGTATAGTGTGATAAACATCAGAGACAGAGAGACAGAGAGAGAGAGAATTACACAGCTGAAATGACTGCATGTTTGGAATTTCTTGCAAATAACATAAACATATTTCTCTGTCCTATCTTCTAAAACTCTTAATATTTAGAATTCAGAATAGCTAATATTCTAAAACTCTAATTGTAAACCCCACTGAAGTGGCTATGTAACTATACCCACCAGATAAAAACCATTCATTCACTTCACCATCTGTATTAAACCTGCTGCTGCCTTGAATTTCAATACTGATCTCCTTGAGCACTTGAAATCACACTTGTGGGTTACAAGCTAGTAAACAGTCATTTTAAAGCTAAATCAAGTATGCCAAGAGCTACACTTCAACTGTGGTTGCAGTTATTTTGCCTGATCTTTACTGCAAATGCATTCTTTGTAGAAATAAATCTTACATGCCTTCCTAGTCTATGCGCTTTGTAGTCCTCACTACCACGCGAGGTTCAAAAGAGCATTTTGACAAAAGTAAAGGAGCTATTGAAAACAATGACTACATCCTTGCATGGTGGTGGTGGTGCGCCTTCAAGCTATTTCCACCTTATGGCAACCCTGACGTGAATCTGTCATGGCGTTTTCTACGCAAGATTTGTTCAGAGGTTTGCCATGGCCTTCCACGGAGGCTGAGAGCATGTGATTTGTTCAAGGTTACCCAGTGGGTTTACATGGTTGACCCAGAATTTGAACCCTTGTCTCCAGAATCCTAATCCAACACTCAAACCACTAAACCAAGATAGCTCTCATATCCCACTATAAAATTATCAGAATAAGATTTAAACACTGTATTCGTTAATATAAATTTTGGAGTGGAATTTGTGATTTGTTCAAGGTTACTCAGCGGGCTTACATGGCTGACCTGGAATGGACTGCTTCACACAATATTTTTCCCACAAAGAAATCTCTTCAAAACAGTAAAAAGCATCTATACCACTATGGATGAAGCATGGAATAAAACTCAACAAGCAGTCTGATGGACAAGTGAACACTGCAATAAAGTTTTGTAGTATAGTATTGCTGGACTAGGACTTCAGGAGAGCAGGGTTCAAATCTCCACTCAGCCATGGAAACACGGTCTCAGCCCCAGAGGAAGACAATGGCAACCCTCCCTGACCAAATATTGCCAAGTTTCAGTTCAAAGTTATCATAAGTCAGAAACGATTTGAAAGCACATAACTACAAAAACATTTCACAGAAGAAGCTGCACACACCTCTTCCTATACTAAGATATTTCAGTTCAGGAAAAGTGTGATGCATCAATCCTTCTTGCACTAATAGCCAAAACAACTGAGATTTTACAAAGGAAGCTAAACTAGTTTCAAGTAAGTTAACCATGGTAGTGAAAGGTTAGCCATGTGCCACACTAGAAAAAACACTAAGGCTGCAATGCAATATCTACTTTTCTGAGAGTAAGCCCCATTAAACAAAATGTGACTTCTTCATAGATAGGTATAAGACTGCACTGTATGAAACTTCAGTAATGAAAATTAGATGTGGGTAGTTTGCAAGTGCTAAAAAGTTGGATTTTCCCCCATCACATCATTCTGTTTTCAGCTTAGCTTCAAAATCTGCACATTTTCAGACAGTACCTAACAGTATAGTGTACCTGCTTGTACCCACCTCCAGCTCCTCACAGAAGTTTTTCTCCAGTTGTTCCACACGCTGCTGGTGTTGCTCCTGTTCTGTACATAACTGGTCCTGCAAGTCTTGTAACTCTTTCTCCAAAACCTGGATCTCTTTTGGAACAGATTTCTTATTTTTTTGTCTCACATTCAACACTGCTGTTTGTGTCTCCTGCATCTTGGTTTTTAACTTTGTCATATCTGCCAGAGTTTTCATTATTTGTTCCAAGCCATTCCAAGACTGTGCCAAACCTGGAATCTTTGGGTCTTTAGATTTGATGCATAAGCCATGTTCTGGCTGAGCAGCGCTACAATGATTTTTCTTCTTTTCCTTTTTGCTTGGTTTTGGAGAATGCAGTGCTATATCCACGCTTTCTGGTGGTTGTTTGGATAGTTCTGTCCTGACTCCCTCAGATTTCCCAAACGAGTCATTTTCAAAAGACACTCTGTCTCTTTTTAATCTGGAATTAGAGGGTCCTTCTGCTCCAGATGCTTCTGATTCTTCCAAACTAATTTTACGTTTAGTTCTCATGTCCTTTGTTTTTTCAGGTAGATGGTCATTTCTGAATGCTAAAAATGAACAAACATTCTTCCATTCTTCCCTTATTATTGTATATTCATATTCAGCTGTTTCTCTGTGTTTTAAAGGCACTCCTAATTGGATAAAATCACCTTCTTGTAAGCAATAGGGCTTTGATGGATCTATGCGTTCACAATTCAGCCAGACACCATTTAGACTCTAGGAAAGATAAAAATAAATCTTTAAGAAAGAGAAGGACTACAGAAGCGGCTTTGTTTTCTGCCAAATAAATGAATGAAGTGTATGTGTGTGTGTAAATAAAAAACAAAGAAACAATGTGTCGCCTTAAATAATAAACTAAAAACAAAACAAAAGGCTGTAAACCTCAAGATCAGTAAATCAAGCACTTCACCAAGTTTCTTACCTCTTGTAAGACATAAGTATATTTGGATGGATTCTTTTAATACAATACATTTCTCAATCACTACTCAAGACCACTATCTTTCCAAAATGGTTTACCATATAAAACACAACATACTTCATCAATGTAATAAGATGCTAAAATAATTTTAAAGAAATTCAAAATTAAACCAGGAACAAAGGCAACTTATATAATAAAATCCTTTCAACTAACAGGCAAAGACAGCAAATAATTTACAAAGCCCTCTTCAAAACAATATCTATTCAAGGGCTATTAGGGAAGGCCCTAAGTCTAGTATCCACCCACTTTACAGATCTTAATGGCAGGCCAGGCATTTTTTTTCTACCTTGGGAGTAGTATTTTCTACTCTACCAGGAAATTAGCTGACGATATCTGAATTGCTGAACAAAACCCAGCAAACAGTCCTGGCAGAGAAAATGCATGGTCAGTTTGGATTCTGCAACAACCTTACCTACATGATCTGAAAATACACTTGATGATAAAAGAAACAGAGAGATGGAGAATGTTAGGGCTGGTGGGCTCCTTCTGGCACCTTCTTAAACTACATCCCCCCCAGAAGTCACCTCTGAAGCTGATTGGCTGTCAATTGGATTATTTCCATTATGGACTATATCATGAGCCAATAGAGAGTCATCAAAGGGGCAGAGGGTAGGAAAGCAACAGCTACTTGTTGAAACAGACTAATGGCTGTGAAAATTCTCTCTCTTTAAAAAAGCTGCCATTCACAAACCTTAAGGAAATGTGGAGAGTAAGTATTCTAAATTCAGATGGCTCAAGAACCCAGACAACCTGTAATATGGTTAGATGTCGATAGGGAGCACTGCATACTGTCAGTCAAAAATGGAACTCTTAATTACAATACATTTTCAATACAGTTGTTAATCCAGTATGCTTGTCACTGTTTCAGCTATCGGTTCTACATTTCATGATGTGAAATATATTCCTTTTATATGTGAATAAGAACAGATATAATACAGCCATGATTTGCGGGTGGGCTTCTAAACAATTATTCTAAATCATTAGTCTTCCAAAAAAATGAAGGAAAAAAACAAAACAAATGTAAACACAAATATCTCTTACAGAGGAAAAAATCCTTTTGGACTGGAAGTCTACTGCTACATATATTTCAAGAATCAATGTCCCACAGATGAATACATCCAGGTTACTGTCCATCTTGGACAACTATTTACTTTCACTGGGTGTATCCACATATATTGATATATCTCCCATGCTGTAACAACAGCCTATTCCGACCATTGACGAAGACTCTTTGTCGAAACGCGTTTGGTCCTATTTTATCAATTTACCACTTGTAATGGGCTTTCTATGTTATCCCTCCTATTTGTGTCCTTGGAGGTGTTGAAAACCTCAGTTGTATTTGTATTTTATATGTATGACATCTCCAATATTTGATTTATTTGTTGGGATTTATAGTTCTTTAGCCTAGTACATATTGGCTACACCGGCTCTTTTACTCATTTGCCTCAGAAGCTTTTGATTTTATCTTTGGGCTTTGCACACAGACCACAGCATTTTTGTCTGTTTGCAGGATTGAATATATTTTACCTATCCCTTTCATTTTTTATCCAACTCTTCCAGTTTGTTTCCAATAAAACTATTGCTATTCTATGATCATTGCACCTTTTCCCCCCTAGGCTTTTTTGTTCTGCAACAGGGGTGAAGTAGACCAGCAGCTAGGAGTGGCCTCTGGCCACTCTAGCCCCAATCAGGCCCTGAGTGTCCCAGGACCACAGCAACTGAATGGCCCATTCTTGAAGTAGGCTGCTGGTGCAGACCCAAATGGGCAGCCAGGAGGGACCGAACTAAAGCCGCTCCTTTTGCTGACAGCTCAGGGCCACCTCAGGCGATCTCAGAGCAGCTTCCAACCGCTCTGGGAGCGTAAGTCACATGAACGCTACACCCCCAAGCAGCCAAAAGCCACTCCATTTGGCCTGTCTGTTTCAGGCCAGTTCCGTTATTCAAAGACTTCACAAGCAGTGCCTTCAGTTATTCCATCCCCTCCTGCTCCTCCCCCATAAAATTCCTTCTGGAACCCTTAAACAGTTTGCACCATGAGGGATACAACCCAAAACTGGACAGAGAAACATGCAAGCAGGGGGATGGTTTCTGGAAACATAATCTTTGGACACTATCATAAATTGACCATAAATAGAAAGTGCTCTATAACAGAACACGGCATTCCGTATTCTGCAGATAATTCTCACTGCGGTTGCTGAATCAAGCTTGCATCATAATTAAGCCTTGATTTCTGTAAACTGCATACAAGTCGAACATATGTTTCTATAGTTGATATAGTCCCCCAGCTTTCCAGCCAATATTCTCCTACTCAGTTCCATGTTCAGCCTCTCCATGTCACTTGATTTCTAATGACTCTCTGTACCTTGTTATCAGTCACTGTCCACTGGCCTTCAGTATTTTGCTTGAAAACACAGTGGTTCCGAGAGATCATCAGTGGACAAGATTTTGACATCAGCTGGTATGTGACACCAGCTCCCCGACCTATAGTTACCTAAACAAATGAACAAACAGTTAGCATCCACCTTTGTCAACATATTATCTGGATGTGAGTCCTGCAAAAACGGTATGCTGTGTTCATATAATTCATGTTATAGTTCAATGAAGTGTCTTAAACCACCATGCAAGCATTTCCATTGCTTAATTTCATAGAATAATAATAATAATAATAATAATAATAATAGAGTTGGAAGAGACCACAAGGACCATCCAGTCCAACTCCCTGCCATGCAGGAAATCTCAATCAATGCATCCCCATTGACAGTTGGCCATCCAGCCTCTGTTTAAAGATCTCCAAGGAAGGAGACTCCACTACACACCGAGGAAGGAGTGTGTTCCACTGTAGAACAGCCCTTACTGACAGGAGTTCCTCCTAATGTTGAGGTGGAATCTCTTTCCTGGAGCTTGCATCCATTGCTCCTGGTCCTGTTTTCTGGAGCAGCAGAAAACAAGCTAGTTCCCTCCTCAATATTAATAAATCAATGTATGTTATTATTTTTAAACCCTCTAAACTCCTGTTTGCTCTCCACAAATGAAAGCATCTGCTTACATGGAAAGAGGACTACAGCCTAACATGCAGAAACAAGTCAAAGCTAGTAATAACACTTTATATTTTCTTCAAACCCAGCTTCATTCAGAATTAGGAAAGGAGGGAGTTAAAATGGGGTGCAAACCCATGGCACATGCTTGCACTACCCGAGGGAGCGCACCTTCATTCAAGCCAACTGGGCTTCAATATGTGGGTGTTTTCATTTTCTGGGGGGGGGGGGTGAAAAAGGAGGGCCGTGACTGTTTTCCTTGGACCTGAACTGTTCACTAGCTAGATTGTGATGTAGCTTCTATGTAAATATAGATGAAAGCCATTGGTAAACTTTTGTTTTAAACTACAAACTACGTGTTTGTTTTTGGAGTCAGCCTCGGTCCTTAGGAAAGCCTAGTTAGACAAAGGCACATTTCTGCTAATCGGCTAATTTAAAGCTAGGCCCTAACAGGTTTGGATTTGACATTTTGATACTGTATTCAATATTTTTGTTTCCTTGCCAAAAGCTGAAGCCTTGGAAAACATAAATTACCCCACAGAAACCGAGTGAGGAAGCAGACTGAAATCTACAAAGGGTCATCAGTCAGTCCCAAAGTAATCTCTCTACATAGTGATTCTACAGACTTACACAGCTGTATCTCTGAGTTGTGCCACTGGAAGGAGCCAGCTTTAACAAAATTCCTGGACTGTCTGCATGCAAAGGGACCCAGCACCGACCTTTGAGACTAACCGAGAGAAAGAAGTTGGCGGCATGAGCTTTCGTGGACTAAAGTCTACTTCCTCAGATGCGTTTGGTGATGCGCCAAATGCACCTGAGGAAGCAGACCGAAGTCTAGGAAGAAAGCTCATGCTCCTATCTTCTTTCTAAGGAAGCCTTGCATTGGGAGATGCACCAAACGTATCTGAGGAAGTCTATGAAAGCTCATGCTTGCAGCTTCTTTCTTCCAGTCAGTCAGTCAGTCCCAAGGGCGCTACAAGACCTCTCTGCAGACTAACAGGACTCTGACTCCCACCCCTCGAGAAAGAGCAGCCTGGCCTTTGGACACTGCTGACTGGGAGGCTGCTGCTGTGTCTCTTGTTAAGAACTACTATCAGGCTGCACTTCTGCAGCCAGGCGTCAGGGGGCGCTGCCTCCTTCTCTCCCTGCGAGCGCCCCTTTCCCTCAGGCGCTGAGCCCCAGGGAGGAGGAGGCGGAGTCGGAGGCGGCCTGGGCCAGGCTCTCACCTCGCCCCCGTCTTCCAGCAGCAGCCACTCTCCATTCATGCCCACTCGCTTCAGGCACCAAGTTCGATCCGAACCCTTCGGAGGCCCCGAATCCTTCCCTCCGTCGCCGCCGCTTTCGCCGCCAAAACACTCCGCCATTTTCCGCGGACCGGCTGCAAGCTGCAGGCAGAAGTAATCGCTCGGCTCGAGCGGATAAGCTCCGCCTCACTCCGGGCAAAGGCGCCCTCAGCCCCGTTGAAGAGGACCGCCCCCAAACGGGCAGCGGCGACAGGCCGGATTAATCGATGCCCGATGCAGCCCTTGTTGCGTTTGCTTGTTATCGCCAAGTGTCTCACAATTTGACCCTGCCGCCGCGGTCCCTCTCAGGGGCGGCTGAGGGGAGCGGGCCTGAAGGGAAAGGCTCGAAAGGGGGACGTTTTAGGCCACCACTGGCGGCCAGGTTGTTTTAGGCTGCAGCCACGCTGTAGAAATAAACGGGTCTGACACCATTTTGATGGTCATGGCTCAGTGCTGTGGAATTCTGGGAATGGTAGTTTGTTTCCCAGAATTCCACAGCATTGAGCCATGGCTGTTAAAGTGGCGTCAAACCAGTCTACCTCAGTCACAACAAACTACTGTACTATTCCCAGAATTCCATGGCATTAAGACATGGCCATTAAAAGTAGTGTCAGTCTGGATTAGCTCTGAGGCCACAACAAACTACCATTCCCAGAATTCACAGCATTGAGCCATAGCCATTAAAGTGGTATCGATCTGGATTAGCTCTGGTGCTACAACTAACTACCATTCCGAGAACTCCATAGCATTGAGCCATGGCAGTTAAAGTGGCCTCAAACCAGTTTAGCTCTGGTCCCACAACAAACTACAGTTCCCAGAATTCCATAGCATCCAGCCATGGCAGTTAAAGTGGCATCAAACCAGATTACTTCTGGCTGCAGCCTTAATAACTTCCTTTCCTGTAAATTTGCTTAGTTTCATCACTGTTGTGTGTGTGTGTGTGTTTTAATTTCATTAAAGTTATTTTGTGTTGAGTTCTTTTTTGTTCTCCGCTAGCATCATTGTTGAGGAGATACAGACTGCCAAAATAAAGCTGCTTTGGGTCTCTTTGGAGGTATGCTGTTTAAATGATGCATGCATCCTAAGAAGCTGCACCAAAGCTGCACTCCAGTGCTTAGGAATGGAGTGTGGCTTTGGCGTGACCTCCGGACTCTTAGGACCCATGCGTCGTTTAAATAGCATACCTCCAAAGAGACCCAAAGCAGCTTTATTTTGGCAGTCTGTAACAGGCCATAGAAACAGGTAAAGAACCGGAGTGGGGTTTAATTTGAGTGTTGGACTAGAACTCTGGAGAGCAGTGTTCAATCCTGACTCCCTCATGAGGAAAACCTACTGGGCGACCTTGGGCAAGTCACACATTCTCAGCCTCAAAGGATGGCAATGACAAACCCTCTCTGAACAGGGTGACCAGATGTCCCCATCATAAAGGATGACACGGCACTGCAGAGAGTAGGCCATTCATGAGAACAAGTAGGACATGACAAAATAAAAGCTAAAAAACACTTATACGAAGATAAATTCATGCTTCATAGTCCTGCTCAAAATGGAGGACGTTTGGAATTCCTCCTCCTGGACAGAAGAAATGTAGACCATGCCCTGGAAAAGCAGGACCTCTGGTTACTCTGCCTCTGAAGAAACTTGCCATGAAAACCTTGTCGCTATAAGTCAGAAACGACTTGAAGATACACAACATACACAACACAGGTAACACACAGTTTCTCAGCCTCAGGGGAAGGCCATATAAAACCTCCTCTGAAGAAATCTTGCCCCCCCCCAAAAAAAAATTATAGGTTCGTGGCCTTAGGGTCGCCATAAATCAGAAACAACTTGAAGGAACACAAACACACACAGAGGTATAAGGGTACATTTTAAAATGCCAGTCTTCATCTTGGGAGCCCCTTTAATGAAGAGGGTGGCAATTGTGCCATCCTTCAGATGGTGTTGTACTATGAGTCCCAGGGTGCATCTACACCATAGAAATAATGCAGTTTGATACCAGTTTAACTGTCTGGACTCCATCCTGCAGAATCCTGGGATTTGCACTTTTGTGAGGCACTAGCCTGCTTTGGCAAATAAGACCAAAGGCTATATAAAACTACAAATCCTAGGATTCTATAGGATGGAGCTATAGAAAGTGGTGTCAAACTGCATTGTTTCTACAGTGTTGCATGTACAGTATAAAACTACAAGTCCCAGGATTCCATGGAACTGAGCTATGGCTTTTAATGTGATGCCAAACTGCATTATTGCTACAATGTACAGGTGTCCCAGTGTTTCACACCACCAGCTGTGCTGGCAATGGCTGCTGGGACTTGCAGTTCAGTAGCATATGAATAGCTAGCTAGACAGTTGGCTCTCCACATTTGCAGCTTTGACTTTTGTGGATTTGATTATGTGCGGTTTTGATTAATATGTTCTCTCTAGGAATCTCTAGGTCCTCCAATGCAACTCTGCCAGAAGTTGACCATGGAGTTGTGCTGGAGAACGTAGAGGTTCTTAGAGAAAACACTTCTCTAGGCATTTGTAGGTCCTCCCGCATGATTCCATGATCAACGTCTGACAGATGTTGACCACAGAGTTGCACTGCAGGATGTGGAGATTTCTGGAGAAGCGTAATGTAAAAAGAATAGTGTTTTCTTTTATTTGTGGTTTTTCCACATTCACAGGGGTCCATCAAAACCTAACCCCATCAAATGTGAAGGAACCTCTGTACAATTTCCCCCAGTAGTCTAAAAGTGCAGGTGGAGCTAGGCTACAGTGTTCTTATCTACCAGGAGAATGCCTTTTGTAAACAAAATGGATCTTGGTCATTCAAGACCAGACCAAAATACTTTGGATTTACAACTGGGAAAACTCATAACAATAATATGGGGTAGCTAGGAAGGTGGTAGTTAAATTCATTGGAAACAGTGTAGTTGCAGAGAGATGCTGTCATACTAATTATTAAACGTCGGGATGCAGACATCGGAAGAGTATGAGGACAAAGGACTTTGGCTGCCTCCACACTACAGAAATAACCCAGTTTGGCATCATTTTAACCACTATGGCTCAGTGCTATGGAATTCTAGGATTTGTAGTTTATTGTGGCACCAGAGCTCTCTGACAGAGAAGTCCAAACGTCTCACAAAAATACAAACCCCAGAATTCCTTAGCATTGAGCTAAGGCAATTAAAGAGGTATCAAACTGGATTATTTTTGCAGTGCGAATGCAGCCCTGGAAAAGTGGGAGTGGGCTAATAACTATCTTCCACTGAATAACTGTCTTCTACTTAATGATTGCCATACTACTTCTTCCACCCAATTACTTGTCTTTAAAATTCATGGGTAATTTGAGCCACCATATCATTTAAATGTGCTAGAAAATGGCTCTGCTTTCCAGTGGTTACACCTTCCTCTCTTAGGTCCCAAACACTGCAAAAATAATCCAGTTTGAGCCCACTTTAACTGCCGTGGTTCAGTGCTAGGGAATCCTGGGAATTGTACTGTCTGACAGAGAAGGCTAAATCTCTCATGAATCTACAATTTAGCCTAGCATTGAGCCAGAACAGTTTAAGTGATCTCAGACGGGATTATTTCTGCAGTGTGTTTTGGACCAAAATATTTGAAAACTTCGCCAGAAAAAAACAACTACCTCCCTACAAAACGTCCCTCAGCTGGCAAACAAATGTAATCCTCATCATTGCTCCACACTAGCATTCAAGGGCATACAAGAGCCATGAGCTTTGGTAGCTTCCATCATGCAAAAAGTTAAATTAACATTCTGATCTTGCTGAAAGCAGGACAATGCTTTTTACAGAAAAAATAAACAAAATCTCTGCAAGGATTCAGACCAGCCTTTCCAGAGGGGAAATTAAACTGATTGGGGAATGGATGGGAAAGGAGGAGCCTTTGTGTGTTTTGCTCAGTGACGTTGTCTGCTCGGCTGCCTCTTGTACCTTCCAACCAACTGAGTTCCTTCGGGTCAGCTTAGCCCAGCGGTTCCTTCCACGATACCAAGAATCAACCGCCTATTCTCAGGAATAGTTCAAGCCCCGCGGGCGCTGTCTGGCCTTTTTGGCTTCTCCCCTTTAAAGTTATATTTGGAGGAACAACATTTTTCTATTTCTATTTAAACTCGGAGACCCAGCATGGTGTAGTGGTTTCAGCATTGGGCTACAACTCTGGAGGCCAGGGTTCAGGACCCTGCTCAGCTGTGGAAACCCACTGGGTGACCTTGGGCAAGTTACACTCTCTCAGTCTCAGAGCAAGGCAAAGGACCCCCCTCCCCCCAGCAACAAAGCTTGCAAAAAAAACCCAACCTGGAATAAGTTTGCCTTAGGGTTGCTGTTAGTCGGAAACGATGACGTACGCTTCCATGTTTCCTTATCCAAACAATTTAAGTGTTTGTCAATCCATAAGAGCCCCCAGATACGTGGGAGTAGCAAGTGTGCCAGCATGCTTCAACTTCTTGGCAAAAGTATACCATCTGTCAAAAGGCTGGGCTGAGCAAAAAAAAAAAATAATAATTATGGACCATATCCCACATGCATTCTGTGTATTAATCAAATTGCCGAGATTGAAACTGGAAACCAGTTCCAATATCGCCATTGTTGTATGCACCAGACAAAACTGCAGCCTTTTAAACGGACAGATTTCAGTTGAGAAACGTCTGAGTTGTTTATTTGATTTAGATCCTGCCTTTCCCCTTATGCAGGACCCATGGTGGCCTACAGCACTGAAAAAAAAACAAGATACAGTTAAAACATTCTTTATACAACATTTTAAAAGAAACAACTGTACAATTAAAAAGGAGATTTAAACATTATAAAAACACTGATCATGATTTTTAAAAAAACCCACAAGCCCTACCACAGACCCATTTTGTTACCTACATTTTCAGCCCAAAGCCTGCTTGAAACAAAAGGCCTTATTTGTTGCTTACATCGTTAACTGCATAAGAATATTAGTAACACGAATAAGAATGTCACACCAGCTCCTTTCCTGCTGCAGACATGCAATTAAATTAAAATGGGAACATGCCACTTTCTATGCAGCCATTTGTTCTGTTGTCACAACAAACTATAATTCTCAAAATTCCACAGCATTGAGCCATAGCAGCTAAAGTTGTGTCAATCCGGATTATTTCTGCAGTTCTGATGTAGCCTTAGTCACGCTTTTGCTTAAACAGCCAGTATCCATGGATTGAGGACTTTGGGAATCGTTCTCCCTGGAGAAATAATCCCGTCTGAGATTGCTTAAACTGTTCTGGTTCAGTGCTAGGCTAAATTGTTGATTTGTGAGACATTTAGCCTTCTCTGTCAGCTCTGGTGCCACAATAAAGTACAATTCCCAGGATTCCCTAGCACTGAATCAGGGCAGTTAAAGCAGTCCCAAACTGGATTATTTCTGCAGTGTGATTTGGACCTTAGTTAACACTATGAACAACTCAGATGTTTCTGAGCTGCAATCTGTCACTTGCAAAGGCTGTCTGTACTTTGGTTCAGTGGATATGACAAATAATATAAGGGTTTGAACTACTCACCAGTTTGGCAAGTAATGCACAAAATGTGGATTTTTATTTTCTTTTCTTTTTTGCTGAGCCCAGAATTTTGAAAAATCAACTTGATCAAAATGCAGGACGGTTAAAGCCCACTGACTTTCCGTTTCATCATATCTTGATCATTTACAGAATTCCAAAAGCTATAATTGTTTAGAAATGGAAGTAGGTCAGTGTAAACCTAAAAACAAAACTATTCAGGCCAATGATTTCAATCTAACATTAGGGGGACCAAAAGGCCAGACAGCGCCCGCGGGACTTGAACTTCAGAAAGAGTTTTCTGTTTGAATGCGAAGGAACCGCTAGGCTAAGCTGGCCCAGAAACCTTTTCTCACTTGGAAGCTACAAGATCCTACTAAGCAAGAAACGTCATTCTGAATGCTCCTCCTCAGCTGCCAGTTCCCCAATCAGTTTCCTCTCCTCTCTTCCTGCAATGCTGCTATTAATCCTGGTAAGCAGAAGCACATTGCATTTGCAGGGTGACAGTGACACACACATTGCACTGCTCCAGCCTTTCTCAAATAGTGGGGCGGGGGCCCCGGGGGGGGGGGCGCGAGGCTCTGTTATGCAGAGGTGTACTTATAACAATTTTATAGACAAAGGATACTATTTACAGTCGCGCGGGGGGCGCGAAATGTGTTTAAAATGTCTTTAAATGGTGTAGCTCCATTGAATGGAATCCTGGGATTTGTAGTTTTACAAGGTCTGCCAAAGAATGCTGTTGTTGTTGTGTGCCTTCAATTCGTTTCCGACTTATGGCGATTTTCTGTTTTTCCTTGGCAAGATTTGATCAGAGAAGGTTTGCCCTTGCCTTCCCCTGAGGCTGAGAAGGAGTGACTTGTCCAAGCTCACGGCTGAGCCAGGATTTGAACCCTGGTCCAACACTCAGACTGCTACGGCACAAACTACAAATCCCAGGATTCTGTAACATGGAGCTGCGGCGGTTAAAGGCTGTGTCCGTACTAAAGAAATGATGCAGCTTAACAGCTCTTTATACTGCCTTGGCTCAATGCTATGGAACTGTTTTGTGAGACATTCTCTGTCAGAGAGCTCTTCTGGTGCCACAACAAACTACAATCCCCAGGATTCCCTAGTACTGAGCCAGGGCTGTTAAAGCAGTCTCAAACTGGGATTATTTCTGCAGTGCGGATGCACCCCTAGCGGTGTCATTTATTATTATTATTATTATTATTATTATTATTATTATTATTATTATTTCCACAGTGCAAGTGTACTCATAACCGCGCTGTCCTCTCCAGCAACGAGGACTCTATTCTTTCTAGCTCTACAGCTTTTTTCTCAATTCCAGCGCCGAGAAGCAAAGGTTCCCATAATTCCGCCCACAGTTAAGATGGCGGCGGTGGCGACAGGAGCTAAGGGTGCCGTGGTGGCGGGGCGCTTTCTCCGGGCCTCCCCCGCTTGGTACTGCAGCTCTTGCCAGAACTGCCGGGCTCCTGCTTCCTCCCGGCCATCCGCGCGGGTGCGTCAGACTTTCGTCCAGTTCTTCCAGGAGAAGTACGGGCACCAGGTCGTGGCGTCGTCCCTCGTGCGCCCGCGAAATGATCCCGGGCTGCTCTTCGTCAATGCAGGCATGAACCAGGTGCGACCCTGAAAGCGTTGAGGCGGAAACAAAGGCCCCGCAGTAAGGGTTCCTACCCATAGCTTAATGGGGAGGTCTCTTCTTCACTTTAAAGGGGGGAAGGGGGCAGAGTGGCCAGACTTGGGCCTCGTTTTCCAGGACCTGCCCTACATTTCAACCTTCTGTCCAGGAGGGATTCCAAAATATCTTCCCATTTGAGCATGATGAAGAAGCATGGATTTATATTTATAGGCAGGGTGACCAGACTTGGTCCTCCTTGACATGTTTCCAGGAGGGATTCCAAAATGTCCTCCATTTTGAGCAGGACTATGAAGCATGAGTTTATGTTTGTACTAGTGTTTTAGCTTTTTAGTGGGCCTAGAACTCTTTTGTCTCACAAAACTAAAAAGTGGGTTTCCGTGACCAAGAAGGGATTCACACCCTGGTCTCCCAGTGCCCTATTCCAGTGCCCAAACCATTGCACCATGCTGGCCCAAATATTTATGATGAGATGAGGATGAACACTTTGACTGTTACGACTCTGTCCTGTGAAATCCTGGGATCTGTAGTTTGGTGAGGTACCAGAGCGCTCTGGCAGACTGAACACTTCACCAAACTACAAATTCCAGAAGTCCACAGGATACGATTATAGCAGTTAAAGTGGTGTCAAACTGCTTTATTTCTGCAGCATGGAAACGAGGTAAGATTTTGTACACATTTCCTGCTTTGTTGGATGCAGAGAATATCTATGAAAGCTGATGTTGTAATAAATGTGTTTTTTCTTATTTAGGGGCCCCAAGACTTTTCGTGTTCTTTCGCTGCAGCGGACGACTCCCTCCCTGCTGCTGCCACTCATTCCATATAAGATCGGCCAATGTGAAGCATGTAGGATCACATGATTTAGATGTGGATAGCAACTTGAGCAGTGGTGCTTACTGAAAACAGGCCGTTTAATTTGAGGAGATCCAGAAAAACTCCTAACTGAGAGCAAAATAACCAGAAATTCTGTTGTAAGATTATAACTGTTTCCTGGTCCAAAACACACTGCAGAAATAATCCAGTTTGAGACTGCTTTAACTGTCCTGGCTCAATGCTAGGGAATCCTGAGAATTGCTGTTCATGTTGAGTTGGCATTGCGTGAAACTAAATGTCTCACAAAACTACAGTTCGCAGAATTCCCTAGCATTGAGCCAGGACAGTTAAAGCAGTCTCAAACTGGATTATTTCTGCAGTGTGTTTTGGACCTTGCTGTTTATAGCTTATTACTTCCCAAAAAAGCCCCATGCTTTGAGAAAGGAGTTTCTTTTGGTTGTAAAATGTCAAAATGCTACCATGCGTGAATAAAATTTGGTATCTAAGTGGAAAACTAAAAGGTTGGTGGATAGCAAGATTTGTTTTGAGCTTGTTTAGATACTAATGCTGAAGTGATAAAAACAATAGTTAGATTGGAATGGAGATTTGTATAGAGAGCCACTGGGTCAAACCAATCTGTGTTATATAGCTCACTTTTTCTCATTTCCAATCCAGATCAGGGGGGAAAACTTAATTTTTCACTAGCATCAGTTTAGATTTATATAATAGGTTTCTAGCCTTACCATCCCTCATCCACAGCTCTGATGTTGGTGGAATTTATTTTGTGTTCCATCTTATATTTCCAGTTCAAACCCATTTTTCTGGGCACAGCAGATCCCCGGAGTGAGCTGACACGTTACCGGCGAGTGGTGAACAGCCAGAAATGTGTGCGGGCAGGTGGGAAGCACAATGATTTGGAGGATGTGGGCCGAGACGTTTATCATCATACATTCTTTGAAATGCTGGGCAATTGGTCTTTCGGAGATTACTTCAAAGTAAGAGATTGATCCATATTCTCTTTAAAAACATATTCTATCTTCTTGATGGTATTTTGGTTGTGTTTGATACTGTGAACAAAGTTCTTTAGGTAATGTTTTATAGCCAAACCACCTGTTTTTAGAGCTGATTGAAAGATCCACAAGTAGAATCAGGAATAGTTGTTTGTGGGTTTTTCGGGCCTTGTGGCCATGTTCTGGAAGAGTTTATTCTTGACATTTCGCCAGCATCTGTGACTGGCACCTTCAGAGAACACAGCCATATAGCCGGAAAAACCCACAAAAAACTATGGATGCCAGCTGTGAAAGCCTTCGACTACACATTGGAGAATCAGGAATGTTACCATCATTTAATTACTGTCTTCATTTCCAGGAGGAAGCCTGTAGAATGGCATGGGAGTTGCTAACAGAGATCTATGAAATCCCAAAGGATCGCCTTTATGTAACCTATTTTGGGGGAGATGCCACACTTGGTCTATGTGCAGATGAAGAGACAAGGGAAATCTGGCTTAGCTTGGGGTATGTATATGACCAGAGAAGATGAGAAAGCACTTTACAAAAGTCTAATTCAGTTTTTAACCAGAGCTCATAGAATCATAGAGTTGAAAGAGACCAAAGGGCCATCGAGTCCAACCCCCTGCCATGCAGGAAATCTAAATCAAAGCATCCCGACGGATGGCCATCCAGCCTCTGTTTGAAGACCTGTAAGGAAAGAGACTCCACTACACTTCAAGGGAGTGTGTTTCCTGACCTTATGGTCAGGAAATTCCTCTTAATATTGAGGTGGAATCTCTTTTCCTGCAGTTTGCATCCATTGTTCTAGTCTCTGGAGCAGCAGAAAACAAGCTCGCTCCCTCTTCAATATGACATCCCTTCAAATATTTAAACAGGGCTATCATATCACCTCTTAACCTTCTCTTCTCCAGGCTAAACATACCCAGCTCCCTAAGTTGTTCCTCATAGGGAATGGTTTCCAGACCCTTCACCATTTTAGTGGCCCTCGTTTGGACACGTTCCAGTTTCTCAACATCCTTTTTTAATTGTGCCCAGAACTGGACACAATATTCCAGGTGAGGCCTGACCAAAGCAGAATAGAGTGGCACTATTACTTCCCTTGATCTAAACAATATATTTTTATTGATGCAGCCTAAAATCGCATTGGTCTTGTTAGCTGCTGCATCGCACTGTTGACTCATGTTCAACCTGTGGTCTACTTGGACTCCTAGATCCCATTCATACGTAGTTTCATTCAGCCAGGTGTCCTCCATCCTATATCTGTGCCTTTCATTTTTCTGCCCTATTTCTCTGTGTTGAATTTCATTTTGTTAGCTTTGGCCCAGCTTTCTAGTCTATTCAGGTCATTTTGAATTTTGATCCTGTCCTCTGGGGTATTAGGTACTCCCCCTAATTTGGTGTCATCTGCAAATTTGATAAGTATGCCCCCAATTTTGTCCTCCAAGTCATTGATAAAGATTGAATAGCACTGGGCCCAAGACAGAGCCCTGTGGGACCCCACTGGTCACTTCTCTCCAGGATGAAAAGGAGCCATTGTTGAGCACCCTTTGGGTTCGGCCAGTCAACCAATTACAAATCCATGTAACAGTTGCCTTGTGGTATTTTGGTTGTGTTTGTATACTGTGAACAAGTTCTTAGGTAATGTTTTATAGCCAAACCACCTGTTTTTAGAGCTGATTGAAAGATCCACAAGTAGAATCAGGAATAGTTTGTTTGTGGGTTTTTCGGGCCTTGTGGCCATGTTCTGAAGAGTTTATTCCTGACATTCGCCAGCATCTGTGACTGGCACCTTCAGAGAACACAGCCATATAGCCGGAAAAACCCACAAAAAACTATGGATGCCAGCTGTGAAAGCCTCGACACACATGAGAATCAGGAATGTTACCATCATTTAATTACTCTTCATTTCCAGGAGGAAGCCTGTAAAATGGCATGGGAGTTGCTAACAGAGATCTATGAAATCCCAAGGATCGCCTTTATGTAACCTATTTTGGGGGAGATGCCACACTTGGTCATGTGCAGATGAAGAGACAGGGAAATCTGGCTAGCTGGGGGTATGTATATGACCAGAGAAGATGAGAAAGCACTTTACAAAGTCATTCAGTTTTTAACCAGAGCTCATAGAATCATAGAGTTGAAAGAGACCAAAGGGCATCGAGTCCAACCCCTGCCATGCAGGAAATCAAATCAAAGCATCCCGACGGATGGCATCCAGCCTCTGTTTGAAGACCTGTAAGGAAAGAGACTCCACTACACTTCAAGGGAGTGTGTTTCCTGACCTTATGGTCAGGAAATTCCTCTTAATATTGAGGTGGAATCCTTTTCCTGCAGTTTGCATCCATTGTTCTAGTCTCTGGAGCAGCAGAAAACAAGCTCGCTCCCTCTTCATAGGACATCCCTTCAAATATTTAAACAGGGCTATCATATCACCTCTTAACCTTCTCTCTCCAGGCTAAACATACCCAGCTCCCAAGTGTTCCTCATAGGAATGGTTTCCAGACCCTTCACCATTTTAGTGGCCCTCGTTTGGACACGTTCCAGTTTCTCAACATCCTTTTTTAATGTGCCCAGAACTGGACACAATATTCCAGGTGAGGCCTGACCAAAGCAAATAGAGGGCACTATTACTTCCTGATCTAAACAATATATTTTTATTGATGCAGCCTAAAATCGCATTGGTCTTGTTAGCTGCTGCATCGCACTGTTGACTCATGTTCAACCTGTGGTCTACTTGGACTCTTAGATCCCATTCATACGTGTTTCATTCAGCCAGGTGTCCTCCATCCTATATCGTGCTTTCATTTTTTCTGCCCTATTTCTCCGTGTTGAATTTCATTTTGTTAGCTTGGCCCAGCTTCTAGCTCTCAGGTCATTTTGAATTTTGATCCTGTCCTCTGGGGTATTAGGTAACTCCCCCTAATG
>NC_056522.1:55201061-55231163 GCF_019175285.1 Sceloporus undulatus
TCCCCTAATTTGGTGTCATCTGCAAATTTGATAAGTATGCCCCCAATTTTGTCCTCCAAGTCATTGATAAAGATTGAATAGCACTGGGCCCAAGACAGAGCCCTGTGGGACCCCACTGGTCACTTCTCTCCAGGATGAAAAGGAGCCATTGTTGAGCACCCTTTGGGTTCGGCCAGTCAACCAATTACAAATCCATGTAACAGTTGCCTTGTCTAGCTCACATTCTACAAGCTTGTTGCAAGAATGTCATGGGGAACTTTATCAAAGGCCTTACTGAGATAAGGATATACTATATCCATAGCATTCCTTTCATCTACCAAGCTCATAATTTTATCAAAGAAAGAGCTTAGATTTGTCTGGCATGACTTGTTTCTCTGAAACCCATGTTGACTGTGATTATGGAATTGCCTTCTAGATGTTCACAGACTCTCTGTTTAATTATCTGCTCTAGAATCTTTCCTGGTATTGATGTCAGACTAACTGGACGATAATTGTTTGGATCCTCTTTTTTCCCCTTTTTGAAGATGCGGACAACGTTTGCCCTCCTCCAGTCTGCTGGGACTTCTCCTGTTCTCCAGGAACTCTCAAAGATTATTGCCAATGGTTCTGATATTATATTTGCCAGTTCTTTTAATACGCTTGGATGTAGCTCATCTGGTCCTGGAGACTTTTATTCATTTAGGTTAAACAGATATTCCTGTACTATCTCTTTACTTATTCTGTGCTGAAATTACCCTATTCTGTCCTCTGCTCCATTATCCTCAGGTTGAGCACCCTTTGCCTTTTCTGAGAAGATGGAAGCAAAAAAGGTGTTAAGTAATTCTGCCTTTACTCTGTCTCCTGTTAGCATTTTGCCATCTTCTCCACGCAGTGGCCCTACCGTTTCCTTCTTCTTCCTTTTGCTGCAGACATATCCAAAAAAGCCCTTTTTATTGTTCTTAACCTCTCTAGCAAGCCTAAGTTCATTCTGTGCTTTAACTTTTCTGACTTTACCCCTACATGTGCTCGCTATTTGTTTGAATTCCTCTTTAGTGATTTCCTCATTTTTCCATTTCTTATACATGTTCCATTTAAAACTTAGCTCAGTTGAAAGTTCCTTAGTCATCCATCCTGGCTTCTTGACACATCTCCCATTTTTCTTCCTCATTGGAACTGTTTGAAATTGTGCCTTCAGTATTTCCCTTTTAAGAAACTCCCATCCAGCTTCAACTCCCTTCTCTTTTAGTATTGTTGACCATGGGATCACCCCCAGTATTTCTTTAAGTTTACTAAAATCAGCTTTCCTAAAGTCTAGAATGCATGTCTGACTATGCCTGACTTCTCCTTTCCATTGTATAACAAACTCCAGGAGTGCATGATCACTCACACCTAAGGATCACACCACTTGCACTCCATTAACTAGGTCATCCCTGTTGGTTAGGATCAGATCCAAAATAGCTGATCCCCTTGTTGCCTCTTCCACCTTTTGGACAATGAAATTGTCTTCGAGGCAAGTGAGGAATTTGCTAGACCTTGAGGATTTTGCTGAGTTTGACTTCCAGAAAATATGAGAATAGTTGAAGTCGCCCATCACTACTACATCTCTCCTTTCTGAATGTGTTGTCATCTGTTCTGGAAAGGCATCATCCAATTCCTCCATCTGACTTGGGGGGTCTGTAGTAGACTCCCACAATAACTTCCTTGTTGTTTCCCTCCCCTTTAATTTTTATCCAGATGCTGTCCACCTGATGTCCTGGATCTGTTCACTGGTGTAAGCATCCCTGACATATAAGGCTATTCCTCCTCCTTTCCTGTTTGGCCTGTTTCTCTTAAAAAGATTATACCCCTTTATTTCTACATTCCAATCATGAGACTCATCCCACCAGTGAGGCCTATTATATCATATTTGCTTTGTTGTGATAGGAATTCAAGTTCATTCTGTTTATTTCCCATACTCTGTGCATTAGTGTAGAGACATCGAAGACCATGTGTCTCCTTTACTTACTGCCTGTGCAAGTTTTTTGCCTCCCACTTTTGGGTCCTTACACTATTTGCATTGTTCCCTCTATGTCAGTTTGACTATTTTCTCCAGCCCTTTGCCTTCCAGAATACTGTCTCCCTCCCCCGCATAACTCAGTTTAAATCCCTCCTGATCAAATTTCTGAGACTACTGGCAAAAACATTTTTGCCAACTGGCATGAGATACAACCCATCCCTTGCCAGAAGTCCCTCCTCATGCAGCCGCAGCCCATGGGCCAAGAATCCAAAAAGTACTTGGCGGCACCATCTATGGAGCCAGTTCTTTACATTTGCTATTTTCTTCTCCCTTCCTGGACCATGCCCTTCAACTGAGAGAAGAGATGAGATGACAACCTGTGCATCCACCTCTTTCAGCTTTCTACCGAAAGCCTCATAATCCTTTCTGATATTCTGAACGCTGTGCCTTGCAATGTCATTGGTTCCCACATGAACCAAAAGAAAGGGGTGATGGTCATTAGACTTGACAAGTCTTGTCAGTCTCTCTGTCACATCACGGATCTTTGCCCCAGGAAGACAGCATACCTCCCAAGACATCTTGTCAGGCCCACAAACCACTGCCTCTGTACCCCTCAGCAAGGAGTCCCCCACAACCACTACACGCCTCCTCCAAGGCTTAGCAGCGGCTGTTCCCTTTGGTGGAACTCTCAGGGTCCCCTGCTCTGTCCCTGAAGTCTGTCTCTGTCCCTGCTGCTGTTCCTCATCATCCTTGATAATAGAGAGAGATTGAAATCGATTCTGTAGCTGCAAGCTCACAGAACGTTCCCTGGTTTCCCTACTTCTGTGTCTGACATTCCTCCAACTTTCTACTTCTGTTGTATGTGAAGTGACCTCCTCCTCCCCAGCAACTTCCTCAGTGTGTTTCCCATCCTAAACCTCCTGGTCCATTCTGTTCAGGAGAACCTCCCGCTCCCTAAGATGTTGAAGTGTGGATACCTGGGCCTCCAGCTGCTGTCCTTTCTCTTCTAGGAGGGCTACCAACTTGCACTTGGTGCAGGTGAAGTTCCCCACATCCCTTGGCAAGAAGATAAACATCCCACAAGTGTTGCAGGTGACTGCAGCAGGGCCTTCAGTGTCCATACTGGAAGCCTTAAGGAGGCACTGAAACAAGACTGTGGGCTTCCCCTGCTAAACTTGGTCTTTGTCCCCAAGCTCTGTTACTGAGTTCAAGTCACTGTAGAGAGCTCCTGGCTACTAGCTCCTTCGAGAGGCAAGTCTCTGACTCACTTCCTCTTCCTCAGAGGAAGTGAGTCAGCCCCTTAAGGGGGGGAAAAAGTGAAAAATTTAAAGACCCTCCAACAATGTTTTCAGGTCAGCTTCTCCTCTATTCTCCAAAACCTCCTTGACTATATAAGAAAAATTAAAATTCGTGCCTTTGCCAGCCTTCTGTAGAATTAGGGTTCAGGCTCCTGCCAGCAGAATGCAATAGCTCAAAGTCTAAGTTTAGATCTCACCCAAACACATGGAGAAGAAAACCAGCCTTTTCCACTTCATATGCAACATGGCATGTATTCTGCTATAAAGTTCACAGTCCAAATACCATCTTCCTTTCTTCCCTTTTTGAATTTCTATTTATTTTTTTATTTTTTTTGTGGGAAAGATCTTGGAAACATGTGAGCAGTGTCTGAAAATAGTGGGAAGTGAAAAAAGGATGTTTTTACTAACTGTAGTAATGCCACCCTTGCTCTCCCCTCTCCTTGCCCAAATATCATGAAATGTATAAGGAACTAAGGTCCAAAACACATTGCAGAAATAATCCAGTTTGAGACTGCTTTAACTGCCCTGGCTCAATGCTAGGGAATTCTGGGAACTGTAATTTTGTGAGACATTTAGCATTGTCTAACAGAGAGCACTGGTGCCACATTAAAATACAATTCTCAGGATTCCCTAGCCAGGACAATTAAAGCAGTCTCAAATTTGCACCACTGATACTAGTAATACAAGTGAGTCTCCTTCTTTGGAGGTTTTTAAACAGAAGCTGGCCATCTGTTGGGAGTGCTTTGATTGTGTCTTCCTGTATGGCAGGGGGGTAAACTGAGGCCCTGTACAGATGGGCCAGAAAGCACGTACTCAGTACATGCTAGGGTTTCCTGGGAGCTTCCTTTTCAGATGCTCCCTAACCCTAGTACGCCCTCAGTACATCAAAATAGCAGTGCCAAAAGGAGCTCCAAAATGGAGCTTCTTTCACGCCGCGTATCACTGGTGCGGCCTTTACATGGCCACGCCAGTGATACTGAGGAGAAAGGGGCCAAGCGGTCCCTTTCTCTGTCTCCTCACCACTGTCGGGATGTCCTTGAGGCATGAAGCGTTTTTCCGCTTCCCCGAGGCCTGGAAAAGCGGCGTATCAGGGCCTCTGGGGCTGCCACTGTGGCAGCTCAGGCCCTGATCCATTGGGGAAAGGTGCGGGTGCAGGCCACCCCAAAGGGGCGGTCTGTATCCCACCTTAGATGGCTCTTGTGGTCTCTTCTTAATCTATTATTCTAGTGTGTCTTTAATGAAAGCTGCACTTGGATTATTTGGCACATTTTATCCAACGGTGGGTGGGAGGGATGGTTTTATATGTACAAAAGATTAAGAAAAACCAAACAAAATAAATAATAAAACAGTGAAAGACTTACAATATTTGACCTGAATCTAATTACTATTCCCAGCCTAGAGTAGACTTATTGAATTAGTGGGATTAACACGTGTGAGTTTGTTATTCATCTCTTGATTCAGTGGGCTTATTCTTGTTGACACTAGCAGTTCGTTTTAGGTCTACATATTAACATGAGACAGAAGACGGAATTAAAAAAGAGATTAGAATACATAAAGGTTGCATGCTATCCAGCTCCAGTGAGTTATGCCCAAGTCCAAGTATTGACCAGGTTGTAACCATGAAAACATATGCCACATTCTGCACTTTTCTTTTTCCTGCCAATAATAGTTGTGGAGAAGTAGCATCAGGACACCACACTCAGGTTCCTCAAGTACAAGCAGGAAGCAAGAAAGATATTTTCTCTTTGAGACAGTTTGGTGTAGTGGGGTTTGAGTGTTTGGGAGTCATAGAAACCCACTGGGTGACCTTGGGCAAGTCATGCTCTCTCAGCTTCAGAGGAAGGCAAAGGCAAGCCCCCTCTAAATAACTTTTGCCAAGAAACCCCATGATAAATTCACCTAAGGGTTGCCCTAAGTGAAAAATGGCTTGAAGACACACAACATTGATAACTTCACCCTTCCAGTCCCCTGAGATTTGAATACTACTACTACTACTACTACTAATAATAATAATAATAATATATTTATTTATTTATTGTATCCCACCTCTCCCATTTAAGGATCGAGGCAGATAACAGCAAAGAGAATTCCAAATACAAATCACAAAAATAAAAACAAAACAGTCCCCCAAACCCCCCACCCTTCTACCCTCCCTCCCAGGCACTTGGGCAAAGGATGATAGTTGGATGATTGTTCTGTTTTTATTAGTTGTTCTCTTCTTGCTTTTCAGTCTATCCCCCAGCCATGTCCTTCCCTTTGAAATGAAAGATAACTTCTGGGAGATGGGTGATACTGGTCCCTGTGGGCCCTGCACAGAGATTCATTATGATCACATAGGTGGTGGCAGGAATGCAGCAGCACTGGTGAACCAGGGCATTCCTGATGTGGTGGAGATCTGGAATCTGGTTTTTATGCAATATAGCAGGTAGGCGATGATGGGATTGCTTGGGTTCTGGGCTCACGCCAAAGCTTCACATCTTGTAAGGAGACTCACGTGTAGATCCTCTTTCAATCCTCTGTTGCATCTTTCTGCTTATGCTTTTTACTGTATAATTGACCCAAAAATCCTGAGTTGACTTATCCACGAGTCAATGTAAGTACTGTACTTTTAACTCTTATTTTTTAAAAAGGAACCATCCCCAGGTAAAAGGCAAGAGTGTACTCTGTCCTTGATTCCCAAAGTGGTCCACGTGGACCCCCAGGGGTCCGTGGGAGACTCAACAAGGGTCTACGGGGGTCTAATCTTCACATTTTTTGACGAGTTTGGGGAATGTGGTAGAAATGTAGCAGCAGGGGGTCCACCGAAACCAGTAAAATTTTGAAAGTGGTCTACGAGAAAAAAGTTTGGGAACTCTCTCATCTATCTAATGTGAGCACAAACAGTAAGACAGCTAGAATTTTGTAAATGCTTCAGCACCATTTTCCTTTGCTTTATCTTTTAAATCTTTTGTTACAGGCCCATAAATTTTACCCTCAACTTATCCATGGGTCATATCAAAAGCCATAATTTTGGCCCCAAAACATGCCCTTGACTTATATATGAAGTCGACTTATAGTCGAGTATTTATGGTAATTCATCTTCCTCAGACTTTTCCTCTCCTTTGTCTTCTGTTACATTCTCCTCACCAGAAGTTTTATGAATAAATCCTTGGCCTCCAGCTCATCTCTCTCTTTTTTTCCCCCTTCTCTTCATTGGTGTGTTGCCAGGGAGGCTGATGGACAGTTGCGTCATCTGCCTCAACATCATGTTGACACAGGAATGGGCCTGGAAAGGTTGATGACAGTTCTGCAGAACAAGCACTCGAATTATGACACTGACCTCTTCACCCCAATCCTGGATGCTATCCATACGGTAATGATCAGGTGTGAGAGGAAACCACAGCTGAGACATCGGTGGGCAGGGATTACATGTAAAATCTGTATCCCCACTTAGTAGGCTGAAGCCTACACAACCTTTATGAATTTCTTTCATTGACCTGTGTGTCTGGCAATTAAATTATGACATTTATTATTTAGAGAAAGGGAAGAAAATGAGAAGCAATATTAGTAGCTGACCCAGGAGGCATAGCTGCTGCTTCTGAATGAGTAGAACCCACTGGCTCTCTTTTTGATTTTTCATTTAGCTGGAAAGGACATCCACCCTGAGGAAAGAATGATGTGGCAGGCTCACAGCAATATACCTTTGTCTCTTTAGGCCTGGCATGGGCAAGTGTAGCCCTCCAGTTGTATTTGGGCTACAAGTCCCATCAGATTCAACCCAGATAAGCAGTGGTTAGGGATTATGATAGTCCAAAAATACATAGAGGATCACAGTTGTGTTACACTTCTTTAGAGACTTATGAGGCACTCAACAGCCTGCCATGCCCTGGAATGCATTCTTCAATACTTCAGAGTATTTCATCAAGGTTTGCAGTGCAGTCCTGTACATGTCTACTCAGAAGTAAGCCTTGCTGAGTTATTGCTTGATGCATGGCAACAACAGTAGAATCAATTCCTTAGAGAGGTGGTGTGCTCTCTCTCTACCCAGCTTCCTGTTGGGAATTCTCTAGCTGGATTTTCTGCATTGGACTCAATGGTCTATGGGCCCCCTTCCAACTCTATGATTCTAAGAGCATCAGAAACTAGCCTTAAAAAGATAAAGCCACAACTCCCTTAATTTCTTTTCAATGAGGTAACAGCAGCTGTATATAACAACCAAGGAAGGAGAACGGGGCAATTGGCAAGATTTTTCAAATATATTTGCAAGGCTGATGCTGTAGAGTAATGTTGGAGAAAGAAAGGGCTTATATGCAACCCAATCCCTTTCTAGAATGGAAAAAAATTAAGACTGAAAAATGTTTCCAATGATAAAGTGCCAGTCCTTGAGCAACAATTTACCTCTAAGTACCCTCACCCCCATTCACAGGCCAATGTGGAACATGGTCCTGACAAAATTGGCCCAGTCCCCAAGAAACCAAAACCAGAAGTAGATCCAATTAGTTCCCTGGAGGTCATCTTTTCTCACTTACCACTTAGTGCAACAAGAATCTTGCAGCTGCAGCATCAGTGACAGATGGCCCTCCAGCCTTTGCTTAAATACCCTCAGCAAAGGAGAGCCTACCACCTCCCAAGGGAGTTGATTCAACTTAACCTTTTCTTGCCATTAGGAATCTCTTCTCAATATTTATCTAGAATTTTATTTCCTGCAGTTTTTGTTCTGGAGCTCTAATACTACACTTTAGAGAGAAATTAGACTCTTTGGATCACTTGAAGGAAACATCTGCAACATTCATGATAGGGAACTGTGCAGCATGGCTTTCCCATTTAGGGTTCCTAAAACATTTCTGTTTTTCTCTTTCAGGGATGTGGTGGGCCCAGCTACCAGGGCTTGGTTGGGGAGGCTGACGCTGGTGGTGTGAACATGGCCTACAGAGTGGTGGCAGATCATGTGCGCACCTTGTCTGTATGCATTGCTGATGGTGTTTACCCAGGCATGTCTGGTGCCGAGTAAGGAAGAAATGCATTAACAAGGGTTGATGGGGATAGAAAGTTGACTCAAGTCTTAGAGGGAGCTTGAGCAGGATGGAGGAGATGTAGGGAAATTCTGAGGAAGAATGCTTTCTGAACAAACAAAAAAGTGGGCTTTCAGGCAGAAAAACTACAGTCTTGAATAGAGTTAGGAAATGTGTGTATATAAACATCTAAATCCTGCCTTTATAACAAAGGAGTCAAGGTAGTGTACATGGTCCTCCTCTTTTTTGATTTTTATACTCATAACATACTCATAGCCTATGAGATAGGTTAGGCTGAGGGATAGTTACTTTTCCAAAGCCACCCAGTGCATTTTCATGGTTGAGTGAAGATTTGAACTTGAGTATCATCAAGCCTAGTTCAAAGCTGCTACACCGCACTGCCTGTTGAGAAAAGTGCCAGTGATGATACCTGAAAAATATATGTGTGGAAAGTTAACAGGATAAATGCTGAGGGGATGTGGCTTGAGTGACTTTGTGAACATTGGATGGGGAAAGTGAAATAGCTTGCTAGCCAAGAATACTAACTCTGGGCGGACAACTTATCTTTCCTGTAGGCTTGTTCTGCGTCATATCTTGCGTAGGGCTGTAAGATTTTGCTCCGAAGTTCTCCATGCACCACCTGGATTCCTGGCCAGCTTGGTTCCTGTTGTTGTAGAAATCTTGGTAATTGAGACCTTATTATTCTGGCTGGAGTCTGTTGAGAATTATTACTGAATCTACAAAAGTATTACATGCCAGGGCAGTATAACTGAAAGGTTAGGGAACTTGGAATATGGACACCTGGGCTGCATCTGTATTCTTGTGTCTTGACTGAGTGGCAGTCTCCTGTCATGAAATAGTTTTTCCATCTGTAAAATGGGTGGTGGGAGGCATGTAGTGTATGCCATGAACAGCACTCAGAATAGCTATTCACATCAAAGCTTACTTGTCATTTTCAGAAGCCTACCTTCTTTAGAGTACTGAAGTTCCTGACATGACTACAGTTTAAAAAGAAAAAAAAGCTATTGTGTTTTATGTAGGGGAAATAATAGGAGAGCATGGACTATACAGTAATGCTAACAGCCTGATTCTTCCTTTGCAGGGAGATGCTTACCCAGAGCTAAGGAGGGATACAAACAAGGTGAGCAGCTGAAATAGAAGGCTAAAACTTGTATCTAGTAGAGATGTGGATTTTCTCCAAAAAAGCTGATTTGAAAAAAAAATTATCTGATAACTTGATTTGAATGTTATATTCAAACATATTGGAAGCTTTATATGGAAATGACTTTATTCTAATATTTGTGATCAGGTAAATAGAATAGCATATACTTTTCCTATATTCAATAAAAAATGTTACACCTGAAAGAACACTATTGTTAAAAGGGGGGAAAAAAACACCCAGACAGCTGCAGCTGATGTATATTATATTGGAACAAGCTAGTGTGCAGGGAGTGGGGGTCACACCCCTGTCTTTTGGTGCACCCAACGTGACACATCATCAACTTATCATTAACATTTGATATGTGGTCTGAGCTTTATGAATGTTTCTGCTAGGAATTCATTTTTCTCAGTTTCAAAAGTGATATCTTTATGTTTTCTTCAAATAAGAATTTTAGTTATTTTTGCAGTTACACACTACCATGGCTACTCCCCACCACCACCAATTCCTAGAAATTAATCTTTCTTACTCATTCAGTTTTGTTCAACATACTGTATATCAGCCAGCAGTAGGTTTATGTTCTCTTTCTCATTGGAAAAGACTAATGGAAGAGACCAGCTAAGGATCTGCATGAAAGTGCCATGTACTGAGCAGGTGCATGTACCGTATATTCCGGCGTACAAGACTACTTTCTGACCCTCTAAAACGGGGTCAAAAGTTGGGGGGGCGTCTTGTACGCCGGTAAGAGCACTTACCTGGTTGTCCTGCCAGCTTCCAAAGGTGCCTCCCTGGCTGCCGGCTTCCAAAGCCCTCCTGAGCCCTTTGGAAGCCGGCGTTTGTGGGCATCAGGCCCCCTAAACTTGGCCTATAGTAGGCCAGGGCACTGCCTGCATGCAAGGCAGGCTTTGAAGGCCTCAGCAAAGGCCTGGGGTAAATAAAAATAAAAAATGAGAGAGAGAGAGAGGGAGATAGATAGATAGAGAGAGGGAGAGAGAAATAGAGAAAGAGGGAGGGGGAGGGAGAGAGAGAAATAGATAGATAGGATAGATAGATAGATATAAATAGATAGATAGATAGACAGATAGATGCAGAGAGAGAGAAATAGAGAGGGAGGGAGAGAGAGAGAGAGGGAGACAGAGAGAGAGAGGAAGATAGATAGACAGATAGAGAGAGAGAGAAATAGATAGATAGATAGATAGATAGATAGATAGATAGATAGATAGATAGATGAGAGAGAGATGAGAGAGAGAAAGAGAGAGATAAATAGATACAGATAAGTAGATAGATGATATATATATATAGAGAGAGAGAGAGATGAGAGAGAGAGATGAGAGAGAAATAGATAGAGAGAGAGAGAGAAATAGAGAGAGGGAGGGAGACACACACAGAGAGAGAGATAGAGAGAGATAGATAGAGATAGATGAGAGAGAGAGAGAAATAGAGAGAGAGAGAGGGAGATAGATAGATAGATAGATAGATAGATAGATAGATAGATAGATGAGAGAGAGATAGATAAGTAGATAGATAGATGATATATATATATATATATAGAGAGAGAGAGAGAAATAGATAGATAGAGAGAGAGAGAGAGATGAGAGAGAGAAATAGATAGAGAGAAATAGAGAGAGAGGGAGGGGGGAGAGAGAGAGAGGGAGATAGATAGACAGAGAGAGAGAGGGAGAGAGCGATAGATAGAGCTAATTCGACTAGATCTTGTTATATATATATATTATATAGAGAGAGAGAGAGAGAAATAGAGATAGAGAGAGGGAGGGAAGGAGGAGAGATAGACCGAGAGAGGGAGGGGGAGAGAGAGAGAAATAGATGAGAGAGAGGGAGGGAGATAGAGAGAGAAATAGAGATAGATAGATCGATAGATCGATAGAGATAGATAGATAGATAGATAGATGAGAGAGAGAAATGAGAGAGGGGAGGGAGATAGAGAGAGGGAGAGTAGGATAGAGAGAGAGAGAGAGAGATAGGGAGATAGGCGATGGATGGAGGATGGATAGATAGCTAGATAGATAGATAGATAGACAGATAGATGCCGAGAGAGAGAAATAGATAGATTGATAGATAGAAATAGAGAGGGAGAGAGAGAGAGAGAGGAAGATAGATAGATAGATAGATAGATAGATAGATAGATAGATAGATAGATAGATAGATAGATAGACAGACAAGCAGGCAACCAAGCAAGCAAGCCAAGATTAGAGAACAAGTTGGGGTAAATGCAGTAATGTTTTTTAAATTTTTATTTGATGTGCATTGGAAGAGGGGTGGTCTTATATGGCAAGTATATCCCAAACTCTATATTTTAACTGGAAAAGTTGGGGGTCGTCTTATACGCCCAGTCGTCTTATACACCGGAAAATACGGTAGATGATTCAAGTGATTCTTATGTGTCATTTAAATGTGGGAGATAGGGTTTCCTTCTGTGCTACAACTAGCTTTATGTAATGAAACTGATTCCAATACTAGCTGTTGATTATATACACCTAAAACTCTGGAAAAAAGAACATGGGTTGTATAGAGTATGACTACAGAGTCGTACTGTATTCAGAATATGAAAACAGATCTTCTCTTCTACTTTGTCCAGTCTAGTATTGGAATTCTAATTTTTTAAAAATATAAATCAACATACAGCAACAATAAACATAGATGTGTTTCAGATCTCTTCTGTACTGTTCAGTTTTGCTAATATTACTCCAACCCGTGACCTTTATTCTGTTCTGAACAAGGCATGAGCAGACATAATACACTTACCTTCTGATCTTTTGTTCATATGCTGGATTTCCTCCAACACAAAAAAAGTCCACTGAATTTCCTGACTTGTGTTGGCTTAGTGCTCTCTTATCTGTATAATACAGGCTTGGTGCCTGTATTATCTGTACTGTAACTGTATAGTTAAATCAGTTCAAAAGGATACAGAAAAAATAGCAACTGCATTATTCCCTCATCTGCCTTTTTATATATTAATATATTTGTTATATTTATATCCTGATTTTCCTCCTGTGAGCCCAAGGCAGCATATATGGCTCTCCTCCTTCCTTCTCTATTCTCACAATAGCCATGTGAGATGAGAGGTTGGTGAGGATATGAACCTGAATCTCTCAAGTCCCAGTCCAACAGTCAAGCTACTCTACTACATTGTTTGTCCTATCCTCTTGATTCATAGGTTAGCATAGAGGACAGTGTGGTTTAGCAAATGAGCCAGGGACTCATTCCCCGTGTTTACGAATGACCCTTACTGCACACTTTAAACTATGCAATGAAATCTGTACAAATATTTGGTAACTTTTTGGCTTGTCTTTTCATTAATGTGTCTGTCTTGCTTTAATACCTTCTGCATTAAATACTTTCTGTGTTAAACACCTTCTGTACTATTAGTACTATACTACTGTACTAGCAGTCTGTTTCCAGGCACAATTCAGAGTGCTCGTGATGACCTATAAAGCCCTATATGGCTCAGGTCCAGGCTATTTGGCAGACCGTATCTCCCTATATGATTCCACTACCATCACAAGCATGGTTGGTGGGGACATGAGAGAAGGCCTTTTTTGTGGCTGTCCCTAGACTCTGGAATTCTCTTCCTAGGGAGGCCAGAATGACCCTGTTCTAGTCATCCTTCTGTCGGCAGGCTAAGACCTACTTGTTTAGAGAGGCTTTTAAAACAGAAAGTTTTTAAGGCATGTGATGGGGTTTTGTTATATTTTTTAATGTATTTTAAGTTTTTTAATCTTTTTGAACTTGATTTAGCATTTAATTTGTTTTAATTATTGTAGTAATTTAATTCTATTTTAATATACTGTGGCGGGTTACAAACCGCCATTTTGTACGTATTCACTACGTTAGGAAGGGGGGTGCTTCCACACCCCCCTAACCCTAGTACGTAGTGAATACATACAAAATGGCGGCGGCCGTTCCACACAACTGCCGCCATATTGATGTAGCGGACGCTGTGCGTCCGCACATCGTGCAGCGCTTATGACGTCCGAGTGCGCCATTGGTGCCTCGTGGCGTCATAACTGCGCCGCAGGAAGAAGCTCCATTTTGGAGCTTATTTTTTGCTCCGCGAGGGAGTCGTGCGGTTTGGCTGCTGCGGCTCCCTCACGGAGCAAACAGCAGCGCCAGCAGACCGCCGCAAAGCGGCGGTCTGTAACACACCTGTGTTTGTATGTTTTTAACTGTATGGCGTTTTTTAATGTTGTATGCCACCCTGAGTCCCAGCCTTTGGAGAAAGGTGGGATATAAATATAATAATAATAATAATAATAATAATAATAATAATAATAACAACAACAATAATAATAATGATTATGATAATGTACACTGGTACCCCGGGATACGAATGCGCCGCCTTACGAAATTTCCGGGTTACGAAAAAAAATCCATTAAAAAAAACTGTTCCGGGTTACGAAGGTTATTTCGGGTTACGAAAAATTTTTTGGTGCTTTTCGGCGCTATTTCACACGAAATCGTGGCTTTTCCCCATTAGCGCCTATGGCTTTTTCGCCTTACGAAGTATTCCGGGTTACAAAAGCGGCGGCGGAACGAATTAATTTCGTAACCCGGGGTACCCCTGTATTACTATTTTGAAGAATGAGTTTAATTACTCATCTTCCTTCCTGACTCTAGTTCTGATCTTTCTACAGGTTATGAACATCATCAATGAAAATGAGGCTGCATTTCTGTCTTCCCTCTTGCGGGGACGCCGTGTTATAAACAGAGCACTGGAGCAGATGGATCATTCCAAAGTCTTTCCAGGTACGTTTTTTCCCTCTTTCCATGATAGTTCAAGGAAGGTAGAGAACCCAGTCACATGCAGCCTATGATCTGCTTCTAGTTTTGCTCTGTCTGTGTTGCCCTATCTTTTTCTACTTGGAAAGTGCAAAGAAGGTACCCTTGGAAGTAAACAGAGACAGTCAGACTTGAAGATATGTTCCTAGCTGATACATACAACAGTAGAGCATCAGTATTGATTTCTGATGGCCTTTTCATTTCCCCAAGACTCAAATGTATTCCTACTTGTCTCCCAATTAAGTATTAATCACTCAGAAGGTTGCTAGTTTGTTTTATTTCATGGTGGTCTTGTTAACCCAACAGTTTTAGAGGATTTCAGAGGACAAAATAATTTGTGTTAATTAATAATTTGTGTTAATTCAATTAAAATTTATTTTTCAGGGCAGACTTTGCACCAGGTACTTGTTTTGAACTATAGCTCTCTAAATTCCCCACCCAACATGATCATTGTAACCCAAAATAACTTCTTCAATCTGTGTTGGAGAGACACACTGTGTGAATAGTACAAACTAAGGAACAAACAATGGGACAACGATGAGGAATCTGTGGCCTTCCAGATATTGTTAGATTACATCTCCATCCACCCATAACCATCAATAAGCATGGCCACTGATCAAGACTGATAGAAACTGTGGTCCAACAATGTCTGGCTGGCTGCCTATGCCCTCCCCTTCATGTGCTATTTCTGTCTACCTAGAGATATCAATTAGAAACAAAATGGTAGGATAGGTAACTTTCAATCCATTCTTCCCCAAATGTATTCAGCTACAGCTCTCATTGTCCCCAGCCTGCTTGTTTGTCTCAATGAAATCCATCTCTTGAGAGCTTAGCTATTTTGAGAGGGATGATAATGGATAATTCTTGTTGTGAGTATCTTATCTGCATAGGTAATTCAACCTGCCTTTAACAATCAGAATCCAAATTGAACCTACAAGATTTCTGGGTGGGTGAGTAAGTGGTAGAATGTTGACGCCCTATTTTTATTTAATTAATCCACCAGAGACAGTTCTTTACTGGCTGGCAAATCACTCTTCCTTCTAGTCCCAGCCACTGACATATCTGAATTATCTTTGGCCCACATTGGTAACTGCATAGGCATTTAATGCACAAAGCACTAAGAATCCTGTGGCTTTGAAATGCCATCTAGAAATCATTAATCTCCCCATAATTATGAATTATAGCCACAGAGCCTGTAATAGCTTATTACGGGGAAATCACTCTGTGATGAGTTGGAAAGGTCTGTTGTGAAACATGAAAAATATTATTGGAGTGGTAGATAGGTTTGCAAATAATAGCAGAGAATCCACATTAATGCTATGAAGCCCTCAAGATGCTGTTGGAGGCCAACTCCCATTGGCTCTAGCCACTATAGTCAGTGGCCAGAGCAATAGAACCTTTGGAGGATTACAGGTTCCCATCTCCTTGAAATAAAGTGTGAAAGACCAATCTGTGTCACAGATGCAGCAAATGATGATACTATGGTTTTGTGATGTTCCTACATAGTTAGCAAGCTTTTAGATCTGGCTATGGTCTAGAGTTAGGCCTTGCTTTTTTTCCCTGTTTCTGCAGTGCTGTGCTGCTCCCTACTCAGTAGACTAGAAGGCAAAACCACACAACAGTATATACTTGGACTTCTGACACATTTGTCTCAAAAGGTGGCCACAACCTCCACTGCAATGGATATTCTGCAGCCTTTGAAACTTATGAGGTGCATTCCCACAAGAGGAAACATTCACTCCAATCTGTTTTTTATTAATATGCTGTCAAGGTTTTTTTTTATTCAGCTGATGCTAGTAGGTCTTAAAGATAAGTTGAGACCCCCATCGGCTATTATACAGTCTTCAGTAATTATGCTATTTCCCCCACCCTTCTATTGTAGCGGAGATTGCTTGGTCTCTCTATAGCAATTTGGGATTCCCCCTGGATCTCATTGCCTTGATGCTTGAAGAAAAGGGGGCCCAGCTGGACAAAGCTGCTTTGGATCATCTGGCTCAGGAAGATGCTGAAGTAAGATACTAATCTTGCCCTTTTTTGTCAGTCATATTAATATACCTGAAATTTTATTTCCTCAAGCTATTATCCTTAGAAGCCTTTATGTTATAGAACTTTACTGTAAAGCCTTCACTGAAGACGATTCTTTGATCATGTTGGCTGAGGAAGTCTGACAATTATAGTCCATTGCTTTTCTAAGCTTTGCATCTGTCTACCTTAGTAGTTCAGATTCCATAAATGGCTTTTACACATTAAAATCCATTGTGAAATCTAAATTCTCCCAAGCAAAATAAAGTCAGCATTTAGAATACGTTCAGTTGACAATGTAAAATATTAAATTCATTTTGTGTATTCTGGTCCTGCTCTCAAATGCAGCAGCCATCTTGATTTTTTTCCTTATAGGAAAAAATAGGTGCAGGGAGGTCTAGAGAGCTGTTGTGAAGATAATGGAGAAACAATAGAATCTCCACATGATATAAAAGGGCAGCAGAAGCTGAAATTTTCCAGAATCCTAATTTAATTTAATTTAAAACCCGATGCCTGATTGCCTCTGAAAGCAGCAAAGTCTTCAGAGTACTGTATTTTCTTGGGTGTAGATAAGTTGAGATATGCTCTCTCCCCCCCCCCCATACTTTTGCAGCGCAAAGCTCAATCACAGCAAGAGCAAAATACTAGGATGCTGCTAGATGTGCATTCATTATCTCAGCTACGACAGAATGGTGTACCTTCAACTGATGATTCTTTCAAGTTCGCTTATGAGATTGGGACAGATGGAAGATATGGTAAGGATTAAGCCATATGTGAACATGTACCCTGAAAGGTACTCTGAAGGACACAGAATTCAGATTTTTACATAGAAACCCTTTGGGAGACTTTACTCATGTTTATATGCTTGTGATACTGATTAAAAAATGTAAACAGAAGTAGCTTATGTTATCCTAAATCATTAAAACAACATTCATAACCAGGGCTGTAATACTTTCAGATGTGCACCGTATTGTCATGTACACAAATCTGTTCTGTGCCTTTTTCTCCCCGGCATTAAAAAAAAAAGTAATCATCAGTTGATCTGTCTGTCAGTAAGAGGATATGCAAAATTATTGAGTTAGCAGAGGTCAGAATTCACAAGGAAAGATATTTTGGTTTGGAGAGGCTGGATCTTAAAAGTATTGGAAGGACATGATTATGAAGTGCTAAACCTTAGTTATGGATTAACTATTGTGTGTGCGCTCACCTGTACGCTTGGCGACTTATGGCAACCCCATGAATTTCATAGGCAAGGAATACTCAGAGGTGTTTTTGCCAGTTCTTTCCCACTTAACTATTAGCAGTCCATAATTCATCAGCCTCTGGTATTTAAGACAGGTAGAAGTTAATTAAGGACAAAATTACATTTTCCAGCATGGAGATTAGTGGTCATGTTAGAAAAAGAGTAAATACTATCATGGGATAATGCCCATGCAAGTGTCTGTTCTGGCATATTGTAAGTATAGGGGAGCCTAAAAAGGCCGTGATCATTAGAAAGGTCAGCCATACCATTAGGCAGAGAGAGGCAGCCACTTCAGGCAGCTGATATCTGTTGTCATGAAGGGGATACATTTATCAGCTGTTTTGAGTTATTATTACTGTATTTTTAGTAACAGGAAGCGGAAGAAGAACAACTTGTAGGTTTTTTCTTTTTCAGATGCCAAAAAAGTCTTGATTATTCTTGCTCTCTACTCTGCTCTCAGTGGTGTACTTAATTAACATCAATAGCATCTTTTTCTCCAACATCAAAATCTGTGGGGTCAGCCCTGACTATTAGGGTTAAATTAACACATTCAGGCAGACATTGGGCCTGGACAGACAGGCCAAAATAAAGCTGCTTTGGGTCACTTTGGAGATATGCTGTTTAAATGACACACGCATCTTAACAGGCCAGACGTTGCGCCAAAGCTGCGCTCCAGTCTTTAGGACTGGATCATGGCTTTGGTGTGGCTTCCAGCCTCTTAGGATGCATGCTGCATTTAAACAGCATACCTCCAAAGTGACCCAAAGCAGCTTTATTTTGGCCTGTCTGTTCGGGCCCATTATCGTGCTTTCCTCACATAAATCTTCCTATTTTCCTTAGGAATCATCACAAAATAGTCTCCCCTATTTGATAAGATATTTTTCTGTCTGAGTATTAATCTCAAGACACGAAGGCAGTTAACAACAACAACAGCAAAAAAGCTTCAGTTATGTATTGAGCAACCAGACAAAATAAGGAAGAGTGTTCCCATTGATTGGTAGCAACAGAAACATCATAAATGTTTATTAAAGTTTGCTGGTAGGAAAGAAAAGTATTTGACTTATCCCAGCTGAGTAGTTATCATTACTGCAGCAAACCTCAAGGTGTCACTGTTTCATTCATAACACAAAGGAGATTTAGAAGTATTTGGCACTTAAGAGGAGTAAAGCTTGAATAAGTTCACATAATCTATTTAAGTTTAGTTTATCCCCTTCCACTTTGCCTTCCTGTCCATTGTTAAGTAACTGACTGGCTGATCCTTAATAGCTGATTTTTGATAGTGGTTTCACATACTCTGTGAAGGGACGGGAGTGTATTTTGTGTGGGAAACAAGAGAAAACTTGTTGTATCCCGTACCCATAGTTTAGTTAGCTGGAAGTTTTAGGGAGAGCCAATGTAGTGTAGTGGAATAGACTTTTGGACTACGACTTGGAAATTGAATGTTCTAGTCCTCACTGAGCCATCAAAATCACTGGGTGAAGTAGGAGGACCAATCATTCTGTCTCAACTTGTCCTACTATACAGGACAATGTGAGAATAAAGTGGCAAAGAAGAAAGCCATGTCTACCACCTTGAACTCACTAAAGGAAGAGTGAGATATAAATCTGATAAATAATAAAGCTGACCCTTCTGTACTGTACAGATGATTTCAGAGGAAAATCCTGAGCTCAGCTGCTGCCACAATGTGAAAAGTTTGGCTCAATCTAAAATAACGGCAAAATTTCTTGTGTGATTACAAGTGAATTTCTTATAAATGTATTATTTGGAATATTTATCCCCTGCTCTTCAGCCACAAAGGCTCTCAGAGCAGCTTATTATTTTTTTTAAATTAAACAGTTCCTTGCCCTCAGGCTTACAATCTAAAAAGACATGACACAAAAGGAAAAAGGAATGGTAATAGGGAAGGGATCAAGTTCATTGGTTCTTCTCTCCCTCTGGGGCCATGAGCATGGCAGATAAATGTAGTACAACATGACTTTCTAACTGTCTTGGGCTCCAGGTGGACCAACTGATTTGGCCACCCAGTTGAAGCATAGCACATGATATTCCTATTTCTCTTTGCAGTGTTCAGGCCATGTAAAGCTACTGTCTTGATGTTGTACAAAGATGGCTCTCTTCAAAAGGAAGTCAGTGGAGGAGGGCAACGCTGTGGGATCCTCCTGGACAAGACCTGTTTCTATGCTGAGCAGGGTGGCCAGACGTCTGATCAAGGCTACATAGTGTGTGGGGGGCAGCAGGTAGGTTTCTTCACTTATTAGGTCTGGAACCAATATCTGACCCCTTAGGGCCAGACCCCTTAGGATGGGCATGAATCCTTTAAATAAATAGGTCATCTTAGTGTTACCACTGAGAATCACTACCAACCTTAGATAAATATTCCTCAGGTAGGTACCCTCCATATGGGTTGGACTGCAACAGATTCTCACATCAGCTATATTGGTTGTGGGATTATGGAAGTTATGCTTCAACACATTTGGCAGTACCTGTGTAAGCCTGGATTCAGTCCTTGTCTGCATCTTAGCCCTTATGGCTGATATAGATAAGAAGGAGGCTTTAAGTGTATTCTTTGACAGGAGTATGCTAAGGAATACTTACATCCACACTGCAGTTTTGTTCATGCACCATCACTCCTTCACTTGGCAGAGTAAAATATTTCCTCTGTTCCCTCAGCAATCCCAGACACTCTGCCTTCTTGACAACGCTGTTCTAGTCCAAGATACGCTGGAGTTTTGTTACCATTATTTAACATCCATTGGTGATCTGGGCAGGTCATTCTTCATCACAAATTGTACAAGGTCATTGTAGGTCTTAATCTCCTTTTTGTTGGCAAAAAGAATTAATTGGTTGTGGAGTGAGTTCCTTGGGATATCTACAAAGATACAGACTTCTGCAGCATTAATGTCAGACACATGAAGTATATTAAAAGCCAGTATGATGTTACAATTTGATTGTTGTACTAAGACTCTGGGAAACAATGGTTCAAATTCCCATTTGCCATGGAAACCCTTTGGGCAAGTCACACTCTCCCAACCTAAGAGGAAGGCAAAGGCAAACTTACGCTGAATAAAGAAAATCTTAGGAGAGTCAGAGTCAGAGTCAATTTGAAGGCATAGAAAGAACATCGGCAACTTGTCTCTTTTGCCGTTCCCTAACCTTTGACCAGGCTGGCTAGGGCTTCTGAGATTTGACATCCAACAACATCACAAGATCCAAGTTAGAGAACCACTAATCTAGAGGATTCTAGGACTTTTGGAATGAGACCTTTTAAACCCAGCTCAAGTTTTTACTTTAGTTTGGGATTTTAAAGTCTTCATTTTCCTCTGGAGACCCACTTCAGCCAGAGGACCATGAGTCTGTGTTAACCCATGTGTTTGTATCTTTCTGCTTTTGAGGACACACTTTTCCCTGTGGTGTCCGTGCAAGTATCTGCTGGTTATGTGGTCCATGAAGTGATTGTTTCTGAGACTCTGAAGGCTGGGGACCAAGTGCAGCTCTTTGTCGATCAGGTAATATTCTTTAGGAATATTAAGGTCTCTTCTGCTTTGCAACTTCTAAATACAACATGTCACCAGATCATTTTCAGGTGGACTACGGCATCACAGCCATGAAAAGATCAGGGGACAGGATGTACTGGGCTGAGATTTTATTTTTGTTGGGTTTTTCCCCTCTCATGTTCCTCTCCTCCTTTAATAAAAACATAGTGGTACCCGCCAGCACTCCCTTAACAAGAGCATTGCTTTTGTTTTCAGGCTCACAGGATGGCCTGCATGGTTAACCACACAGCCACCCACTTGCTAAACTTTGCACTCCGCCAGGTCTTGGGAAAGAGCACAGAGCAACGTGGGTCTCATGTGACAGCTGAGTATCTGCGGTTTGATGTCAGCACCCAGGTGAGCATGATACTCAAACTTTCCCATTTTGGAGCAGTGAGGGAATGGTTTCATGGAGCATCCCTGAAGCCAGACTGTAGGAGTCAGCCTAACATTACATCTTCTCATCTTGTGACAATAGTGGATTCTGGCCACTTATTCCTTTGGACACAGCTAGTTGTTACAGGGATTGTTTTAGAAAACTGCAGCCAAGCATGGGGTTTTTGCAGTGATGAAATTATCCAAGAGTAACTCCTGTGAATTCAGCTGGATCATGGAAAACTCCCTGAAGTCTAACCTGTCTTTTCCAAGATGATGCTTAGTCTTGGACTGTAACTCCCATAATCTCCAATGAACATACCTGGTGGGTGTGTTGGCTGGAGGCAAGGGAGTCTGTAGTCTAAGATACAGGAAAGCCACTAGGTTGGGGAAGGCTGGTCTAGAGCATGGGTGTTGTTGTAGAGTGTACATTGCTGATAGATCTGACCATGTTCCCTTGTGGCAAACTAACAGGATGAGGAAAGGGGGTGACTTCTGTGTTTGCTTGACTGCTTCTCTGTCTTATGAGCTGGAGTGACTGGAGAAAAGGAGATGGATGCAGTTTTGGACATGGAACTGCAAAGTAGTTTTTAGTTTTCAGGGTGGGAAATCATGCAGCATCTGGTAATCCAGAGAAAGATACCCTTTGGATACCTGCCTAACCATAACTGTTCTTGTGACAGGCACATACTTTTATTAAAGCAGATAAACTAGCATAATAAAATGTTATTAGGTTATTGTCTGTTGAGGAATTACTCAACAGTCAAGAACCTAATAAAACCCTGAAATACCTTGATTCAGCATGTCAGCATAACAGTGGTAGTCTTTTTTTGTTTGTTTAGGCAAGAAGAATTGAGGCATAAAATATGACCAGTGTTAGAATTTCGGACAATAAACAAAAATTCTTCCAGGCTGCAATCATCTTCAATAGTTCATGTTGCCTAACACTGCACTTTTTCTGATGAAAGAAAATGTCCTTCACCAGGTCCCAGTAAAGACACATCAACTGCTAGAAGTAGAAAATGTGGTCCAGGAGATGATAAAAAAGAATGAGATTGTTCATACAGAAGAAGTCCCCCTCAAGTTGACAAGTGATGTCCAAGGACTCAGGAAACTAGATGAAGTAAGTCAGGAGAGAGAAGGCCATTCCTGTTACATTGCTATGTGGTTTGCAGACAAATCTCTATATTCCTAAAACTCTTTGTAATTTAAATGTCATAATTCTCGTAATTGTACAAATAATATATTTGAAATGCAATAACCCAAACAACTAGAATATAGGAAACATGGAGTCAAAACAAGAACCTGTAAATTTTGGTGCATATCATTAAACGATACATTTGTTGGTTTTCAAAGGATGGCAGCATGGGGTGGGAATTGCATATGTGACCAGTCTTTTCTAGATAAAAAATATGTGGAATAAATTCAACATGATTGCTTGAAATTAAAACTGCAAACTAAGCAGACCATTTGTCCCATGCTGGATAGTGTGTCTTGGTCTCTCTGATATTATTTTGATGACTTCAGAAGAGAATTCCAAAGGAAAATGCAGTGTGACAAAAGACAGCATATCCATAGCAATAGAAAGAACAGCTGCCTTTTCTAGCTATTCTCAGACATTATAATTGTAAGCACAAAGGGGACGAGGGCGTGTGTGCCAGTTCTAGCCCTCTCTCAACTTTTGTGGGGTGAACCAAAGACTCAAAAGAGAATCTGTAATTGAGTCCAGATGTATATGGAGCCTGCAGAAGTACATGAATACATGAGTTTGCAGAGGTTAGTATTCTGAATTACAACACTTACAATCTTCCAGCCAGCCTGGCCACTATGAGCATTCTAAGAACTGTAGTCCAAAGTACAGTCGCCACTCCGTTTTCGGGCTTGTAGCCTGTTTGCAGGGGCAGTAAATAGATGGGGACAAAATGGAGGGCGCACCGCCATTCAAGCCAAAGGGGCTTGAATATAGGAAAATTTTCATTTTTGCCCGGTGGGGGCAACAAATCCCCTGCAAAAACGGAGGGGTGACTGCACTAACTTTTCCAAACTCTGCATATGAAATGCTGCCATCACCTTTCCATCAGGAGCAGCAAATAGACCCTTCTGATCCCCTTCCTATCTTTGGCTACCCCTGAAAGTTTTTCCCTGGCCAAACCAACCTTTCATTTTCTTGTGCAGCTCTTCAGCATTTCCTGACCTAACAGGCTCCCTCAGGTATTTGAATATTTCTGAATGTTCAGTGACATAAAAATAGCTTGGCTCTTCTTCTTCACTTCAACTAAGGATAGCTAGCAATAGCATTTACATTTCTATACCATTTAATAGTGAACTCAGCACTCTCTAAGCCAGTGGTTCTCAACCTTCCTAATGCCACGACCCTTTAATACAGTTCCTTATGTTGTGGTGACCCCCAACCATAAAATTGTGGTGTCTCAGTTCCTAAGACCATCAGAAATACGTTTTGTCCAATGGTCTTAGGTGACCCCTAAGCGGTTTACAGTGTTTAATCCAATTGCCCCCAACAAGCTGAGTACTTATTTTACTGACCTACGAAAGGATGGAAGGCTGAGTCAAACTTTGACACCTGGGATTGAACTCACAACCTTGTGGTTGCAGTACGAGTATTTAACCACTGCACCACCAGGGCTCCTGGAAACCTGATCTGTAAAATGGAAGTGCCTAAATTAAAGTGTGATGAGCATGAAAATAAAAATTATTAATAGGATTTATTTATATACCGCCCAATCACTGGGAATCCGATTTGTCCTCAAAATGTTACAACCTATTTTCAAAGTGATCTCCTGACCCAATGGTCACTAGCATAAGGGAAAGTGGTTATGTAAGCAATGATGGTGTATTCATACATTGATCTTTACCAGACTTCTGAATGTATAGCCATTTGTATGATATGTGAATATCCATTAGCAACTAGAAACTACCATGGCATGTGGTGATGTGATAATGGGTTTCAGCAGTAGGCTTTGGAAAAAACAAAGAAAAGCTGTTTGGAGGGGAGTGTGCTGTGCCTTCTTCCTTTTGATCAGTTTTCCATGGGTCCACAGGCTGAGTAGTTATGCATACAGCAGTCTGTTCATCTAACCCAGTATTCTTTTTGTCTGTTCACTTGTTTTTTTGGGTTTTTTTTACATCAGGTATACCCAGATGTGGTGCGTGTGGTGTCTGTAGGAGTTCCAGTGAAGAACGCATTGGCTGAGGAGTCTAAAGATGCCATGCATAACTCTGTGGAGCTGTGCTGTGGAACGTAGGTCTTAGTTCAGGCCTTTTGGTCTTCCCAAATCAAACTATTTTCATGGGCCTTAATAGAGACTTATTTTATTATTATTATTTTTATTTATGTTTAAAATAACCGCTTGGTTATAATTACATTGTGAGCAGCAGTATATCACAAGAAATTATATACAGAAACATCTTTTCTTTATAAGTTTTCAAATTTTGCAGTTCACCTATATTGCCATTAATATATTCCATTATTAATTGAAAAGTAAAGGCATGAGATATAACATTCTATTGTAAATCTGAGGGCTTTCAGTCCCATAACTTATTAACCTTTTCCCATTTCGTCAGAAATTGTTGCTCATTTTCCCTTTTATCACTATTGTCAACTTGTCCATTATAGTTAAATCATATACTTTCATAATCCATTCTTCAAATAAATAAATCCGTGCTTATTATCTTCCAATATCTAGCAAATATCAGGTGAGCTGCCGTAACCAAATACAAAATAACACCTTCTTCTTCTCGGTTTAGTTTTCCTTTTATATCTTCTGTATTATTTAGTAAAAATAGTTTAGGGTTTAATTCAAATTTGATTTGCAATATCCTGAATTTTGGCATGAATCAGATTCCAGAACTGAGAAGCTTCAATACACTCCCACTACATATGATAATAAGATGCATTGGGTTGTTTACATTTCCAGCAACTGCTATCTTTGTTTCCTCTTGTCTTAGCCAATTTTAATGGTGATAGATGCCATCTATAAAAAAAAATTATAATAGTTCTCTATTAGGTGAGCACTTTTAGTAAATCTTAAATTTTTCATCCAAACTTCCCCCAACTTTTTAATGTTATTTGATAGTCCGTATCCTGCATCCATTTTACCATGTTTACTTTTACTGTCTCTTCTTTCAGTTCTATATCGAGGAGTATCTTGTATATTTTAGTTATCATTTTTTTATCCTGAGATAATTCATTTGTTTCTCTTTCAATTCCTATATTCTTAATATCTTCTTGTAGTCTTCCTCTACTTTGATAATATGTTAAGAGATATTTCTGAACAGGTTTTATTTTCTTTTTAAAAAGCACACTTTCTCCCAAATCCAAGGGCAAAGCCAGGTTCCACATCACTTCTGTACAGTATAACAGCCTCTCGTACCTCAGGGCCATACTGACTGGGAATGGTGGAAGTTGTAGTCACCAGATTAGGGAAGGCTGTAGCATACTATACCACTGTCTGTCATATTAGAAGTTAGCAAATAATTGCCTGTTGATTTAAAGAGCCTTGCCTAGCAGTTACCATATGCATTTATGTTGGTGTACTGGTTTTCAGAGTTTCATTCTCCTGATGTTTTAGAGTTCGTTTCCCAACATCCCTGACTAGGCTACCTCAGCATTCTAGGAGTTGAAGTCCAAAACACTTGGAAGGTTAAAGATTGAGAAACATTGTCTTAGTTTTTTCTCATTTCTTCATAGCCTCATTGATCATACAAAGCGACTTATTGCATTTGCAAAGTTAGTTAGTTTATAGTCTACTTTTCCATATCAGATTATGCCCAGAGTGGTTTACAGTGAATATAACTCATCAAAATAATTTGTATTTGCGGAGGAGGCATTTTACAAAACAATAATAAATTTATATGAAACAAAAAAATTGCAACAAATAGCAAAGTGGGGGAGGGGGAGTTGGTTTTAAAAGTGCTGCTGAAACATGGACGTGTGTGGGGTTCACTGGATAAATATTTCCTTCCTTGCAGATTAATTACTTGAGAAATAAGGAGTTTCAAAGACAATAAATTGTGTTCCTTGAAAACATTTGAGGGAACCCATTTAGCACAACTGGGACGCTTGTTAAGCAATGGATGTAAAAACCAAATGGTTTTAATAATCAGGAGGTGCCTTTGTTTACGCCAGCTTTGTGATTTCCTTGAGCAGCAATAGTTCCTGAAGGCCTTGGCTTGGATAGTTTCCCTGGCTGTACTATTAAGAATCTTTTCAGCAAGAGAAATGGTAGGGCTTGACCCTGAAATCTTTAGTTATTCATAACCTTTGCTCTTGAGCAAAAGTTTCCAACTTTGGGCTCCAGTTGTTGTTTACAGCTCCCAGAAGTACCAGTCAGTATGGGCAAAGATAAAAGATCATAGGGATTGCAATCCAGTAATAGCTGGGAACCAACATTGTTTCGACCACTTCCCAGAACAAAACTATACAGTATGTGTCTTTCTCCATCTGTCCAGGCACCTATTGAGAACAGGAGCTGTACAAGACTTCACAATAACCTCTGAGCGACAGCTGGTTAAAGGGATAAGCCATATTATTGCACTAACTGGAGAGCAAGCCAAGCAGGTAAGGCCTTCATGAAATGGTTGGTTGGCTTTTATCTCATGATACTGATGTTCAGTAAGCATGCTCATAGGTGCCTTTCTCCCACCCTTCTGCTCTATTACATAGTCTGCAAAAGGCTCCATGAGTGTATCACTCATCTGCACTTTATCCCCCACCTCCACACTTATGATATTTTCTTGTGTTACCTCCATTCCTGTTCACACGTCGATGCCCTGGTTGCCATTGGCTCCTAATCTAATATATGCCCCTTCTCACATACACCTTTTCATATTCTGCGACTCAGAATCAAATACACAAGTTTATCTATCTTACATAGTCGTTCATTTTGTTAAAGTCCAAGATTGTGAAGGGAATTCATTCTGTATAGGTGGCGGGCTTACAGGCAGTGGAGTCGGGGATGAGAAACAGCAAGGTCCTGTGCAGCAAATAGAAGCTTCACCCATCTGATCATTGGAAGTTCCATAAAAGTTTCTTCTGACTCTAATCCTTCCCACTGACACCATTTTAAAATACATATGTCACAGGAACATATGAACAATCTGGTTCTGATAACTGAACAGCCATAATCTCAACATCTTCCAAGATCAGCTTCTATGTTTTCTTGCTGTCTGTGGCAAGGATGTAGTTTGGCACAAATGGCATTCTTACAACATGGGCCCTTTCATGCTACACAACTATATAGCACTGTGATTTCACTTTAACTGCAAGCTGTGGAATCCTGAAGTTTATAGTTTGGTGAGAAACTAGAGCAATCTGTCTGAGAATTCTAAATGCCCCTCCCTAAATTATGAATCCCAGGAATCCATGGGATGGAACTATGGCAGCTGAAGTGGAATCATAGTCTGTAATTCTGTAGTGTGAAAGGGCCTGTGGTAGTTCTGTTTTGTTCTTTTCTTTTTGATGTATTTCATAGTATTCCAGTTCTCTTGAAACAAAGTCAGAGCAGATAATGCTAATCCTGTACTACCAGCTTTTGAAAATTGGCCCTGTTTGCTTCTGGTACTCTCATTTCTCTGTCTTCTTTTCTCCTTCTCTGCTCCTGGCCTTCTATAATAATTCCTTTTCTTTTCCTTTTTTTTTATTTTTTTTTTTTTTTTGGCTGGGTAATAATCTCACCCATATGCTTCATGGGCCTACCCTGTTGATGAAAGCAAAGCCACACAAACTTTGGCACCTGCTGGATGGAGAACCAAGACAATCTGTTGCTCTCTCTTAGGTTGCAGGAATTAAATTATTGCTAGAATTCTGTTTTTGCTCTACTGCATGTGTTTCTTGCCTTGTCATCTCCTTCTGTGCTATTACATTTCTGACAAGTCTTTGCCTGTCATGAAGAAGCAAGGTTTCAGAGCAGGCTTGTCAGATTACTGAAAGCACTGACCCAAAGCAGACTTGTGTCAGTGGTTCATGTTCACCTGCAGTTTCCTTTTATGTTTAGCTCTGAAGGGGAACACTTACATTCAATACTGTTGTTTGCTAAGTGCATGAGAGTAGCCATAATGATGTCTCTAAACAGGTCTCTCAGCAAGAAACCAAAGAAAGTGATGATATTCTGTGTGCTAACTCTGCTCTTACAGCTGTTGCTTTCCTAATGGAATCTGAATCCTTTTCTTAGTTGTGGCATACAATTTGCACAGCTAACAGGATTACAATAAGTAGTCAAATTGAAGTGCTGGATGCATGTCTATGCAGTTGCTTCAACAGAAAATTTCCTTGGTCTGTTTCTGGGCACAATTCAAAATGCTGGTTATGGCCTATAAATTCCTACATGGTTTATGTCTAGCCTATCAACACACCCTCTCTCTCCCTGTGACCCTATCTGGACCCTGCGATCTTCAGGAGAGAGCCTTCTTTCAATTCCAATTCATTCACAGATGTGGTTGGTGGGAACACAAAATAGAGCGCTCTCAATGACTGCCCCTAGTCTTTTGAACACCTTCCCTAGCCCCCTTTCCTGCTGTTCTTCCATTGGCAGGAGAAGACTTTTTATTATTTATACAGCCTTTTAGAACTTAAGGGTTTTAAAGAAATGGTTGTAAGAGGGTGCTGTATTGTTTTAAACTGTACAATTTCAGCTGGGTTTGTTGTATTTTAAAGTGTGTTTTTAAAATTGTTTTTATACTCTTAACAGCTTGATCCTGTTTTAATGTTCACTTCTTTTATGCTTTTTAATTACAGTGGTACCTCGGGATACGAAATACCCAGGTTACGAAATTTCCGGGATACGAAAAAATCCCATAGGAAATAATTGTTCCGGGTTACGAATGTTTTTTCGGGTTACGAAAAAAAATTTGGTGCTTTTCGGCGCTATTTCACACGGAATCGCGGCTTTCCCCCATTAGCGCCTATGGCATTTCGGCTTACGAAGGCTTTTCGGGTTACGAAAGCGGCCGCGGAACGAATTAATTTCGTAACCCGAGGAAGCACTGTATATTGCAATATTTTCATTTGTAAGCCACCTTAAATCCTAATCTTGAGGGGAAAGCAGAATCTAAATAAAATTTTGTCACCATCATCGGCATCATCATCATCCTCATGTCCATCTCTAGACCTTTCTGCACAATCATTTATTCTGGGCTGACTTCAGTTTTTGATTTAATAATTCCATTATTTATTCTGCTTTCTTCAACAAGAAGCCTGAAAGAAATTCAACCATATCTTACACTTTCATCCTGCCCAGACTTTCTGTATGCGAAAACAATGCCATCCAGTAAAAGACTCAAGACTGTATTTATTTGAAATATCTATATGCCACCCTATAATCATATTCTGCTTCAAACCAGTTCTTGGAATTAGGCCTGGATATGGACAAGTAGCAAATGAGATTGGCAAACCACCAGCACAAAATGGTCACACTGCCCAGTCCCACTTAGCAAGCTTGCAGCTGGTGTCTGACTATGAGAAGTTTATAGATCATTTTTAAAAACAGTCTCATATACAACAAAATGTATTATGATTACAATACATAGTCAAAAGTTGTCAAACTAAACGTTTGGAGGTTACCAGCATGTGGATAATTAATTAGGGCCATAGTAGTAGAGGTTGTAGCTGTAGAAGGAAACTTGGGCCTCCTGTTTAAAAAAAAAGACATATGAAGGAACATCTCTGAATATTAAAATCTATATTTTATATAT
>NC_056522.1:55231173-55414964 GCF_019175285.1 Sceloporus undulatus
CTCCGCCCTCCACAACTGCCATCCGCCGGCCTGAGAGGGAGTTCGCCAGGCAAGTCCAGTTCCATCAGGACTAAGCCTGAAGGAAGGAGACTCCGCCCTCCACAACTGCCATCCGCCGGCCTGAGAGGGAGTTCGCCAGGCAAGTCCAGTTCCATCAGGACTAAGCCTGAAGGAAGGAGACTCCGCCCTCCACAACTGCCATCCACCGGCCTGAGAGGGAGTTCGCCAGGCAAGTCCAGTTCCATCAGGACTAGCCTGGAAGAAGGAAGAGCCCTCCCTCCAATCCATCTGCCTTGGTCCAGGCCTTAGAGGGAGAGAAGAACCACTGGACCTCATCCCCTTTCCCTCCATCATTCTCTTCTTTTGTTTCGTGTCTTTTAGATTGTAAGCCTGAGGGCAGGGAACTGTCTGATTAAAAATAATATTGTAAGCCGCCCTGAGAGCCATTAGGGCTGAAGGGCGGGATATAAATACCTAAATAAATAAATATATCCTGGATGGCCATGAATGTTATATGCAACATTGCATATAGAAAGGTTACCCTACTTTTCATTGGTCAGGTGGTTGCACACAGCTTTCTGTTGTCCTCTTGGCTCCAATAAGAAAATTAACATTATTTTATTTTATTTATATGCCACCTTTCTCCCAGAATGGGACCTAAGGTGGCCAGCAGTTAAAATCAATTAAAAACTTAACAAAGAAAAATTAGAAACAATTAAAATCATCCCATTAAAGCAGTACAAAATTACATTAAAAATACACAAGTTAAAAAACATACGTAGAACATCCCCCCATATAAAAGCCTCCCTGACAACGAAGACGTATTACAGTCATCCCTCCATATCGACTGATATTTTATCCATAGATTCTATCATCTATGGTTTGAAAATATTTTAAAAATATATAAATTACAAAAAGCAAACCTTGATTTTGCAATTTTATATAAGGAACCCCATTTTATTATACCATTGTATTTAATGGGGCTTGAGCATCCATGGATTTTGTTGTCCACATGGTGGGGGTGGTCCTGGAATCAAAACCCAGTGGATACCAAGGACCTACTATAAAAACCTACTTGAACATAAATATGTTTGCCTGTCAGCAAAAGGAAAGCAGGGCAAGGGCTAGCCAGGCCTCCTGAGGAAGGGAGTTCCAGAGAGTGGGAGCAGCCACTGAGAAGGCTTTCTCTTGTGTCTTCACCAAGTGAGCCTGTGATGGTGGTGGGACTGAGAGAAAGTCTTCCCCTGATGATCATAGAATTCTTTCAGGTTTGTATGGGGAGGTACAGTCTTTCAGATAGTCTGTACCCAAGCAAGGACTTTATAGGTCATGACCAGCACTTTGACTTGTACCGGGAAACAAATTGGTAGCCAGTAAAGCTGTTTCAACAGTTACATGCTCTTTATAACTGGCCCTGATCAGCGTTCTGACTGCTGCATTTTGAATCTGTTGACATTTCTGAACAATTTCCAAAGGCAACCTCATGTAGTGTGTTACAGTAGTCCAAACAGGATGTAATCAAGGCATGTGTCACCATAGCCAAATTTTCCATATCTAGATACTGTACTGGAATAAAGTTTAATCATATCCTTCATGCACACCTTTCATGCCCACAGATTTGGGAGCTAAAGTTAAAAACATGTTTATGTGATTAGCTGATGAACTTAATCACAGATTGAAGTAGGTCTCTATTGAGTCTTATGAGTTTCCCAGTGACCGCCTGCAGCAGAACAATTAGTTGCCCACTGCAAGCATCCTCTTCTCAAAACCCCAACCTGATGCTACAGGGATTGGCCTAGATTTTTTTTCCTCCAATATTTGCCATTGTCATCCTCTGAGGCTGAGAGAGTGTGACTTGTCCAAAAATACCCAATGGGTTTACATGGCCAAGCCAGGATTTGAACCATCATCTCCAAAGTCATAATCCAGCTCTCAAACCACTAGGCCACACTGTGCCTTAAATGCCTTCATTTTTCCCTTCTGATCTCCCAGTTAAACCTTCTTTCTTTCTTTCTTTCTTTCTTTCTTTCTTTCTTTATTCCCTGTCTTCCTCCTGATGCTTATAGGGACTCAAGGTGCGTCAGATCAAATTTAAAACTACAGAAATTAAAAAAAACCATTCAAAAACATTAAAAGTATAAATATATCATTTAAGAAACCATTAAACAATGTATAGAGTTAAAAACATTAATATAATATAATGTACTTATACAAACTTCAAAATCTGAATTACATAGCATTTAAAAGCCCAGCCTTTGTCCATATGAAAAAACTTGATGGCACAAAAATGTTTTCTCTGCCACTGAAAGGAGAGCAGGGATGGGGCAGAAGGCTCAACAAGCCTGAAAGTGTGGTGGAACAATGAAAAGGACTTCTCTGGATGATCTCAGAGCGCATCTACACTTAATAATAATGCAATTTGACACCACTTTTATCCGCCATGGCTCCATCCTACAGGATCCTGAAATTTGTAGTTTTGTAAAGTACCTGCACTTTTTGGCAGAGAAGCCTAGACCTTGTAAAACTACAAACCCCAGGATTCCATAGGATGAAGCAATTGCAGTTTTAAATACTGTCAAACTGCATTATTTATAAAGTGTAGATGCGCCCTGGGAGCTCTAATTTTCATAGGCACATATAATAAAGACATGAGAGAAGGCCTTCTCAGTGGCCAAAAGGCCAGAAAGTTCTTTCTATTCAGGCAGTTTTTTGAAACTGGCTGCTGAGGATGGTACTTTTGGGAGCAATGTACTCTTTTTTTGGGGGGGAGGGGGTCCTGAGGTGGTTTTAAATTTGTTTTAAATTTATTTATTCTAATCTGAAAAACTGTTTAACTGTGTTTTCATTCTGAAATTTATTGTGTTTTCATTTGTGATTTTAAAATTATATTGGATTTCAGCATTGGGAAAAGGGTGGGAGATAAGTAAAAATAAACAGGATTTTTTTGCAGGAGAGGAGTCATTTTCTTTTAGAAAGTATATTAATCCTTTACAGAAAATGTTCCTGGACTGCCTGGCAAACTGGCATAGATAGATGGGCTAGTACACAGGAGGTGGAAGGAAGCAAATCTCATTTCATACACTGATTCCCCCCCTGGATAAATTGTTACATCATAGCAAAGCAGTGAATCCCCTGAGGGAAGGTGGTCATGGGCAGGGATTCCTATGGTTTCATTGAAATTTTCTAGTTATTTAATCTTTCAATCATTAATTGGAAGGCACGTTTAGTCCTCTGTAACATTTTGTTCTAGTTTCATTGTGACAAAGTGATGTGTGTTTCCCCCTCCCTTTTTAACTGGCATGCTTTAAAGGTGAAAAATAACAGGGATCATTTGCCTTTGAGACCTCAAGTATTTTTTCTTTCTATTTTGTCAGCAGCTCTTTCATTTTTAACCTCTCATACCTAATAGAAGAATCATACTGAGCCTGAATTGTGTCCTTGGGGCAAACTCTTTCCAAGACCCTTACAAATGACCACTTCTCAGTTCTCTGCATTATGAGAACCAGTCCTTTTGTAGATGATTTCTCCTGAAAGCTGTTGGTTCTTTCTTATTTTCCTAGGCTCGGGAAGCTGGCCAGTCCTTTGCTAAGGAGGTGGATTCTCTCGCCGTTCGGGTGAAACTGGGAGGACCCACAATTGATGAAGCACAGAGACTCTCCAAGGAGGTTGGCTATTTGACTATTGTGAGTATTATTGCCTGCCTTCTCAGTCAAAGGGTTAAAGAAACACTGCATGACCTTGTTCTCTGCCATTTTCTTCTACTTTGAAACTGGTATTGTCCTCCTCTGATATTTTTTGAATGAATAACACATTTCCCCCAAGGAACATTTTTTTTTGTTCCATCCAGTGAAGAGTATCAGTTTGATTGGAACATCCACTTTGACAAAGCACAAAGATGATGGAGAGGGAATGTCTAGTTTGATACCATAGTCCTTTGATTGTATAACCCAGGAATGGGGATTTTTAGCCCTACAGATGTTGAATTCCAGCTGCCATCATGCCTGACCATTTGTCATGCTGGCTGGGCCAATGGGAGTTGGAGTCCAATAACAAGTAGAGAGCCATATGTTTCCCACATTTGATTTACACTGCAATGATGCTGATGTGCATTTTTTCCTTCCCAGCCCTGCAGCAACTTAGCTTGCTTAATACGAATGTAACTCTGTTTCTTGGCTAGCTAATCAGATCATATGTTTGCTTTACAGAGTTTGCAAAGGTTAGTTTCTTGGACTACAACTCCCAGAATACTCCCAACCAGCATGGTCCAAATATAACTTTTCCAAGCTTTGAAACTTAATGAGATGTATTTTCTCCCATCTTGCTCCGACTGACATCTGCCCATTCTCCCATCCTTTAAGTTCATCAGAATGGATGGCCAGCAATAAAACTGTTGGTAAACTGTGGCAGGGATAGCTGTCACTCTTTCAAACTCCATAACAGTGTTGAATTGTTCCATGAGACTCCATCTCTTCAATGGTGTAATTAAGGCTTTGTTCACTAGGAGACTAGTTCCATCCTTTGGATCATAGAAGTAAAAAATCCTGCCTTCCTGTTGCATCACGAGGACATCTCCCCCCCCCCCCTCTTTCTGATTTCCTTCTCCCAAATGCACAAGGATCCAGGGATCTCTTGCAGGCTTTAAATAAGCTAGGAACTACAGAGGAGGAAGTGCTCTGATGGAGTCTCTTTGTTTTACAGACAGTGGACAATACAGCAATGCCTCAGTGGCAGAAAAGGGAACTGCAGACTACTCTCAAAGCTCTGCAGCGAGCAGCCAATACTGCAGTTAGAAAACTGGAAACCAAACTGGTAAGGATCCAGCAGTGGACCAGTCCTCTGGTCTGTGAGACAGAAGCATGGCTAAATCATGCACAGAAAATGTGAAATTAATATTGAACTCCTCTATATAAAATAAATGCAGTAACCAACTACATTACTTAATTAGAAATGCTCGTTTTTAAACATTATGTGTGATGAGCATTGAACTGGAGATGTTGATTCTAGAACAGTAAATTATTTTAATTAGAACAGATTTTTTTTTACTATATGAAAATATGAAACAAAAGCAGTCAAGTGGTATTTTATATAAATTAAGGCACATATTACTCTGTTAATTTTCAAAGAGGTAGCCACATTAGTCAGTTTCTGTGTCTTCTATAAGACTAACAGGTTTTATATTACTGTGATCATGCAAAAGCTTGAAACATGGGGAGTGACGAAGAGGACAGAGACCATCACCAGCAACATTAGATGGCAGGGTTTCAAGCAAGTCTTACGTTGCTTCATAGTCTGTCGCTGGCTACATTGTTTTTGGATCTGATGGTGGACCACATATTTCTGAAACCTTGAGTTGGTCACCAGATCCCCATGAAAGGCCTACAAGCAGAACATGAATGCACTTGTGCTCCCCAGCAACTTGAATGCGGAGATAGTCTTTGATACTGCAGTTAATACATAGCTGCCATAGCCAGTACATTTGTTGCCTTAGCCTCACTGAATTTGTCTAATCCCCCTTTTAAAGCCACCCAAATTGTAGGCCAACACTATGCTTTCTTGCAGTAAATTCCGGAATTTAACTATGAATTCTTCTTACTCTTCCTCCATCCCCTTCTTCAGCATCTTAAAATGCCTGGCTAAATTCTTGGCAACTATTAATCCTTGGGCAGAAAAAGGATTTTCATTCCCAAGACTTGTATGTGGCTTTTGACAGAGAATTAGCTATAATTCTCTGTTGTTACCATTCCTCTCCAATGGCATATGTCTTGTGTCTGTTTCAAGGCTGTTGCCAACACACTGTGTACTGTCATCCTCTAGGCTGCTGAGAAGGCACACAAACTGCTGGCAAAGTATTCCAATGAGGCAGTCATTATCGATACCATCCCTCTTGAGTCACCCTCGGTAAGTGTCCATCAGTTTTGTGTTTCTGTTGGAAAGTAATAGTCAAGACAGCAGAGACTGGTTCATTTCCTATGAGCAGGTCCAGCTATCCTGTTGTAACAGACAGCAGACTGAGCTGAGTTTTGTCAGTTTCAGAGAAGGCAATCATATTGGAAGGAGGAAGTAGCGAAGGGGATAAATTTTAATTTCTCAACGTTCTTGAGCATCCTAGGAATGGTGTATTGATCCCACCTTGAGTCACCACCTTAGCTCTTTTGGTTCACACTGGTAAACATAGACAACTCCTTCAAGGATAATATTGCTACCAAGATGTTCACTAGGTCAATGTAAACAGTCTGTAACTTTTAATCTGTAATTAGCTATATCTCTATTGGTGGTGATGAAGCAGCAGGCAGAGTTATATACAAAATTATATTCCTTACTACCCTCCAGCACATTAATTCATTGCTGCTGTTACATAATATCAACAGTATTCAACATATCAAGATAATAAACACATCAATCCAATCTTTGCTTCTGCTTTCATAGTCTATCTTGTCTCAGAAGGCCCATCTAATACAAGCTCTTTATTTCTCCAACTGCCTTCTTCAAAACCTATTCTTTTCTTTTTTCTCTCAAGTTCAGTCAAATCACACCATTCCAAACAGCATCTCATCTTTTCATCTACAACCCATCCATTTGCAAATATACTCTCCACCAAATATTTTACACCTGACAGACTTCCTTCATATACACCCTAGGGCCTTATTTACTATATTGCTGCTGCTGTTGTTGTATGCTTTCAGGTTGTTTCTGACTTATGGCAACCCTATAATGCAGGGACGTAGCCAGGATTTTAGGAAGGGGGGGTCCAGACTAAGTGCCACCATTATAATGGGGCTTGGGTGTGGCAGCGCAGCAGCACACGCCATTCATTTTTCTAATGGGGGGGTCCGGACCCCAAGATTCCCCCCCCCCCTTGGCTACGTCCCTGTATAATGGGTTTTTCTTGGCCAGATTTATTCAGAGATGGTTTCCAGTTGCCTTCTGCCGAAGCTGAGTGTGTGTGACTTGCTCAAGGTTACACAGTAGGTTTCATGGCCAAGTAGGGGATTGAACCCTGTTATATTGATGTACAGGACAAACTATATTGCAAAATGTATAACTTCACAAGCAGGTTGGCTTTCTCTGAATTCTTTATTGATTAGTATTTTCCTTCCCCCCCCCAAATTGTTCTATAAATGGTAAGACTTTTTTTAACTGCTTCTAAACATATTACCATCCATTTTTCTTTCAATGGCCCATTGAGTACCCTAGAAATCTGAGAAATTGTTCCAATACTTATATTTCCTAATCAAAACTATGAGTAATGTTACAGAAGTGTTTTGAGTTGGGGGGAGTTAGTTCAACTGAGAAAAGAAATTTATTTTAATCTATTCTGTATTTTCTAGATCCTGATGAAAGTAGTCAACCAACTCTGTGAAAAAATACCTGGAGCTTCAGTGATGTTATTAAGTCCACAAGCTTCCGGCCAGGTGTTTTGTGCTTGCCAAGTATCCAAGGTAAACTGGGCCCTGCCTCTTATTTATTTGTCTGAGTGGTAAAAATGTTGAAGAAGAGCATAGAGCTTTGAACTAGACAACCACAGAGGAACAAGGTATGGTAGAGAATAGAGGCCATGCAGAAAAATGTGAACTCATGTTCTTATTGTTACATGCCCTGCTTAGCTCTCCTGTTGTTTTGGGGCCACCTTTATGCTTCTAATCATGTATCAGCTCAGTCATGAAAACCAGAAACAAGCTTGATCTGTTTGTTTTTAGATAAAATCATGAGTTCGAATGCAAATTTATGTATTTAATACAGGTCCTATATTTATGTAACAAATACACAACAGTTCTAGACAAGTAGTGGGAATTGTACAAACCTCCAGATGTTGTTGGACTGCACCTTTTAGCAGCCCTAGACAGCACAGCCTGTGGTGAATAATGCTGAGAATTGTGTTTAGCATCATTCCCACCCTGCTCTAGATTATAATATCGTATTGGGTTTTGCATCTTTGATATTATTGCCAGTTACTCTGCATTAAGAAACGGAGGCCTGTTACAGACTGCCAAAATAAAGCTGCTTCGGGTCTCTTTAGAGGTATGCTGTTTAAATGATGCATGCACCCTAAGAATCCGGAAGCCGCACCAAAGCTGCACTCCAGTGCTTATGAATGGAGTGTGGCTTTGGCGTGACCTCCGAACTCTTAGGACCCATGCATCATTTAAATAGCATACCTCCAAAGAGACCCAAAGCAGCTTTATTTTGGCAGTCTGTAACAGGCCTAAGTCAGTGAGTGAGTTTGAGCTGCTTACTTTTACTTCACTGGTCCATCCAAGCAATTTAACTAACTATTCTCCTCCTTTGTCTTCCTCTGCAGAATTCCTTGCCAACATTTTCTGCTGCTGACTGGGCTCTGGCTGTCTGTACTCAAATGGGAGGCAAGTCAGGTGGTTCTGGAGTTGTAGCCAAGGGCATGGGAAGCACCAATGACTTGCAAAGGGTCCTGACCACAGCTCTGGAATATGCAAAAAATAAACTCTGACCTACCTACCCCAGTTGTGAGGCCAAGGTGTCACTGTCACTGTGCCTGTGCAAGGAGACTGAGGCTGGACAATCATTTGGCTGACTTAAGATCCTTCCTGAATTCTACATGCAATGACTGAACTTTGTTCGTTGCTGGTTACAGCTGTGGTTCATACTGCCAATCTACCTTAGACTGCAGTTTCTTGCAGAATATCAAGATGACCCATGTGTACAGATAGAAGGAATATTGGTCTCTCAAAAATTGATTTCTGCATTTGAAAATAATCATGTAAGGAAAAAAAGTGTTATTTGCTGAGTTTAATAAACACACAAGGAAAAGGTAGTAGATACTGGCCTAATGAATCTGCTACTATGTGTAACCAAGGGTGCCTTGATGGCAAAACAAAAGGAACTGTACAGTACTCCAGTGGTAGTAATAAAGAAGAGCAGTGGTCCATGTCTGCCTATGGAGTTATTTTTTTCCTTCCTGGAACAAGGTAGGAATGCTTTCTCCCAGTGGGTGCATTATTCAAGCCTTAATGAGTTCAGGTGACATACATAAAGTTTCAGCTACATGTTCACAACATTGTTCAGCATCTCATTGAACAGTGTTTACTGTCGGGAAGTTCCTCCTAATGTTTAGGTGGAATCTCTTTTCCTGTAACTTTCATCCATTGTTCTGGGTATATCCCTATGTCAGAGGTATTAGCAGACACACAGCATTACATAATTAAAATATTGGTATGCTCCTGCCACTTAATCCTTTAGTTCTTTTTTTCGCCCAGTAGAATATATAAGACATTAAACATCACACAGAAGTGTGTGTAATGTGAAGGACTTACAGTCTATGTAACTTCTGGCTCATTGTGGTGGATGCTGCAACTATAAAATAGATTTATTATCTTCTTTTAGGAGGTGTAAGAGACAGCTAATATATAGGCTTGTTAAGTATGAGTTAAATAAAGATGCGAGTGAGTTGTATCTGTTAATCAGAATTCACCATCTGCCTGCATATTGTTCTGTAACAAAATCTTGCTGGTATGTCTAGTGAGAATTAAAACCAAGTACTTCTATCATTGCTTCACTTCACCATGTATCATAACCAGTTCTTCTTGTATTGTCCCCAGCCAGGAATGCTTGTAGCAGTTTTAAAGTAACATCTTTGGACCGTCTAACTATTCCCAGTGGCATCAATAGGGGATGAAGACCGCACCGGGTGACACCCCAGAGGACAATACACCCAGCGGGACTGACATAACTACTGGGCAAGAAAGAAAGGGCACTTTTCTGTTCACCTAGCAGCCGCACAGGACCCTAAACAGGCCCTCCGGAGGCTGCAATGCCACCTCCCTTGGTAGCGGTGACTGCTTGGGACTGCCTTCACGGTCTGGTGTGGCTGCAACCATGGTGAACTCTGAAGGCATTTGAGAGGCTGCAGTGCTCTGGGAGGGCGGGAAGGGAAAGGCAGTCGACACCAGCTCCAGGGACACCACTGATCATTCCCATTTAATGTTTGTTCGGATGAGAGGGATTTGTCTTGCTGCTAGATCCCAAAAAGAAGATGCTGGCCAGAATGACTATAGATTTCTGTGAGAGAAGGGGAAATTACAAACAGTGTTTGTCTATTCTTTTGTAAATTGCCATGTGGCTGCATCTTCTCTGTGCCTTATGAGCCTCATTTGCAGAACTAAACACTTGCTATTTGATGGCCGCTTCTAGCTATTTAACAGATGACTTTTGGAAGGACTAAGGGGCTGGCTACCATCAAATGACTTTGTTTAGGGCAGGAGCAGGAAAATATCAGCAGGGACCAGGACCCTTCCCTGGAGAAACAACAAGCTGTTCTTTCAAACTCTGCTTCCTAATGTTAACCTCATGCCAACAGCAATATGCCCCAGTTCTGCTATGCATGGAAGGAACCACAGCAGAGTGTTATGCTAAAGCTGTCCCTGATGATACTTTGGCAATCAAACAGTTTTCTTCATTTTTATCCAATATTCTTTGGTTTACTACCTGGCCCAAAGCAGTGATGATGTGCTTTTGTGGATGCCTGTATACACACACATTCTTAGCTGAATCATCTCATGGCTGTGAGTTTATTCTTGCCTGTTCCTCTGTTCAGCCAATCCACCCAATGTTACTTCAAAGTCTTTTTTCTGAAGAATAGTACCTTCCTTCTCTCCAGCTCAAATCAGCATTGGTGCATTACGAAATGAAGGAAACGGAAATCCAGTTGGCCTCTTCCTGTTTCCAAACATAGAGGAGCTAGTTTTGCTGTAGGTTGTGCCTTCTCTGCTTGGGTACTAGGAAGAAAGATGTCTCTGCATTAGTATCATTTTCTGTCTAGACTAAAGTTATGCTGCAGTGCATCCTTCATTGTGAAGGAACACAAGAGCATCAGTTGCTGTCAAGGGGAAATGGAATTGTTATTGCCAGGATGATTTCATATCAAGACTGGGGAGTCTGTGGCCTCTTAGAAGTTCTTGGATTGTAATTCCTGAAATATGTGGCCATTGACTATGCTGGTTTGAGTTGATGGGAGTCCAATAGCATCTGGAGGGCCACAGATTCTCTAGGCCTGTTTTATAACTTGACTTTCCCTGCTCTACAGACTCTGATCTATCAAATTGTATGTATAGTTAAAGAGCACAAAGCCACATACTGACCTGCAGCTTGAGACCTTCACTGATGGAGAAGGTATAAGTAAGTCCATCCTGATATTTGCTGCCCTGCCCTCTCTTGGGCTGCCGGAGTGGTGGAAACTGGAGAGGCTGTGGTGATTTTTGGGGTGCTTCAAACATGGCTTGTCTCTTTTGCAGAAGCAGGTGATGTCTCAACACTACACAGAGATTTTTATTCAGTGTCAGTGTGGTGTAATGGTTAGAAAGACTGGGATTTGAGAAATCCAGGTTCAAATCCCCATTCAGCCATAACACTGATTGAGCCAGTCACTCCCAGACTAACCTATCTAACAGGGCTGTAGTGGGGAGGAAGAGAGGCATGTACACCACCTTGTACTCATTGGATGAAAAGCAAGATAAGAATATAACTTATGAATATTCAATACAATTTACCAAAGATGTTTCTTCTTCTTTGGGAGTTGCCAAAGCTCAGTGTCAGAGGACATGCTTTGCCTACAAGCAGTACTAGTTTACATCAGTAATATTTCTGGGTGAAAAGATCTCAGTGGGGTTGAGAAATGGCTTAGCCTAGAATACTGGCGACCCTCTGACAGTTCTGATCTAGATGGAAAACAAGCTTACTCAAGAACTGGCAGCTTAGTCAACATCTTGGCTAAAGACCCACTCTTTTTTTCTTAAGAGTGTATCACTATTTGGGTCTTTATGTAAAGGCAAGCCCTTTGATGGCCTTCATTTGGAGCAGAGCCTGAATTTTTTTTTACTTTTTTCCCCATCCTGGCTATCGGATTCTGGGAGCTACAGTCTAAAAAAGTGACTTTTCTAATCACTGATCTACAGGTATTTCCAGCTTCTACTTCTTTAGCAATTATTTAATTTTGAGCCTCCAAGGCATCACAAGCTTATACATTTGGAGGAAGAGATATCTGAGCCTCTTTTACAACATTCCATGGGTAGGCAATATGCTATGATACTAAAAGTCAAGCAATATGGCTTGAGGATTTCTTGGCTTCACCATGAATTCTTGATACCTTAATGAAATGTATGGGGAAGAGGAATGCACTAAGAAGTGGCAAGCAGAACTGTATGGCCTTTAGATCAGAATTATTATTATTATTACTATTATTATCACCATAAATCTGCATGGCACTTTACAAGCATCATCAAAACAGGATATAATAGATCAGAAAATCACCAAGCAATCCAGTGGCATCACTATTGCTGGTATCACTGGTCCCCTCGCATTGACCCCCTTGCATATCACACCATCCTTAGCAATGTTTTTTGTACTAATGTTACTCATGAATCATAATTCCTGTATATTATCTAATGTTAAGGTAATAGTTGTGACATAAACAACTAGCAAAATTAAAATTGTACCTTTAAATTACAATATCATACACACAGCCTAAATGTATTTACATGTACATAATTTCATGTGGTTAAAGAGAAAGTGTTTTTAAAGAAATTTTTGAAAGAATAAACAATTTTAAAATGCAAAAATTAATATATATATATATATGGGCCCTCTCTTTTCTCCTCCCATTGAGCCTCACCCCACTCACATAATCTCTTCAGTGTTTTAAAGGGATGCAGGTGAATGCCATAGTCTGTTTCTGCCAAAAGGCAGATGGGAAGCAGTGGTGTCACCCTCCAAAGGTGTCACCTGGTATGCTCCACATCCCTGCACCCTTAATGACACCCCTGAAGTAATCCACCTCTGTCCAGACATCTTTTCCTACATGCAACAGTCTGTGTGACACAGTGAGTTTTGCTAACACGAAAATGCCTATATGACAAAGCCTTCTGCAAAGACTTGCACATCCATGCAACAAGAAGTTTTTTTCTTGCTCATATTTCATTGTGTCTGGAGGACAATCAGGCTCTAGTAAAGGAGTTCTGCCTTGCTTGGGTACCAGTTTGATGGAAGGTGCCCTAAGACAAAGATAGAAAGAATTGATCTGTACCATTGTTCTCTTGCCTCAGGGAGGCTGTGATTCTTCACCAAGAGACTGGAGCATTTCCCTATTACTGAAACAGACAAATGAGCCACCTAGTGCCATTTATTTTGGCAGCATCTGTCTATCACCTTAACTACTGGTCTTTTCTATCTTTGACAGTAAATGCACAAATACTGCCTTTATTTATTTTAAAAAAAAGTTTTGCTGTAGGATGCTCATGCCAGTAGACACAGATACAAACTCTATGCAGACATTTTCTGTTTCCTTTTCTTAGATACCTATATGACAATAAACCCACCTGGGGCTTTCTGTGCACTCGCAGATGATTGCTTGAGCCAGTGTGTTTGAAAGGCAGCCCAGTATGGCAGCAGGATGCTGAAGACCGAATCCTTCAGCTCATCAAACAGGCTTGGAGGGGGCACTGGGATCTCCTTCTGGAGGGCCTGCTCAGCTGCCCGGATTGCTCTGCCCAGCCTCTGAGTGTCCACTGCCACCTGGAGGTCAAGCCATAAACATTTAGTATCTTAGCTGTCATCATATCCCATGAGAAACACATTCATCCCTCCTTCTCTATTGCCTGTCCCCAACTCTAATAAAGCAGATGCATTAATTGGAGGTCAAGCGTATGTTTTCACTTGCATCCTTTTCATGCTGTTTTGGCCTTTGTTTTGGGTATATTCCGCCCAAATGTTGAGAGATAGCAGCTGTGCTGAGGCAGGGCATTCCCTAGATAAAATGAGTCAGGGGTTCTGAGAAGCTGAACGGAATTCCGCCAGCAGGAGGTTGATAAGGGCATTTCATTATTTTGGTGTAGCTGTTGTTCTGAAAGAAGTACTGACAGCTCCTCATTGCATTTTATGAAACTGTCCACAAAAAATGATGATGATGCTCTCACACTGCTCTTGGAAGGGGACATATGGAAAAGTGTCTATTTTGGCTGTATAACAACATTGAGAACCACAGTTATATAGTGTTAAATTTATTTCACAAGAATATACAGTACATAGCTATGCACTTCTGTATCACAGGATACAGAAGAACACAATCAGTAGTGAAAGAACACATGTTGTGGTATAGCATAGGTTTGTACATATTGTTACATATGTGTGTGACAATGCTGCACTAAGTAGGGTAGTATTCACTAAGCTCAACACATTGAGAGCCAGTTTTCTCTCTTTACATTCACAAAAGCAAGAAACGTGCTTTTAAAAGAATATCTTATACTGACAAGGCCTAATAAAATTTCAGATGCCCAAGGAGAGCCAGCATGATGTAATGGCTGGAGTGTTGGACTGCTAAGAGACCAGGGTTCGAATCCCTACTCAGCAATGGAAACCACTGGGTGACCTTGGACAAGTCATACTCTCGCAACCTGAGAGAATGACAGCAGCAAACCCTTCTGAAAAAATATCTTGTCAAGATCACTATAAGTTGGAAATGATTTGAAGTTACACAACAACAACAGCAACAATAAGCTGAGGAAGAGGTTGAGCAAAGCTGTGCAAATTATCCTGTGTGTAATTGATTCCAATCATAGGCTTCAGATTTTTTCAGTGCATTACTTGGATTTCTCCAAAACCCCAAAGTGTGCCCACTCTTGGCCATCTTATTCTCACTGATACTCATTCTATCAGGTCCTTTGCTGGGCAGGGAGAGAAGAGGAGGGAGGCACCCTGACAACACACTTTACCTGAGGAGGAAATGGTATTGTTATTCTGCAATGAAAAGGAATGAGACTCATTAAGTGACCGCTCAGCCCATGGAGGATTGCTTAAAGCCCTTGAAGCAGGGGTGCACTACAGAAGTTGTCTGACTGCAACACCTATTAACCCAAACCATCACCCAAGCCTGATTTAGATTCAGGCTGTTGGATAGGCTGTATCTACCATATACTCCTGCATGGACCCTGAGATCCTCAAGGGAGAACCATCTCTCAGTTCCTCCATAGGCATGACTGGTGAGGACATGAGATAGGGCCTTCTTGGTGGCTCTCCCTGGACTCCAGAATGCCTTTCTCAGGGAGGCAAAAGCACCCCCTGTCTTGCTGTCATTTCTTCAGTGGGCAAAGCCTTTTTCCCCCTGACAGAACTGGTTTTAAATTGCCTTTCACCATGTTTAATTGTAGATTTAAACTTCTTTTAGTATTACTAATAGTTTAGAAAGCCAGTGTAGTGTAGTGGTTTGAGCACTGGACTATAAATCTGGTGTTCAGGATTTGATTCCCATCCAACAGCCATGGAAACCCGCTGGGTGACTGTGGGCAAGTCACACCCAGTCAGCCCCAGAAAACTCCATGATAGGGTTGCCTTAGGGCTGCTATAAGTGAGAAATGACTTGAAGGCACACAAGCACCATTAGTTTAATTCTATTTTAATATTTATCTTTTGTATGTTTTAGCTATATTGTATTCATTTTAATTTGTAGGCCCTTTTTGAGCCAGTTTTGAGGAAAAGACAAGGTATAAATAAAAATGATGATGATGATGATGATGATGATGATGATGATGATGATGATGACAAGAACAACTGGAACACTTATGGGTGGCAACTAATTGGCTACCCTTACTTTAAAGAATCTGTTCATTAATGGTGCTATCCATTGTGCATCAAACCAAAGATCTGTTAATTCAACATCCTGTTTCTAGTAGCATTATCCAGCCAGGTGCCCTCAAGAAGCCCAAAAGCAGCCATGACGAAGCTTCCTATTGAGTAGCAGATGGAGTTAAAACCCATTCATCACCCTCTGGACCCAATTTACTGTTTTAAAAGTACACACAGGAGGAAGAAAGGGACAAGGTAACTGGGGCTTAATCTTTTACCACAATTGGGATTTAGTTAAGTGTGGAGGGTTTCCGCACTCATTTGCTTGTTTATCTTCCCTCCCTCCATAAGACCTCAAATTACCTATCTGCCAATGGCTATGCTGGTGAAGGGGAGTTCTGGGCGTTGTAGTCCAAAAAGGAACATTTCTACAGTATGATCTCTGCTAGGATCACATTGCTGCCTGTCTCTCATCAAGGAGAGGGGTAGGACCCTACCTGCAGTTGGGGCTCAATCTGAGAGGCGAGGAAACAGTCACGTATCACCAGGACCTTTTTTTTCAGAAGAGCCAAGTCAGGCCAGGCATGGTGGGCATTCTTGAATTTCTGTACCTCCAGTAGAAAATGTAGGCCACTCTCCAGCACAGCAGGACCATGCAGCTGGAGGTGTTTAAGGAAATGGAGCATCTCAATAGTGGGCCAACCCTCGGCAGCCTTCTTTACAGACTGCCAAAAAGAGGCCTTGTCTTCCTTGGTAGGCTGAGCTGTGGCTACTGCAGAGCCAGTCTGAGCTTTCTGCCTCCTTAAACGCCTGAGTGTCACTTTGGCAGCTATTGATCGCAGCAATGGTTCCAGCTTCTGCCATTGCTCTTTTGGGATTTGGGAGGGCTCCTGCAGCCCATACTTCTTCAGCCATTTACTCACCTCATTCCAAAACTGCTCGAAAGAAGGGGCAACAAAAGAATGCAAGAAGAGGTGGATTTCATTCCAACTGGTGTCACTTATTATTACTCCCTGGTCCAGTTCTTTTTTTAACCTCATCATCAGCACTTTGGGGAGACATACACTTGATCCCCCAGCCCTTGGCTTTTGGCAGATATCTAGCAGTTTCATTGCACAGCCCAAACGCTTTTCACTCTGTTCATCTTCTTGGCAGTCCTCCACTTCCTGAAGCAGTTCCAGAATTCTTTCCAGTTCCACATCTTGCATTTTATGGGCTGCTTTTCTAAATGCATTCAAAACAACTGTGTTGCCAAGCAAATATGGTTCATTTTGAGGAGTAGAGGGATCCTGAGGAGTTGGGGATCTTTCTCCATTTCCCTGGTAAGCACTACCAGTTTGGTAAGACTTGAGAGCTGCCTTCTTCCTGTGCTTTTTCCCATGCCGCCCTCTGCCTTTTGAGTCATGAAACCAGAAATTCTGTCTCTCCTTCTTTGTCCTGAAAGAAGAAGGTCATACAATGGAGAGCAATAACAACAGTGAAACAGAACCCAAGAGCTTCAGCTTCACATGATCTTAATAAGAAGCCTCCTCTCTAATGGACAATTGTACAAGAATTACATAGAAACCTAAAACTATATCCTAATGATGTACAAATGAACTGTTCATTCTCTTTCAAGAACAAATCAGGCAAATCAGACCAATACATTAATTTGCAAAATAAAAATAAAAAAATGCACTGCCTTTATTGCTTTAGGTTTTACAGAATGTATTTACAAGGAGAGGGGTGGTTTTAAATAAAGGGAGAAAGGGAACATGGGTTCAGAAAGCACTCTGGTGGAGACCAAGGACATTATCAGACAGGGCAAGGGGTAAAGGACAGGAGTGAAGCAGATTGCTCCCGTCCTTATTCCATCCATATCACACAATTGCACGAAAGACTTACAAAGACATTGAGCTTATCCTGTCATTATTCTGTCAATGAAATTGAATTGTCCTATCACTTTTGAATAACAGAAACATTAGTTAATGAAAAATAATGGGACAATTCCACTTCACTCATGGGAAAATGATAGGATAAGCATGATGTCATATGATAGCCTTACGCACGATCATGGACAATTCCACTTCACTGATAGGATAATGACCACATTAGCAAGACATCATCTGATAGTCTTTTGTGGAACTGGATGAAAAGACAGGAAAAGGATGTTCTTTTGCCCATGTGATAATCTCCCAAGAGACAAGAGCTGGTCAGAAAGAGAAACCCTTGCTGTTTCACCACTGTAGGATAAAGGCAAGTAGATTCTGTGGTCATATTTTTGACCTTTCCTCTTAACCATGAGGCCCAGAAACTCTCCCTTTTTAATACAAGCATGAAAATTAAATTTTCAGGATGCCAAATTCTAGACTGTGCTGTAAACCCTCTTGCTAGTGATTGCTATTGTACTTGAAGTTCTCCTTGATAAAGTTATTTGCACATTTATTTTAAAAGGAGCAAAAAGCTCCTCGGTTTGTTTTGCAACTGTGCTGTCACCCCAGCAGCCTTATTTCCCACTCAGAACAACACAGCTTATCTACAATTATGAATTCAATCTTTTTGAATTAACAGTGAAATCCTATATTTATCTATTCAGAAACAAATTCAATTGGGTTGATCACCTTGGGTAGGTATAAGATTAAAGCTTACTTTAACTTTAAGCTTTAAGCTTGACTTTACATGATATTGTATATATTGATTGACCTATGGGTGGCCTTAGTTTGGAGAACAGATTTCAGGAAAAGCTAGCTCACAGGATCACTAGAAGGAGACAAATGGGGATAAAGTTCACGTATGCCATCTTAAGGTCCTACTACATATGGACAAAATGTAAAGGATGTATCCAGCTGGTGGGAGCTGAGTTCCACATATGGAACAGTTGTAGATGTACAGTAATGCAGTTAGACTAGAGTGTCAATGAACATTACACATTGTGTATGAGTTCTGTTCATTATTCACTGTGCAAGAAGGTGAACACTATGTGCATTCACCATTTCTCATACGCTGTGGTTACAGTGGTTTTCAATATAGGTATTTTGTATATAGCATAGTGTAACTCAGCTGGTGAGTATTTATGCTACACAGATGACATAGGATCCCAGCCACTGTGACTACTGAGGAGTCAAGTGGATAATTCATTGCTATTGCTCAAGAAAGGCAAGCAGCTAACTCCCTTGATGGTCCCTGATGCTCCTTTGATCTAAGCCACACAATAGGAGAAGCATAACCTAGCAAAGTCACCTTGAAGATGTCTCTTCTCCAACATTCTGCACCTCATTATGGCTACTCAGATACCTCCAGTAAGCCCATTAGCAGGGCTTCAAATTTAGTCCAGCTGAAATTTCCCAGCAAGAGGGATTTTGTGACATATTGCTGCTGAACATGGAGGTTCTCTCTAGCTATTGATTGATTGATAATGCTGCAACATTTCTGCACTGCCTATCCTGACACAGAGTTAGAGGTGTGAAGGCCCAGAAAAAAATTCAAGGAAAAAACTGTTTTTTTCCTGAATCCTGCTAAAATAAAACATTCCATGGTTGATTTTCTTCTTCTTTTTAATTTTTTAATTTTTTCTGGGTTTTTTCTGTGTTTTCTTTCCAATTTTTTTCCGGGCCTTCACATCTCTACACAGAGTCCTAGGCACCTAACAACATAATATTCAAACAACACTAGCTAGCCTAAGTTAACAGCAACTATTAAGATTCCTATTCCCAGTGCACTGAACAATAGTCCCAGATCACTGGACTGGCTGGAAGAGAAGTACTGTACTTTTGTCAATCCTGGTTTCCAGTAAGGTAATTCAGTACCAAGGTCAGGGATGGGGAATGTGCAGCCTTCCAAATGCAAATGTACTGAAGCTCCCACTATCCCTTATCCAATGGTTACAGTGGTTAGATTGATGAACATTGCAAGTCACCAACACCTAGAGTGCTCCACATCTTTCACCATAGTTTATGTCAATCCTTAATTTTCACAGGACATTTTATTACCTCTCATCTCTCTCCTGCCTTAGGCTGTGACTTTTGGTTCCAGCGCTTTCAGTATCAAAGTGAGATGTTGATGCACAATATCTGCAGGAAAAACAATTAGGTAAGAATAATGTGCAATTAGGGAATTATAAAAATATCATGAGAGGGATAATTAATGTCTCAAGAAATTCCTTTTCTTTATTTACACCTCAACCCAAATTTGTTCATAAAACAGTAACAACTGGACCTATCATCTCAGACTGCACCATTTCCCACCACTTCCTGGCTCAGTGTACTATGCTGGGTGGCACACTGTTCAGAGCCCCTAGCAGCTTAAAAATAGGCAAGATTCCCTTCCTGACAACTCCAAGTAAGACACCAGAAGACTCACTCAAGGAAAGATATGATATCATGGCGGAGATAGTGGAGCCAGGTGCGACCGAGTTCAGCCAGCACATACTGAATGAGAGGCTCAAAAGTGGAAGGCTTCAAATCTCTACTGCCCATAGACAGGATTGTCTTGAGATGCTGGATGTATTCTAGCATGCTGAAACTTTCCCCTAAAGAAAAAGAGAAAGAGGGTTCAAGACTGGATTAGGAAGTTTCAAAATACACATTTGTTTTAGGACAGTGTAATAGAGGGCGAGACTGTCAGACAAAGATTTTGTCCCCAAGTAAGCCACGTAAGTTACTTGGTGACTCTGAGCCAATAATTCTTCCTCAGCCTGATCTTTGGCACAAAGTTGTTACGAGATAAAGGAGGAGAATGAAAGCCATGTAAGCCCATTGGAACTCACTGGATAAAAGGCAGGGTGTACATGTGATTAAGAAAATAATTTGAACCCTCCTTTCAAACTACAGTGGGCCCTTCACATTTGTTGGGGTTAGGGATGTGGGGATCCCATGAAAGTGGAAAAAATGCAAATAAAAACCCACTTAAAAAAACCTGTAAAAATACCTTTCTAGGGAATTTCTAGGTCTTCCAGCACAACTATATCCACCAGAAGCTGGCCCTTAGAATTGTGCTGGAGGACCTACAAACGCCTAGAGAAGTATTCTCTCTATGAATCTCTAGGTCCTCCAATGCAACCTCTGGCAAAAGTTAACCATATAGTGATACTAGAGGACCAAAAGATTAATCAAATCTGCAAACAATCAAATTTGCAAAGAATCAAAGCCCCAAATATGGAGGGCCAACTGTACATCTAGGCATCCAGTTTCTCTGAAAGATCCAAGGAACAGACATATTAATCCATAATATGCCATTGTTCATAGTCTCAGTGGTACCACCAACCCAGGTGTCACCTCATGTGTGGGGAGGCTGCTCATGGGCAGCCAAAAGGGTGTGCTAGGCCTTCACCTTTTTTGCGGTGGCCTTCTCATGAGTAGGCTGCTGGTGGTGCAGCAAGCCAGGAGAGGGTTACTTGGCCTGCTCCTTTGCTATGGTGGCAGAGGTCTTCTTGTGAGGAGGCCACCACTGTTGCAGCAAGCCAGAAAAGGGCTGCTTGGCTTGATTCTTTGCTGCAGTGGCATAGGTCTTCTCATGAGAAGGCCTGTGCCACCACGGCAAGTTAAAAGGGGCACAATGAGAGGAGAGTCCAATCGGGTGTCACCCCACTTCTGGGATGTCACCCAGTGCGGTCCACACCCCTTGCACCTCGCTAATAATGCCAGAGAAGGTTAACAAATTCACCTCACTATGTCAATGAGGTGACATTATATCAGTGAGGTGACATTCTTCACTCCCTATTTGATACACCACAGTAACCTCAAGGCTATAAATAGACAGTTGTGGTTTATGGCTTGAAAAGTTAAAAGCGTATCAACAGATCCATCAATGCCTGTGGTGCATTGTACCCTGCCCCTTCCACTATTGTCTTTAGTCAAATAGCATTTTGTAGTGTTTTCAAAATTTACATAGGTTGGTCAGTCTGGCACAGTAGTAAGACAGAACAAAAATAGGTGTACAAACCTTGCACAAAGACTAGTCTTTCATATTCATTTATTATTTTCTTAAAGATGTATCATACTACTTTCAGCTCTCTTAAGTAATAATATCTGCCTCATGGTCAATTATACTCTGTAATCCAAAACCTGTAAGCACTAGTCTGTGGATAGAGTGAGCTACTTGTTTTTGCTTTCCCTAAGCATTAAGATATCAATACACCCCCTCCCCCCAGATCTTCTGTTGCTTGGGCAAAGGGACACTCAGTTCCAAAACTCTAATCCAATTTGAAAATTGGAGGCTCATTTTTAACTGCCATCCAACTCTCCCTTTTACTGCCCGAGCTCTAAAAGACCAGGAGACCTTGGATGACAAGTAGGAACATAAAGTATGTTTCCTAACTTAACCAACAGCACATGGATTCCCTGTGTATTGAATTCATTCCAGTATGGGGAACTTTTTGCCATGTTGGGCCTTGGTAACAGAGCTAGTTCCCCTATGCTGAGTTTTCCAGGATCACTCACCTGTATTGCACTCTGTATAAGATTCCAGGAATGTATCAAAAATCTCAGAGGCAATTTGGTGGACTTCAGACTGAGCTGACTGCTGTTCCCATGCACTTTCATACAGTTTTAGCTTCCTCCACAGCAGGAGATTATTGGTCTTCTCCGGATCCTCAAACCTAAAGGGTAACCAAGAAAGGAGCCCATTTCAGCATGATGAAAACACTGAAAAATACTGCCAAAGCAGTCAGCAGGTCTACAGAATCACAGAATCATAGACTTATTATTATTATTATTATTATTATTATTATTATTATTCCACCACTCCCTGCAGATTGAGACGGGTTACAGTAAAACATAACAAAATATATAATACAGTACAGTAAATCATAAAAGTTCACAATCCCCAACCCATCACCAACATAAAGTATAACATTTAAGTACTAGTTCATAACACTGGAAGAAACCACAAGGGCAATCCTGTCCAACCCCCTGCCATGCAGGAACTCACAATCAAAGCATACCTGACAGATGGCCATCCAGCCTCTGTTTAAAGACCTCCAAAGAGGGAGACTCCACCACTCTCTAAGGAAGTATGTCCCACTGTCAAACAGCCCTTACTGTCAGGAAGTTCCTCCTAATGTTGAAGTGGAATCTCTTTGCCTGTAGTTTGCATCCACTGCTCCAGGTCTTAGTCTCTGGAACATCAGAAAAGAAGCTTGCTCCCTCCTCGATATGACATCCCTTCAAGTATTTAAACAGGGCTATCATATCACCTCTTAACCTTCTCTTCTCCAGGCTAAACATACTCAGCTCCCTAAATTGTTCTTCATAGGACATGGTTTCAAGACCCTTCACCATTGTAGTCACCCTCGTTTGGACACACTCCAGTTTCTCAACATCCTTTTTGAATTGTGGTGCCCAGAATTGGACATAGTATTCCAAGTGGGGCCTGACCAGAGCAGAATAGAGTGGCACTGTTACTTCCCTTGATCTAGAGACTATACTTCTATTGATGCAGCCTAAAATCACAGTAGTGGCTGAAGTGGTGCATTGTGTATGCGTTGTTTTGCCTTCAAGTCATTAGGGTCACCACAAGTTGGAAATGACTTGAAGGTAAAACAACGCATACACAATGCACCACTGCAGCCACTACTGCGTTTTTAGGCTGCATCAATAGATTTCTTCAGAGGGGTTTTGCCAATATTGCAGTATTAAAAAGATCTCCACCAAAGAACATTCAATTCTGGGACATAGGTAAAAATCAAAGCAAAGCACCCCCAAAACGACACAGCCCATCTGGAGTACTGCGTTCATTTCTGAGCATCTTGTTTTTAGAAATATACAGACATGTTGGGTCAGGTTCAGAGAAGTGCAACAAAAATGATAAGAGGTATGGAGAACAAAGCATATGGGGAACGGTTGAAGGAGCTGGGCATGTTCAGCGTGGTGAAGAGAGGACTGAAGCTGTCCCAGAAAGAATGGAACAGAGGGCAGGACCAGTCGAATAGTTTGAAGTTACAGGAGAGCAGATTTCGATTGAACATTAGAAGGAACTCTTTGACAGTAAGAGTGGTTTGGCAACTGAACCAATTGCTTAGAGAGGTGGTGGGGTCTCTTTTTCTGGACATCTTCAAAAAGAGGCTGGTCAGCTACCTGGGGGGGGGGGGGCTTTAGCTGGAGATCTTGCACTGAGAAGGGGTTGGACTCAGTGGCCCATGAGGCCCCTTCCAGTTCTATGATTCCATGAACAAACTCTGAAGCAACTGAGAAAAAGACAACTCACCGAATCAAGTAGTGAAGAAAACCATCACCATCCCCCAGGTCACACATCAATACCTGGAGAAAACGTGTGGTTGTCAGTTTTTCAAAGGGATCTTCTGGGAGGTCCAATTGTTCAGGTGGGCCAATTCCATGACTTCCATTCTTCCTAAACTGCTGAGGCTAAAACAGACAGAGGTCAAAGGAGTGATGAACTGTGAGGCATCATAACAGTGGGAGCCAAGGACAACCAATTAACAAACACTCTTTCTGTTCTGAGAATGATAATTTCCCACAAGCTCATAATATAAGGGACCACCTCCACATACTAGCCTGTTAGTTCATTAAGTTCAAGAGGGGAAAATATGTTCAGATGGAACGTCAGGTAGAGCTGTCTCAGTGACTGAATCAGTATTGTCAAACAGTTTTACATATCAAATTCATATGGCCTACTCTCTGATCACCTGCCAGCCTATGAAAATGTCTTATGAAATTATTTCAGCCATCTTTTCATTTGCTGTGATGCAGTAATTTTTTTCTTGCCATGCTCATTTAAGGTTTTTTTATTGCTGTATTGTTGCTGTTGCTCAGAGCCAGCATGGTGTAGTAGCTTGAGCGTTGGTCTATGACTCTGGAGATCAGGGTTCGATTCCCCATGGAAACCCACTGAGTGATCTTGGATGATATACACTTTCAGCCCCAGAAAATCTCATGATAGGTTCACTTTAGGGTCACCATAGGTCAGAAACAACTTGAAAGTACACAACAACATTTTAAATTTTTTTGTGAGGTGCTTGAATAATACATTTTAGAAAGGTATGCGTCTAATAAATAAGCAAGCAAGCCTAGATACTCAATCTATTATCAATAACTGAAGCCCCTAGGAGGGAGAAATCCACCAATCTCTCTTAAATCATAATTTTTGATTATTACAGAAGGATAAAGGTATGTGACAGAAATAGAATAAACTAAGCATTCAGTGTCTATTAGAACTGGTACGCACACCATTTTCCAGTCATTTCTTTTTATATGGCTTGTTGTATCCTGTTGGTAACCAATGATAGGAAGCAATCCCACCATATTACAAGAAAACAGGAAGTCAGTGTTCATGAAGAGTTCCTCTTCTCTCTGGAGCGCTGAAGTGTTTCCAAGCCTATAGAAATATTAAAATAAATAGCTGGCATTACTTAACAAAAACAAGCAGAGTATCGAGGAAGAGTAGGCAAAAAGAGAGGAAGAAAGGCAGAACTTCAGATTGACCAAGAAATGGAATATGGGCACCAAAACAGAAAGGTCCCGATAGAAAGGTCATTTTAAAATAGTTTATATGATAACCGAGGTAGCAGCTCACTATAAAAATTAAGACCTTTTTGCCTTAACTACAGCAAAAAGTCTAAAAGAAAGACTGACTATGGCATATGGTGGTTGCTTCTTATAACACAAACCTGAAACGCCTGGTCCTCTGGTGGTGAATGAGAAATCGGGGGACCCAGTAGCAGCGCAAGCGTCTCAAAGCATCATATTGCTTCCTGCTCAAGATAGTAAATGCTGTTTCCTCACTGTCTGTCAGTTCACCAAGCTGCTCCTGTCAGCAATGGGATGGCAAGATGATAATGTTACTGACATTACTATGCATTTGGCATGAACTCAAAACCAAGACCCAATGTTTATATCTAACTTGTCTTGCAGTTGTTGCCACCATCTTTGTGATTGCTCTCATGGGCTGCATCCACACTGCAGAAATAATCCAGGTCGACACTGCTTTAACTGCTATGGCTCAGTGCTATGGAATTCTGGGAATGGTAGTTTGTTGTGGCACCAGAGCTCTCTGACAAAGAAGGCTAAATGTCTCACAAAAGTACAGCATTGAGCCATAGCAGTTAAAGTGCTGTCAACCTGGATTATTTCTGCAGTGTGGATGCAGCCTTGGTGTTTAGTTTCTGGTAATGACCTCTGTGCCCCTAGTTCTTTTTGGGATGGAATACACTGTGGGACTGGCCTACTTAGCTATATTGAATGGCACTTACCTACCTGGTTATATTACTATCTTTTGGTTACATATTCAACCACTGACTTGCAATAGCTTAACAGAAATCTATACAAATATTTAGAAAATTACATTTAACTCATGCATGTTATCTTTAAAATGGGCCAAACAAACTTTTAAAAATGTGGTTTTTACATATGTTTGATTTCTTGATAATATATGCATGTTGTGTGTTTTTGGCTTGGTGTATAATTTATGGCTGAGATCGCTGAGCTTGAGTGACTGGTTCTACTCCTATTTCTCATTTTTGTTTCATACTCATGACACACATGAATCTGGATTATAGAAGACTGATAGCACACGATGGCTCCATATAATCAGAGGAGAATTCTTCTTCAGCTGGAATTCCGCATGTCAATTCCTTCAGTCCATTCCTTCCCAACCTAGTAACCTCCAGATATGTCTGGTGATTATGACAGTTGTAGTCCAACATACCAAAAGGTAGACAATTAGAAAAATCTGTTTTAATAATCTGCTGTTTTATGTTCAACTTCAGTAAATTAAGTTTTGTTTCATTTTTATACATGTTTTGCATCCAGAATTGCCATCTTTCTGAGAGATGGATTTCAGACAGGTTGCCTGTGGTGGTAGTACTGAAGATGGAAGGGTGGTTTCCTGTTGAGGATCAAAGTAGAATAAATCCTCATAGGAACCTTGAAGACATTTAAAGTGACTCTACAGTTCATGTCACACAAAGGGACAGAAGGAAGTCCTTATGTGTAGCAGAAGTGGGGATCAAGGAATATCCTCACATTGAGTGTTTGCAGTGAACACCATGAAGTTTTCCCATTTAGTGAGGTGCACAAAGGGGTGCCTTTGCCTGGGAGGAATCCTCACAGTTGGTGGCACTAGTGTGATTGTATGAATGGAAAGCCCCACACTGGTTGTATATAGTGGTGGGATAAAGGGTGGAACCCTAACATAAAGGGTGGAAACCCCAACCTTTGGTGTAGGCAGCAGTGGGATATAAGTGGAGATCCTCATATAGACAACCTGAAGCCACCAGGTCATTTGTGGCCCTCTACCCAAAATTTACATGGCCCTTCCAACCAAATTTCAAATGTGTTTTGCATGCATTCTGTTCAGACCTCTTTCCTTTTCCTGGCAATAAGCTAGGCAGGAAGAAAGGGGGTGAGAAAAAAAATAGCTCCGGTGTAAAGATGTGGCACAATCATGGCAAACATGCATAATTTAAAGCCCAGGAAGAAGCAATGAAAGGATCCACTGGAGGTTCCGATGCAAAAAACAATCCACTGACAGATTAAATCTACAGCATTTTTGGATAAAAGGGCAGTAGAAGGCAAAGTCTAGTCCCTGGCCTCTGTTTTCTCACTTATCTGAGCAGCTGGGCCATGTATTTGGCAGATATGCCAGTTTCTCCCCAAGGAGAGCAAAGAGGAAGGAGGGAACACCTGCACCCCAGTAGCATTACTCACTTGAGAGAAAGGAGGGAACGTCAGCATATACTTGGCTTGAATGCTCCTGCCAATGAAAGAAGAAAAACATCACCACCAAGCCTAGGGTGATCTAATACATCCAGATGGCTTGAACTGAAGCTGAGAAAGTCTAGATTTGGTAATTTGGTAGATTTGATAAATCACCTGACCAGTTTGTTGCTAATATGCCACGGCACATTAGTCTGCATAGGAACATTTTCCAAGTTGGATGTACTATATCCAATCACAGGCTGGAAATGTTACTTTTTGAGACTACAGTTCCCAGAATCCAACAGCCAACAGGACCACTTTTCCAAATTTTGTGTCAGAATTTTTTTTTTAAGTCACATTTTTAAGAATGTGGAATAAAATGGTAAAATAGAACATGACATTTTGGATTGTTAAAATAACACAAGCCCTTCTGCATTCTACTTCGCAGGGATATGGAAGATCAACACAAGCACTTAAGTCAGGCTAGATCTGTTACTTATGGACAGATCTGTAACTTGTAGACATTACACTCAATGAGTAAATGTATCTCCTGTATCTCCTCCATCTCTTTTCCCCAACTGACTCTCTACTTTGTCTGTTTCATAGACCTCAAGGGACCAAAGACCTTAGGAGCTGGATTACATTGTGCAGCATAGTGCAGGACTGTGTATTATCTTGAAACAACAGAGGATCAGCTCTGCATCTAGGCATAGGCTTGGGCAAAATGTTTTCAGCAAAGGCCACTCCTCGAGAAGTCCAATATCCTCATCACTTTCCAAACTGAGACCTCATGGTGCACAGTCCACACAACTTCCCACAAAGAGAGGGCAAGGTAAGTGGAGGTTACTGTTGTTCCTCCTTGCACTTGTCATATCTAGCACACTTGCCAAAGGCAGGTGAACAGAAATAACAAGGCAGCAAGAGTAGAACTAGGTAGCTTGGAGCAAACTATCTGCTAGGATGTGGGCCTTAGGATGTACCCAACAATACAAATGCTAGGAACTGGCCCCGGGAAATCCCATCAATCTAAGCATTTATCAGAAATTGTCTTTCTCATTCACTAGAAAGTGAATTTCTAATAAATGCTTGAATTAAGTTAAAATAGGCATGAAAATAAGCAAGGAAGTGCCTGGTGAAGTCTCAGAAAGAAGATGCAAGGACAGCTCCCAGAGGTCACACGGCTGGGATTTCAATGCCCTGCAAAAAAAATTGTCCTTTCTCATTGCTACAAACAAATAAAATTGTACACACTTACAGTTTACACAGGTTGTGGAATTTACTTTCTTTTAAGTGGGGGTTTTGTTTTTAAAAGCTAAAAATCTACAAAAGTATAGCATAAGACAGGTTGCTGTTTTCCCCGTGGTAAGTAAAAGGGGAGCCAAGACATGGGCTAAGGTAGTAAAAAGAAAAAAGATGCTGCTCCCTGCATTTCAATATTTGTAATTTCTTTTAATCACTATCAATGTGATACCATTTTCTATCAGAGCAACAGATGTCTTGATATGTGCAATACAGACCATGTGACATAAGAGGCCCTTTGTCATCTGAGAGAAATGTTCAGGAGACTGTCACAATAGCCTTTCTGTATTTTCTGCCTCAGGCAACTGCCTCACTTTGCCTAATAGTTGGGCTGGCCCTATTTAGCAAGTTCTCCCCAAACCCTTGTCTCTGACAAACACAGTCTAGGTCCACAGCAATAAAACTACTATGAGAGAGTCAGGTTTTGACTGGAGAACCACAACCAACAGAGTTTTAATTCCTCCACAGTACCATTTGACTCGTAGTACAGTAGCTTGAGTGTTGGACTATGACCCTGGAGACCAGGGTTTGAATCTCTGCTCAGCCACGGAAGCTGAGTGGGTGACCTTGGGCATGTCATACTCTCTCAGACTCAGAGGAAGGCAAAAGCAAATCCCCTCTGAAAAAATCTTGCCAAGAAAACCTCATGATAGGATCGCCATAAGTTGGAAATGCCCTGAAGGCACAGAACAGTAACAACAGCACCATTTCATCAAAACAAAAATACTTATAATATCCTTCTAAAGAGGGAAAAGACACAGTCACCATACATGGCAACTAATTTTCCCCACTGCAGAGGGAGGCACAGCTTCAGATGAAATTCAGACTGAAAAATAGTACAGGGAAATAATACTCTTTTCCCTTAACCGCCCCCCCCCCCCTCGACCTGATGCCTCTGCTCCCCAATAAATTAAGAGCTCTCCCTGCTGGAACTTCATTTTCTTGAAAGGCCAGGCAATCCTCTCACAGATATGCCGTGTCATGCCTGTGTTGCTACGAATAACATTCCTCTCAAACCCTAGTTTGTGAAATTCATTTATACCCCTACCGGAAAGCACTAAAAAAGAACAGCTGTGTCTCTTTTTGTGTCACTGTGGCTTCCAAATGCCTGGTTTGTTCTATGACATCCTCACAATCAATCCAGAAATCTAGAAGGTGGATGCCCAAGGTGTTGTGGAGGAACTCTCTGAAGTTGTTCATACCAGTCCTCTGAAAGACAAGTAAGAGAGAGGGTAGAAGAGAGGTGGAGAGATGTAGGCAACCTGAAGGGAGAAAGAAATATACACTTGTCCCTCCATATTCACTAGGGTTAGGGACACAAGACCCCTGTGAATATGGAAAAACCACAAATAACAAAAACACCACGTTTTTACCTGAGAGGACACCTCTCTTGGAATCTCTAGGTCCTCCAGGGCAACTCTGTGGTCAACATCCAACAGACACTGGCCATAGAACTTCACTGGAGGAGCTCCAAAGGCCTAGCAGAGCATTGTCTCTAGTAATCTCTAGGTCTTTCAGTGCAACTTTTAGTTAAAGTTATACTGGAGGACTTAGATATTCCTAGAAAGAACTTGTTAATCAAATCCATGAATAATCAAACCGGCAAATATCAAATCCACAAACATGGAGGGATGAGTGTAATCTATTCATACAGAATAAACCCTGTTCTCCTGGTGTCCTAGTCAAACATTCAGATCATTACACTACCATGGCTCTAGGTGGGGAAAATACCATGTATTTATAAATGGAATGCAATAGAAGATAATGAGGTCTGGACCGCTGTAAAGTTTTGTAAATGGAGCCGCATGACAAGTATCTGTCTGTAAATTTTGCAATTTACAATTATAAAAACTCAGAACATGTATCAACTATTTTCCAGTATGTATGACAATCATTGTTGCCAGCATTATAGTTCACTTCCACTGGATGTCACATGGAAAGTGATCCTTTAGCTATCTATTGGATAGATTTGGAGGGGGGGTTGTCACTTTTTTCCTTTATTTTTGGTATTCATCACACAATGAGATCCATATTGACAGGGAAGAAGTGCCGTAGAGATAGATCCAAAGCTGGGCAAAGTGAACATCTCCAGGTTTCCCACCAGGATACGACACTACTCACAGTCCCTAAGATGTCTTCTTTCAGCTGCTGCAGAGCAGCCATTCCAAAACTATGGGAAAAACTCAATTGCTGGTGCTCTTCCTTGGAGTTAAATGCCTCATCCAGATCAAACTGCAAAACTTTCCTGGGTTCAGATAATGGTTTCCCAGAATTCCTGAAAGAGACGGAACACGACATCCCAATAAGTAACACGTGGCAATATCTTTGTGTAAACCATATTGTCATATCCTAGCATTCTGCATTCCCTTCACAGCATAAAGTTAACCAACCATACCATAAACAATGAATAGTAGATAATAGGGTGTGTGTTTTTAGTTCATTGTATCAGGCATGAGACTAATACTCAATAATTTTTGGAATGTTACTCTAGAATGAATCAATTTTAATCCATTCGGAGAAAATGCTCAAAGTAACTGGAATCATTTACAGACGGTGTGAGAAAACACTTATGTGGGGTGAGATGCCTTCTAGTCATATTTGGAGAAGCAGTAATTGTACCTTTTCAGCACACAGCAAGCTGAGCATTGCCATGCCTCTACAACCAGTTGGCAGTCTAAGCTAGATAAAAATGTAGTCAGTATTTTATTTACATACTAGTTACTTTTATGTCACACTGTTTCTCCTGTGAGCTCAAGGTGACAAACATGGCTCTCTTCCTTCCCAACTTATACTCTCTTCAACCCTGCGTCTGTGGTCTGGCAAAGATAAAGTGCATCCCCCAAGTCATCCAGAGAGATTCATGGCTCACTTGGGATCTAAACCTAGATCCCCACATTAACTTTCCTCTCTAGAAAGCTGCATTTCCACATGTAAAGATTGTGAGCAGCTGCCACACACCTAGAAATGATTTTAAATCCTCAGCATGGCATTTCTAGCAGCCAGACTTACCCCCTGATGTGAAGCTCAATGAAATCTTGATCAGGTGAAGAGGGAGGAGGAACAGCTCTGCTCAGATGAAGTGGAGACATTGCAAACTCCCCAGGACTGGACCAGCCACTCTTGAGCCTTCCTGTAATGGGGAAAGGGAAACAACACATCCAACAAAGTATCAAATATTTGAGCCTTAACAACTCTTTCTTCCGGGGGGGGGGGGGAGCAAGACAACAGTTCCCTTTTCTTCTTCTTGTTAACTGCCTTCAAGTTGACTTCAGCTTATGGCAACCCTATGAATGAGAGACCACCAAGTCACCTGTCATCTGCAGAGCCTATGGCTTCGTTGATTGAGACTGTCCATCTGGAATGTGGTTTTCCTCTTTTCCTATTGCCTTCTACCTACCAAACTATTGTCTTTTCTAGGTACTCATGTCTTCTCATGATATGTTTAAAATACAACAGTATCGAGAGATTACTACGTGGCTTTTAAACAGAAATTAGACCAGAAAAAAAGCAGCTTTGGCAATACTTATCACATGATGACACCTCTGACCCACAGCTGCTCTGTCCCCAACCAGTAACTTCTGCAGCCTTTTTCAATGATGGAAGAAACCTGTCAACGGCCTTGCAATCACACAAGTCTCTTCAACGTATCTACAGACCTCTCTGACTTCTTGTGCTTTCTATGCTGGAGTCAGACAGGAGTCGCTGAAATAGAAGTTTGCTCGGGTGTTCTGCAATTGGTGATTGGACACTTGAGAATGCCAAGGAGGTATCAATGGAAAGTGGTCCAGACACACTTGTAAAACGGCCTGCAAGAAAGCACACACAGAGAACATTCTGAAGTTTGGAAATAAAATCTTGAAGGATAGATAGATTGATGAAGTCTGCTTCCCCATTTATGTGTAGGTTGAGAAGGAGTACAGTCAGTTCATAAGACAGTAGAAAATTTTGGAGCCAACTATGCCCCCAATGGCCACATCTATAGAATTCCTGTCTTTTCTTTTCCTTTTCCCATGGTTAAGACAACTGTATTTGTTATGCCAGTTCCATAAAGTAAAGTCTTTATTCTGATTGGTAGTTTAAATGATTTCTAAAAAAAATAGACAAATATATGGAGAACAAATCCATCAATGGGTACATGATTCTGTTCAGAATCAGTATACCTCTATATACCAAGTGCTGGGAAAAGCTGAGGTGTTCATGTTCTGCTAGTTGTAGACTTTCTGGAGACATTTGACCAGATGCTGATAGGGAGATAATGGTGAACAAGCCAGATGGTTGGTCTGTTCCCACCAAGATTCTCTTTATATTCTTCTTAGAGTCTGGAAAAGTTACATTTTGGTCTTCCAGAATCCCACAGCTAGAGATTGCACCCATCTCTCCAAGCAGCCATGTGTGGCTGTTGTGTACACTGCTAAGTGAAGCAGAACTAGCAAGCTTCCCAGAATTGATAGAGTGGAAGAGAACCACTTGCAGCCATCTTCTTCCAGTTCCCTAAAGCCTGAACCTAGAAGTTGGCCTGCCCTCTTGCCCAACATAAGACCCACCTTATGTTTTTGACTGCCATTAGACCCAGTCTGCCTGTCCACTGGTAAAGGGTGAAGGAAATGTAACCCAAGACCTCTGGAGAGCAACTAACTGGGGAAGGGATGTGGACTGTAAATGGGCAAACAGCTCAACACAATGAACTGCAGCAGACAGTGGTATTTTAACGTATAGGAGCTCATCATTACAGTGTGTGTACACCTCTCTCCCACAAAGAGCAACTGAATATAACATACTAGAGCCAGTGTGGTGTAGTGGTTTGCAGACTGGACTAGGACTCTGGGAGAGCAGGATTTGAATCTCCGCCTGGCCATGGAAACCCACTGGGCAACCTTGGGCACGTTATATTTATTCTGCCTCACAGGAAAATGAATGGCAAACTCCCTCTGAACAAATCTTGCCAAGAAATTCCCATGATATGTTCACCTAAGGGTCACTATGAGTTGGAAATGACTTGGAGGCACATAATGATATAATGTGCCTGTCATCTCTCCCGATTCGCAATCTTGCCATTCTCGATCCTCGGTCTTTCACAGATGGCAAACCGGGAGGGACAAAATGGCGTGCATGTTTGAGGTGTGCGTGTCCAATGCTGCATACAAGAGCACATCCCGATTTTAATCAATGTGGGTCCAATATTAGTGATTTCCCTGATTTGTGGGATGACTGTTTTGATTAGGATCTACATTACTGCAGTCCTATGCATAGTTAACTAGGTGTAACTTCCATTGAACATACCAGAGCTTGCATAGATTCAGCTTGTAAAAAACACTTGCCAAATTTTGCAAGTTGTTTCCTCTGTGTCCACTCCTTTCATACTGCTTGAGGGCTGTTTATAGCAGTTTACTGCACAAGGCACTCCCAAATATGTATGTATGTGTGTGTGTGTTTTAAACCAAGGACATGGTTTGCTGAGATGATTCTGATCTCCTTTCTTTTCTTTAAAAAAATTCTTACAGTATTATAATGCAAAAGTGACATTTGATGTATGATGCACTATATTACTATCACACTAAAGGGTGAAAATTAAAAAGGAAAAGAAAAGAAGGAGACCTTTTTTTTGTCTCAACATGGCTTGGAATTAAAAAGAAACCCACTTGAAAGTGAGAATAAAATGCTGCAGCAGATGCTGGAAATTGCCAGAAAAAAGACCAGGGGACAGAAATTTTGTTTGTATGGTTTAAAAGACAAACAACTCTGAAAGCTACAGCAACAAATACTGTAACCCCCTCCTGAACCATTTGCATTGTCTAGAGCAGGGGTAGGCAACCTGCGGCCCGCGGGCCGGATGCGGCCCGGCAAGGCCTTGGGACCGGCCCCAGCCCAGTCCTGCCGCCGATTGCCGCCAGGGCCTTTGGGGGGCAATTGTCTATAGAAGCCTCAGAAACATGCATTTATATTAACATTTTTAAAAAAATCAATAAATTTTTTTGCGTGTCCTCCATTTTTTTTAAAAAAGTGTCTTCCATTTGAAAATTTTGTCCTACATTTGTCCTGGTTTATTTATATATTTAATTTTTAATTTTTTTTTAATTTCTAATTTTTTGGTTTCGGCCCCCCAGTTGTCTGAGGGACAGCAACCTGGCCCCTGGCTCAAAAAGGTTGCCTATCCCTGGTCTAGAGGAGCGGGAATTTTCATGGAAGAGCCTCGCAGAATGTAAAGCTTTGGTTTAAAGGCTATCACCATTTAAATCACTTCAAATGAAGCATAAGAGCTCCATTAAAGGAAAAGGAAAAAAGCCTCTCATCACTATTGGACTGTTTTCCTAATTTTCCAACAACCTCTAGCACCATATCTTCAGATTTCAGCTAATCTGTCACAAACAATCATCCAACTTCAAAGCTTCATTATCACATCATTTACTTGCTAGAGTCAGAAAATATGCTGCGATCTAGTAGATGAGCCCCTATAATCTTCCTTTTGATGCAGTGAAGAAATTGTATCTCTTTCCTTAGCTGGGAACAGAGGAAGCACGCAGAGAGGATGACAGACAAATGGCAATCACCTTCAGACACGATGCACTGCTATACTGTTTTTTTGAGTCATGTTGCTGGACATAAAGTAAGTAGGAGAAAACATGTTGGTCTTTCCACTGGACAAATGAGACATCAGCATCAAGTTCTTGGTGTGCAGAGAGGATTAACCTGTTGCATACTCTGACCCCTACCATATGGCTGCTTACCATAACCAGTCCAGGAATACAATAAGATAACCTGATTTAGCATTGCTAGATTGGTACTGATGTGAAGTTCATGATGAAATCAGGGCTAAGAATGTCTTTACCCTGTTGGAGTCAAGGAGGCAGATATTTGTGCCAGGCTTCTTTAACATCAACCAATGAACAACCCTAGTAATGATTGATGGAAAATGTGAGGCCCTCCAGATGTTGTTGAGCCAGAGCCCCATCATGCTTCATTATTGGCTATGCTGGCTAAGGCTAATGGGAACTGCATTCCAACAACATCTGGAGGACTACACTGTTCCCAGTCTTGCATGTACGGGTAGCAAACAGCAGTTGTAGAAGATTTACCTAAGCAAGCTGGAGTGCTCCTTGTTTGGCTAGGAAGTCTTAACAGCATGTGGCCTGGAACCCCAGTAGACTGCCTCCGTGTTGATAAGTGGCTAGGGATGCTGGAAACTGTAGTGCCATCAGATTGTCGACTGTAGCCACGGATTGCATAGCGACTCACTGGGTAGTTCTCATCTAGTGGACATATCAGTAGCTTTGCTAATTTGTACTCCAAATAAAGAACAGTCCTAAATAGAGAGATGTAGCAAATAAAAGCCCCAGATACTGTGAGAGCCAGGAAGTAGTATCCTAAGAGGCAAAATAATTTAATCATACTATGCACACACAAGATCCATATTGAAACTGCTGGCTATTTTAAAATGCAATTCACTTATTCCCCTCCCCATTTTGGAAAGGCTACCTACATGGTCCTGCTGTCTCACATGGAGTTAGAGGTGCTTCATTCTACCTTTAGCACTAAAAGATATCTGCCTGTTTCCTTCCATTTGGAAAGAACAAGAAATAGCACTGAGCATTATACAGAAGGCAGGTCTATGCAATGAGATCTGGTACTCAACCTTTGAAATGGGAGGAAGCGCTCCTGTGCTAACCAGCTCAGAGCCCTTTCTCTCTCTTCATCAGTCGCTCCATAGTGAGGAGAACTTGACCCAATCTCCATCTGGATGGGAGTCTCCAAGAGGATGCCATCCAGTTCTTGCAGCCGTCCAGTGAGTCGGTCATAATGCAGTCGAAGAGGGAAAGCCTGTTTGGAAGATAATAAGCTTTCCTTTAGGCAGAAAAAAGGACAAATTGCATGAAAGACCAGTCCACTGTGCTAAATAAGCTATAATAACAGTGAACCAGAATGACTGTGGTATTATTTTGAATGGTGACTTTATAGCTGGCGTACACCAAAAACAAATACACCAATTTACACACCAGAAAGTGGATTGCTAGACCGCCATGTGAAAAGGCCTTTAGTCTTGCCCTTTTCCTTGTCGACATATACAGCATTCATGTGTCACCCATTGACTAAGCTTTCTGAGCAGCTGACAACCAACAAGCACAAATATAATATATAAACATAAAGTAAAGCAATATAAAATGTCACAGCAAAATGTCTCAGCACCCTAAAATTAAACATGTTGTTGTTGTTATGTGCCTTCAAAGTCACTCCCAGTTTATGGCAACTGCAAGATGACCCTGCCATGAGGTTTTCTTACCAATATCTGTTTGGGGGGATGCCTTTGCCTCTGAGGCTGAGAGAGTGTAACTTGACTAAGGCCACTCAGTGGGTTCCATTGTCAAGTTGAGATTCAAACCCTAGACTCCAGAGTTGTAGTCCAGCACTCAGATCACTACACCACCCTGGTTCTAAATAAAATACAGTTAAAATAGAGGCTGAAAAGGCCTGGGTGAATAGAAAAGCTTCCAATAACAACCAAAAAGACAATAGGCATAGTGTGATGAAAAACTTTTACATCCAGTGGACTTATTAAGGTTTCTTTTTCTCTTTTCTTTTTTAAATGTATATTTTCATTGAAGCTTCATCCTTTAAAAGGGGGTGGGTGGGTATTTTAGATTACCTGGGAGAAGGACTGCACAAATGGGCAGCAAGATGAGTTTTTTATTGTCTCCCGGCTACCTGTCTTCTTAGCCTTAGTAACAGGCAAGCTACAATGTGCATTCATTTAAGGGTCAGAATCACAAGATGTGATTCTACATTTGTTAACACAATTAATGTTTCATGTCACAATAGGATCCCAGTGAAAATGCCTCTTCAGGAAAGCTCCCATTCGTAGCTTGGGAAAATCATGAAGAGAAGTTAACTGCCCCTATCCCAGCTTTATGTTGCTCCACAGCATCAGCATTCTTTTTATGGTGCACTTCACACAATGCCATGCCTCATCTGTCCCAACATCACATATATGAGCAATCAGTTCCAAAATCCACAATTGGGCAAAACCTTTATTAGGGCAGCCAACCAAATTACCACAAGAGTACAAAATTTTGAGTTATCCAGTACTCTTTGTCAAGGATGCCATGCAAAACTGAGTACAGACTGAAAAGAAAATATGTTGGCTTGATATTCTCACTACTTTAGAGACTTTATAGCTACAATGTCCCATCAGCCTTTTTTCTCTCCATTGGTATTGTGTGACCTTGTGTGGCATCAGTAATGAAGAGTTCTTGAGAACTCAAAAACTTACACTTTATTTTGTGACAATTTGTTTGGTACTGTCTGACTATGGATTTGGGCATTTTCCTTATGGATCAATGGCGGGTTACAAACCGCCACTAACGACACACTCCGTGCGTGCTAGGGTTAGGAAGAGTTGCCCCTTCCTAACCCGCCCCGGCCCCAACACGCGCGGAGCACTTCGTAAATGGCGGCGCCCATCCACATGGGCACCGCCATTTTGACGTCTTGGACGCTGTGCGTCCAGACGTGTCGCGGCGGAAGTGACGCTGTGAGGGCGTGCTCCACCCCTCGCGGTGCCACTTCCACGTTTCCAAAAGGAGCGCCATTTCGGTGCTCCTTTTTCACTGCGCGGGGAAGCCTCGCAGTCTGGCCGCTGGGGCTTCCCTCCGCAGCGAATGGCGGCGGCGGCGGGAAAACGGCCCCTTAAGGGCTGTTTGTAACCCGCCAAAGTTCCTACCCGCATTTGGCTTTTCCCAGATGACCAATTTTCTATCTCAAAAAATCCAGCAACCTATAACTTTGAAACTATTGTTAAGACTCAGCCAATAGCCTGAATCCAGATAACAGATAGAGATGTAAGCTCTACTTACAGGCAGAGACAGAAAAACATTGAAAGATTCCAGGAAGAGATCATCATAAGTCAGCAGTTCCTCTAAAAGTTCATGTCCTGTAAACATAAACCAAAATGAAAATAAAAACAGAAATATAAATAGGACTATTATATTTGCCTACGTAGCAAGTGTACAGATTGTATGGTCTGCTACATGTTAATGGTGAAGAATGCTAGAAGTGTAACAACAACTGGAGGGCCACACAATAAGCTAAAAAGGATTATCTTTCAATGGTCACCTTGTTTTCTGGGCTTTTAATGCTGCATGGTGTTGTTTTGTATATGCAGTCATCACTCTGTTTGAGCAGACTTTGAATCCATGCCCCTTGCTTACTCGTGAGGGGCAAACAGAGGGATTTAAAATGGGGCGCACACCTATGGCACATGCCTGCAGGTGCCCACAGGGTGCGCTGCTATTCAAGCCAATAAGGCTTGAATATCGGCCATTTTCACAGTGGGGGGGGACGGGATAGATCCCCCATGAAAACGGAGAGGCAATTGTAGTCTTTTAATGAATTTTAAAGTTTTAATGTTTAACGTTTTAACTTCATAAACTCTTTCATTGATTTTAAACATTTCTTATATTTATACCTTTAATTATGCTTCTGTATACTTTTTAAAAGTTATATTGTTTTTAAATATGTTGTCAGGATAGGGTAATTTAAGTTTCCTAAGGCTTTAGCCTTTAGTAAGGAAACAAAAATATTGAATTATCCAAAATGTAATAGCCAAGCCTGTTAGGGTCTGGCTTTCAATCAGCAGAGTAGCAGAAATGTGCTCTTAACTATGGGCCAAAACAGATGGCTCTAAAGAGGTGACGAGATGCTGCCCCTTTGAATGCCAGATCGGGGCCCTGGCAACTGCATACCACAGCCCCAATCCAGCTATTTGCTAGCTCAAAAAGAGGTGGCAAAATGCCACTCCTTTTTGAGCCAGCAAAAGGGTACCCTTCCAGCTGCCCCATTACTTCATCTGGGGTGTGTGACAGGTTTCCCCCCCATATATTATGGAATACATAATATATTGAAAAACCTATAGTTATGATTGTGCAGCAAATATAAAAACTCAAAAATTGAAATCTGAACATTTCCAAGATTATCTGTGCTTTGGCTAGTCCACCAGGCAGATAATAAGAGGTTTCTGACTTCACTTTTGCCAATTTATGGACAAAATATTTGTGGGATAGGGTCCACTGTTACTTTGCTCAGCCCAATATTTTGAAGAAATCATTGGCTTTGGTCAGGAAAATGGGAAACTGCTGCACACTTACCAGCTACTCGCATCTTGGGTTTTCACAGAATGGCAAGCACTACATGTGTTTGGATATGCAAACGTGTAATGCAAGCATATGTATAAAGTCCAAAAAAACTGGAGAAAAATTATTGCAAAAGAACTTTCTTTAATCTAATAGTTCATGAATATAATAATTCACTGGAGAGCTATCATGACTTAGTAGCCTCACCAAGCTCAGAAATCCTTGACAAGAAACTGGCAGAAGAACAAGATGATCCTTACTGGAAGATTAAGGCAGCTCACATGAAAATTAAAGAATAGGTACAAGCAAGACCACAATGTCTTAATTCTCCTAAAGGCACCATATCCCATCTGATCTTGAAAGCTATGTAGGATTAGCTCCATTTAGTATTTGGATGTGATGAGTATCAGATGCTGCTATATTTCAGAGGAAGAAACTGGAAAAACTAAGTATTCCTTGCCTAAGAAAACTCTATGAAATCAATGTATAGATGACAGAGAACTTGCAGGCGTGCGCACACATGTATGGTATTTCACTCTTTCCCCTTCTCTCTTCATAGTAGCCAGACCACCTGGGTTTGAGGCTCTGGGAAAGGGGGGGAGGAGTTGCTTAGAAACCACCCAATATTCTTACTTCTGACTGTTTCTGTTCTTTTTTCTTCCCCCAGTGGGACATCCATTTTGAAAAGAGCAGTTCCAGAGCAGAGGCACACTTGGGAAGATCTTGAAAAGGGAAACTTGCTGATACTCTGAACTGTTCTATAGCTATAGTTCTCTTCTTCCTCTGTCTCCCACTGTGAAATAAATCTCAAACTCATCCATCTACCCCTAATCATTTCATTATCCCGGGAAAAAAACCCTGCACTAACCTGTCTCTGGAGCATGACCTTTGGGTTCTTCTTGTGTTACATGCATTTTAAGGTAGATCTTTCTTTCTTTCTTTCTTTCTTTCTTTCTTTCTTTCTCTCCTTTCTTTCTTTCTTTCCTTCTTTCTTTCTTTCTTTCTTTTCCTTCTCACCCTTCTCCCTCTCCACTCTGTCTTTCCCTCCTGTTTGCTTATCCACCACAAAAGCTTTATTTACTGGGGAAGTAATTAACACCTTAGTTGGTGGCAACTGTGTCTCTAGGTGGAGCAAGGTAAGTTTCTCAATCTTACCAGGTACCCTTGCATGTGGTTTATAAGTGAAGTGCTTAGCAGCCCTGGGCCTATTAAGCTAAGGTTTTAGGCACCTCTTTTTTTCAAACAATAGTTGCTAAGCTAAAGGATTGATTTTCACCTAGCTATACTACTCCTTTCCACATCAAACCAAGGAAGCTGTCTTGGTTCTAAACTGGTGCCCATCACCAGTAATGCCCTGGATGAGAGTAAGCAAGCTGAATGGCAGTCCAGACAAAACAGAGGTGCTCCTTGTTGGTCAAAGGGCAGAGCAAGGAATAGGGATTAGTCTGTGTTCAGTGCAGTTATGAAAATGCAGTTTTGATGTAGTCATGGACTGAATCAGATTTCAGCAGTGGCCAGGAATGCATTAGCAAAGTTAAGCACTGTACTATAGCTGTGCCCATTCCTTGAGACATCAGTTCTGGCCATGGCAACACATGCCCTGGTTGCATACCATTTAGATTATTGTAATGAGGTCTATAATTTATTTGTCCTTGCACATGAGGATGAATTATTACAATAGGTTTTTTTCCTCCACTGAAAGAGAAAATGAACATTTTCCCACAGTATTCTCCCTATATTTGAATGTCTTGGAGTATTGTGCACAGAAAAAAATGTGGAGGTTTAGGACCAAAAAATGTTTTCTGTGCAGAAAACTAATTTTCTGTGCAAAAAGGTTTTTTGTGCAAACCTCCCACCCGTCATTTTTCTTCATAGAAAAATTATTCCACAACACTTGAGGACTTTCAAATACCAGCAGGAAAATGTGCAAAATTCTTCCTGATCTATTATTTCTTGCAATGGGGTTTCCCTACTGTTGGAAAACTTGGGAACAACAACAAAACAATCCCAAGACATTTTTTCTATTCCTATTCCATGCAGGAGTTATAATGTTGAAAAGTTGCTTCCACATGGTTTGATAAAAGCATTTTTTCCCCTTGATTGTGTTTACCAGAATAGACTTTGGTTAGCTCTTAAAATAAATATTCTGCTGAAAATTATGCAGTTATGTATTAGCAATATAGAATCATAGAATCGTAGACTTGGAAGAGACTGCAAGGGCCGTCCAGTCCAATCCCCTGCCATGCAGGAACTCTCAATCAAAGCATCCCCAACAGATGGCCATCCAGCCTCTGTTTAAAGACCTCTGAGGAAGGAGACTCCACCATACTCTGAGGGAGTTTGTTCCACTGTTGAACAGCCCTTACTGTCAGGAAGTTCCTCCTAATGTTGAAGTGGAATCTCTTTTCCTGTAGCTAGCATCCACTGCTCCAGGTCCTAGTCTCTGAAGCAGCAGAAAAGAAGCTTGCTCCCTCCTCGATATGACATCCCTTCAAGTATTTAAACAGGGCCATCATATAACCTCTTAACCTTCTCTTCTCCAGGCTAAACATACACAGCTCCCTAAGGCGTTCCTCATAGAGCATGGTTTCCAGACCCTTCACCATTTTAGTCACCCTTCTTTTGGACTCCAGTTTCTCAATCTCCTTTTTGAATTGTGGTACCCAAAACTGGACACAGTATTCCAGGTGGGGTCTGACCAAATCAGAATACAGTGGCACTATTACTTCTCTTGATCTAGACACAATACTTTTATTGATGCAGCCTATAATTGCATTGGCCTTTTTAGCTGCTGCATCACACTGTTGACTCATGTTCAATTTGTGGTCTACTTGGACTCCTAGATCCCTTTCACATGTAGTCTCATTCAGCCAGATGTCCCCATCCTATATCTATGCATTTCATTTTTCCACCCTAAGTGCAGTACCTTACATTTCTTCATGGTGAATTTCATTTTGTTAGCTCTGGCCCAGCTTTCTTATCTATTCAGGTCATTTTGAATTTTGATCCTGTCATCTGGGGTGTTAGCTACTCCTCCTAATTTGGTGTCATCGACAAATTTGATAAGTATGTCCCCAATTCTGTCATCCAAGTCATTGATAAAGATGTTGAATAATACTGGCCCCAGGACAGAGCCCTGTGAGACCCCACTGGTCACTTCTCTCCAGGATGAAAAGGAGCCATTGTTGAGCACCCTTTGGGTTAGCATTTTGCCATCCTTTCCACGCAGTGGCCCTACCATTGCCTTCTTCTTCCTTTTGTTGTGAACATATCCAAAAAAGCCCTTTTTATTGTTTTTAACCTCTCTAGCAAGCCTGAATTTATTCTGTGCTTTAGCTTTTCTGACTTTACCCCTACACATGCCTGCTATTTCTTTTTTATGATTTCCCCCCTTTTCCATTTCTTATACATGTTCTGTTTAAAACTTAGCTCAGTTGAAAGTTCCTTAGTCATCCATCCTGGTTTCTTGAGACACAGACTCTCTGTTTAATGATCTGCTCTAGAATCTTTCCTGGTATTGATGTCAGACTAACTGGACGATAATTGTTGGGATCCTCTTTTTTCCCCTTTTTGAAGATGGGGACAACGTTTGGAAGAAATATTCATGTATTCTCTGAAGATGCCAGCCACAGATGCTGGCAAAACATCAGGAATAAATTCATCTAGACCATGGCCACATAGCCCGAAAAACCCACAAAAAACTATGGATGCCAGCCATGAAAGCCTTCAACTTCATAATATTTATTTACTTAAATTAACGAAAGCACATGGGTTCAGTTAACAAATTTGATGTTTGTTTGTCAATTATAGAGAAGCAAGCCTAGTTTGCCACCATGAGCACTAGACAAGGAGCTGCAGTCACTCCTGAGTGTTTAATGATAATTGCATCCACATGTAATAAGTGGATTTGTGAACATGTTATAATTTGTTGTTGCTGTATGATTTCAAGTCATTTCTGACTTATGGTGACCCTAAGGTGAACCTACCACAGTTTTTTTAGCAAGTTTCTTTGGAGGGGGTTTGCTATGCCAGTCCTTGGAGGCTGATAGCGTGTGACTTGTCCAAGGTCACCCTGTCGGTTTCATGGCTGAGCAGGATTGGAACCCTTGGTCTCCACATTTTGCTTTACATGAGTAAGACAGCCTCTTAGGTACACATTTTACAAATGTGGTGTCGTCCTCACAAAGTCAGTAAGGGATGGTCTCATATTCAAATGGACAGAAACACAACAAACTGCTTCAAACAGAATTCTTATTGTTGGTTGTACCACAAAAACAAATAGAATAAAATGTAAGGAAAGGATAAACAGAAGTATATTCCACCCACTGTTCTATGAATATATTTGTTTGTATTGTACTTTTTGCTATATGGGCGCCTTAATCTATGCCATTCCAAAATCTTTGGTAAGTGTTATAACATTTAGAATGTTTATAACCTTTATAAGTGCAAGTCCTTGAAACCACAATTGTACATGGCTACCCTTGTATCAAGTTTGGAAGCTTCAATTAGTACAAAATATGGCAGCCAGATTTGTCACTGGCTCTTCTAGGTTTGACCATATAACACCAATTTGAAAAGATCTGCACTGGCTGACAATTTGCTTCTGGGTGCAATACAAGTTGTTGGTTATTACCTTTAAAGCCCTGCATGGTTTGGGCCTGAGATACTTACGGGAACGCATCTCCCTACATAATCCGCCCCACACTCTCATAATAACGGGGAAGAATTTGTTGGAATTAAAAACAACTAGACTAGTTTCAACTTCCCAAAGAGCTTTTACCATAGCTGCTCCTAGACTATGGAATAGTCTCCCTGAAGAGACCCGTCTCACCACCTCCTTGGAGACCTTCAGGAGGGAAGTTAAGACAGAGCTCTTCTGGTGAGCATACCCACCTGATTTTGTATAAGACATATAGATCCACCTCCTTGAATAGGATTGCAATATCTTTATTCCACAGTCACTTTTGCTATACTGTTTTTAATTGTTAATTTTAATGTATTTTTATTGATACTGTATGCGTGTATTTGTATTTTATACTAGGTTGTAATCCTGCCTCGATCCACCTGAGAGAGGTGGAAATATATAAATAAAATTATTATTATTATTATTATTATTATTATTATTATTACTATTATTATTATTATTACATGTATTCTTAATAGCTGCCTAGTTAGGAGCAGTTCAATTTTAGTTTTGCTTGATTGTATCTTCCCACCAACCCCAGAATGATAGGAGAAGCTGCTCCTACTGATGTCTCATTTCAAAAACTATTAAAACATTGAAAATGCATCCTTGTGGCACTGATCATTAGTATCACAGCTATGTGAACTTAGGTGAATTTGAGAATGTCCTTAAATGCCTTGAATATTGGCTATCACAGTCAATAGAGATGGAAACTGTGATGTTCTGGATTTATGTAGAAAATGTTGTTGTATTTATTAGATAAAGCAACATATAATTTTGCATGAGCTGTGCAGTAGATGTTAGAAGGGAAGGATCTGTAGGGAGGGTAAGAGAATGACATGTTGGGAGTGAATGGTAATTGGTAGAATGTCTGAAGAGGTTTTGAAAAAGCTGGTGTATGGATCAGGGACCCGGGGGATCTGTCAAGATTAGGAATTAGTGTAGTTTGAGTGGTAAGGAGAGTTAGTCAAGGTTAAAGTTAGGATATGAGTGAGAGAGTCAGTGAGAGATGTGTGTTAGAGTTAGCATCAGTCAGGATTTTCAGGTATTAAATAAGTGATCTGTGATGCTATGTTCAATAGATCAGCATTTTTGTATTATACACTTGAGCCTTCAAGAAAACTACATATTGGAAAGCTAGAGTTCAGAATTAGTGTCTATGGTGGCAGCAGGGTGGTGGTGTCCAGCAGGGAGAAAAGGTTAATGAAGTCTAACATGGGAACCACAAGGGCATCTAAAAGATTCCCACAGCTTATGCTTAAGAGCTCAACATTCAAAATACATATTTCCCCATCATTCCCAGCCTCCTTTGCTCAGTTGTTCCTGTGTCTGTACTAGTGCCAGCCAGCCCTCAACAGCTTGTTAGATACTGAGCCAGGACTTTAGGTTGTGAAGGTAAGTGAGAGAGAATCCCATCTGTTTCATGTGGCAACTTGATCAGAAGCAGCCCAGAGGAACTCATGCACTGAGAGAGACCTGCCTCCTGGGGATGGGACAAAAAATTATGAGGCTCTCCCAAACAAAGGGAGGGGGGCAACACTTTAGCCATCATCATTCTCTAGTCAAAATGACAGGAGAGAAAAATGTCTTCAAACCTGGCTCAGAAGCAAACAAAAGCTGTGGAGGTAGAGCTTTCTGAACTCAGGTACTCAAATGGCTAAGTCTTATCACTATTCAAAAGTCATAATTCTCAAATTCATACACAATCTTCTTCCTCAGAAGATAAGGGTAGTTACTAAGAGATGCACAGCTTTTTCTCTGATATATTTTAGCCCAGCATTTCTGTACAGGTAATGCTACTCTGTCTTTGGAAATTATCAAATGGGGAAAAGGATGTCCTTGTCCTGTCCTTCTCCCATCCTTGTCCCATCCTTGCCTACAGTCACAGGAAGGACTTTCACATGACATTGTGCTGATCTGAACATTTTCCTCTCTGTCAAGCACTAGTGACCATGATGGCACAAAATACTTTTGTACAATGTTGTGCTGATCATGTCATTGTCCCATCAGTGAGATGTAATTGTCCTGTCATTGCCCTTCATTTTGTAATAACAGAAGAACCCATTAATACAATTCCACTTCACTGACAGGATAATGACAGGATCAACGTGACATGTATGAATGTCTTTTGCACAATCGCAGTCATGGACGGGATAAGGACGGGAGAGTGGTCCGCTTTGCTCCTGTCCCTGTCTAATAATCTCCATAGTTTTGCACATTGATAATGTATGTACCCTTTCAAAACAGCCCAAGGAAGATGTATTTCATTATGAGAAATATGACAACTTCTAGCATAATGATATAGCTTGATGTTTGAGGACATGAGTGTAGTCATATAGGGTCTGCATATGTAATTCTGTTGGGTATCAGTGTTTTGTAATGGTAACGGTATTGGATTAGGACTCTGGGAGACCAGTCATGGAAACTAGTAGGTGACCTTGGGCATGTTATATTCTCTCAACCTAAGAGGATGGCAATGATAAACCTCATTTGAATAAATCTTGCCACGATCACCTTAAAATCACCATAAATTGGCGTTGACTTGTAGGCAGACAACAACAAAATATGTAATTCAGAACCTTGCTTTTAGCACTCTTTCCAATTGCTTAGGTAGACCCTACATTGTACATATACATGTAATTTCCCTCTCATTATACCAAACAGGGCCATTAGGCAAGTTAAGTTACCCATCTCAACCACTAGTAGGGAGGAAGCAATGCTAACACGTTTTATGTTGCTAATGAATTCTATTACATAGGATAACTGGGGGGCCGTGGTGGGGTGGGGCATATTCCCCATTTCTAAATATTTGTATGACCAGGAGGTATGCATAATGCAGTATCCCCCATTCCTTGGTGTGATCCAGATGTTTTGGCCTACCATTTCCTTAATGCCTGACTACTGGCCATGCTGGTTAGAGTTTATGGAAATTAGAGTCCAGTTAATCTGGAGTGTACCACGTAGGGAAAAAATGGTTATGCAAGTAGTTATAGGAACCTTTAAAAAAATTGCTTTGCTCTAGCCTCTTTTAGCCATAATATAACCTTTTAATTAATGGTAACAGGTCTCCAATTGTCCATTCTGATCAGCCAGTGATCTTTGTTAGGACTCTGTTACTTGACAGAAGGTTACTTCTCCCCAGGCTGAAGCTTCTTGAAACTGTATCCACCACCACATGGTTCTTCCATATGGCAAATTTGTTTTGGTCATACCCCGCACTTTCTACAGATTGTCTTCAGTTCACCATTCTTCCATTGGCTGTGGGGAGAAGAAGATTTGCTGTGGAGTCCAATCTATCTATATGGAGGAGGACACATAAAATGCCAGGCCATGGCAGTTTTGAAATGTCTCCAAGTTGAATCTGTACTGTAAGGCATAATAATCTGGCATGAAGATGATGTCAAGTTTCAAGTGTAAACAGCCATTCTCTTACAGAGAATAGGGAACTGAAGACTTTAAAAGAGAATAGGGAATTGAAATTGTTTTGCATGTTAATTTTAGTACATTTTTGTGACCAAAGTGAACCCATATTTTCTAAAGCTATGGAGAAAGCAGTTGTATCCTGCTTCTATCAATCAGTTAACACCTTTTGCTAATACGAGATTCTGTAGGAAATGAGGTTACATCCTTGTAGTTCCAAATGTGAATATTTCTTTCACTCTGAGAATGCCAAGAAAGAAGACACAGATTGGGCTGGAAATTATGCCACCAGTCTCTCCAACTGACTTTGTTGCATTCAAAAAAGAGACTGTTTATCTTATCTTTTATCTTTAATATGGCTTGGTGGAAATCTCAGCAATCAGATTTGGAACTCAGGCAAAAGTTTTGCTTTGCTTGTGCCTGGAACTGATGGATTCCACTTGATTATGTAAAAATAACTCTTGTTTGTTATTTTCACTGACAAAATGTCAATCATCTATGTTAATACAGTCAATCCTCCGTTTTTGTGGGTGATCCGTTTCGGACCCACACACACACACACAAAAACAGAGACCGGCCGATATTCAAGCCCATAGGCTTGAATGGGGTGTGTGCCTGTGAATGTGTGGGGGAGTGCGCCATGTGGGGTGCCCCATTGATAATAACAGAGATCACCTCTCAGTGAATATTCAAGACCGTGGACCTCAAGCCCACAAGAAAGGAGGGGGTGACTGTATTTGCATATTAACATCTGTGACCTTAGTAAGACAGTGTAGTGCAGTGGTTTGATTGTTAGATTAGGAGTCTGGAAGATTAGGCTTCGAATCCTCAGGTTCAAATCAGCACTCAGTCACAGAAACCCACTTGGACAAGTAACATATTCTCAGCATGAAAATAATTCATTAGCAACCTCCCATTCAAGTACTAACAAGGGCTTACTCTGCTTAGCTTCCCAGATCAGACAGGATCTGGTGACTATTTGGTGTTTAGTAATCTTTAGGGGAGCCAGTGGTGGCATCGTGGTTTGAGTCTTGAACTGTGACTCTGGAGACCAGGGTTTGATTCATGCTTGGCCACGAAATCCACTGGGTGATTCACTGAATTTTCTGAGGGAAGCACATTGCAAACACATTATTCAAGCAACACAAGATGTGACTGTATACATGGACATCATCTGATGACCAATATAAAAATCAAATAAACTACTTATTGGAAACAGAAGTTGGAGATGCCCCATTCTCCCTGCAAAAACAACACCAGGAGCAGATTGTAGCACAGAGCATGAACTACTGATATACAAAATTAGAGTACATAAAACTAAAGGAGAACACTAAACCAATCATCATGCCAAAATATAGCCTGAAGAACATCTCCATAGAATTTAAAGATAATGAGAAAAATAGATTTGCATTATTAAGCCTAAGGGACTGGGAGCCAGAAGAACTCTGGACTGAATCCAAGGACATAGTCAAGAAGGAACACAAAAATATACTATCTGTATCTAAAAAGAAAGAGATGCCTCAGTGGATGACAGATGAAATTCTTTAAGCAGTCAAAGATAAAACAGAAGCAAAAGTATAAAAATGACAGAAATACAAACAGGGAAAAGAAGAACTACTATAATAACTGGTGCAGAGAAATAGAATGTGACAACAAAAAAGGAAGAAGAAACCTTTTCCACAAAATTTGAGAAATCAAATGGAAATTTAAACCAATAGTGGGGGTGTTCTACAGTCAGCAGGGGAACACATTACATGACAGAGTAGAAATAAAAAGACAATGGAAGCAATACAAGGAAGAACTATCTAAAAGAGATGAAAGGGTGACAGATTCATTTGAGGAAGAACCATAAGAAGATGAACCTCCACTTTTCAGTATTATATTCAAATCTTTTACTCCAAGTTTCAAGTCACATCTCAGATCTCTACCTTCAGGTTTCAACTCCTTGCAATATCCTTTCAAGTTGAGTCTCAAATCTGAAAGTCAACTTTTAACAGAAAAAAAAAGAGGCAGGGCACATTTCTTGGAGGGAAACATCAAATGTGTTAAGCTTTTCAAAAGCTTTTGAATGATCCTTTCACCTCAAGCCCATTACCTAATGCGACTGCTGTTCCCCTCTTAGAAACATGCCCCGTGCTTTGCGGGTGGGTCTTGCTTGCTACTAGAATGAATGATGTCAGGAAGTCGGTCACTAAAACTATAAAAGTCTTGAGTCGAGTCAATGCGTTATTTATTGCTGAGTCAAATCCACGTTGAGTCACTGAAGTGACTTGAGTCTGAATCAACTGACTTGAGTCTATATCATTGTCGATTTTAGAAAGTTTAAAAAAAAATAAATGCCAAATTTTCATTTTAACCACATGAAACACTGTACATGCAAATACATTTAGACTGTGCTTATGATATTGCATTTAAAGGTATAATTTTAATTATGCTAGTTGTTTATGTCACAACTATTACCATTATATTGAGTGATAAATGGGAATTACTCTTTATGAGTAACATTAATACAAAAACATTAATAAGGATTCTGCATGGCATGGTATAGGAGGAGATCAATGGGGGTTACCACACTGAGTTACCAATGAATTACCACACTAGGGGATGCCAGCCCTAGTGACCCCACTGAGTCAAGGAAGCCACAGAACTGAGTCTGCAAGACCTGAGCAGAAACATTGATGAAGTGGTGTCTTAGAGGTCTCTCATCCATAGCTTCACCATAAGTAGACATTTACTTGATAACAGTTAACAACAACAAACCAGAGGGTTAAAGTGAGGAAGGTATATTTGCTGTTGTGTGTCTCCAAGTGGTTTCCAGCGTATGTCAACCCTAAGGCAAAACTATCAAAAGGTTTTCTGGGGTGAGAGGCTGTGATTAACCCAAGGTCACCCAGTGAGTTTTCAAGGCAGAGCTAGGAATTGAACTCCTATCTCCAGAGTCCTAGTTCTATGCTGAAACCACTACACCACACAGGAAGGTACAGTATAACACTTAGGGTATTTTTCAGGGGGTCGGGATCTTATAAGAAGATGCCCTACTGAACATATAAGTACTGCAGGTGACCCACTAAAAATACCAAGATATTCTTTGGACTCTATTAGCCTCTCTGTTCTTCGTTCACACATTAAACTGTGCCCAAAAACATGGCACTGGAAGGATGGGACAAAACCAAAACTACAGAGATCTTATTTTCATATGTCAGGAAATTATTTCCACTTGGTTTGGAATTTACTGCTCCACTAATTTTGTTGTCTCCTCAATTGCCCATTGTCCTACATTTCCAAAGGCATTCTCTCCTCTCACCCCTCCCCATCCATTCTTTCTGGATTCTCCTGGCAGGTACACAAGGAAGCTAATCCATCAACTCAAATATCACTGAGTATTACAGAGATGAGGGAGAAGGAGATGTAGAACTGCCTGACCTTTTAGAACAACCCAGTGCTCGGGTTCTCTTCCTTGGCTGGAAAATGCATTCCCTCCCCTCTCTCTATGCTTTAACCTTCTCTTTTCTGCCCCTGCATTTATTTATAAACCCTATCAATAATTGAGGAACTGACTGCATGTGCATCTCTTATCTTGGCCCCTGACATTTCCCTGTTTTGAGCTGCCTGTTCTGGTTAGTTATGCTTTTAATTTTCTCCCTCTGTCTTGTTAGGAATGTCAGAATCATCAGCCTGGAACAAACCAAGGAATCACTTTCCACTGTATTAGAAAGCAATAGCACTCTCCTTGGCTCACTGACCTACCTTCCTCTGAATTAGAAATGAATGGATAGGAAGTTCAGCATATCTGAGGGACTGAACAGGGACTGGATAGACCAGGTATCTCCACTGACATTGGTTCAACACTCATGAGCCCAAGAAGCAAGAGTGTTCAGCACATTCATGGCTTAATATGCAGAATACTTGGAATAGCCTTTCTTCAATCATTTTTAATCAGGTCTATAACATTATAATACAATAACACAAATGTTTTAAAATTATTAAAACCTTTCATATTACAGTGGCCCTTGGTGTCCACTGGAGTTTGGTTCCAGGACCTCTCCCGAATACCAAAATCCATGGCTGCTCAAGTCACATGAAATATAATTGGCATAATAAAATGGTGTCACTTAAATAAAATGAAAAATCTTGATTGTGCAATTATGGCAAAATGATTAAAATAACATCAAAAGAAAATAAAAGAAATAGCATAGAAAAGGGAAGGGAAGTAAAAGTGACCTCAGCCTGCATGGGAATAGCAAGGGGGAGAGGAAGAGAACCATGCCCACTCACACTACTTGACTCCTGGAATATCAGAACTGCAGAGGAATGGACTTATCAAATCAGAAGGAATAGTGGAAAAGTATTGACCATTTTTTTCCATCAATTAAAAAGGTGTGTTTCTTCAATGATTTAAATGCTAAGCAGGAACAGGAGAGACACAAACTGCTATGTGATGTGCAATGTCCAAAGTCACTACTATTCTACTCTAATTGCAATTTACCAGCATTGTGTGATAAAGTCTTTAGATTTTGAGCAGGTTCATATGGAAAACACAGTCTTTTGTACATACCACCCAAAATTTTACACAGAAGAAAACTGGGACATCCTTCAGGGACACTTTAGGTGTGGATGCCTCTACTGCCAAGATTTGGACTAGATTGTCTTCAGGGTCCCTTCCAACACAATGATTCTATGATTTACAGAAATTCCTTAAAATGCAGAATATTGCAGAATACAAATTTGTGGGTTTGGAATTCTTAGGTGCACAGGGCACAAAGCTCAGTCTACATATCTTTATGGAAGTCATTTGGTTTTTGCCCAGGAATGGTAACTTAAGTTTTAAAAAAAAGGTCTATCTACAGTGCACAGAGGCCAGATTGTGGATCATATATAGGACAGATCCAGGCATGGTTCTTTGCACATCAGAAATGCCCAAATTAGGCCTTAGAGGCAACTGAGTTTTCTGCCCTGTTCTTGTCAAATTCCACACTACTATTTACAGCTCTGGGCCTTTTCTTTCTTCATACTGTGTCCATACTCAGAAAGAAACAGGATTTCTTCCCAGAACTCTTAATGCCTTGCAGAAATTGTGACTGCTGCCTGTTAGCTCTGTGGGAGGCCAGGAAGAGAGGAGAGCTGGTTAAAGCAACAGCAGGAGGTGGATCTGTCACACGAAGTCACTTTGTCAGGACAGTGATGTGTAGCCTGGAGGCTCCAAGAGTTTGTCATCATTCTCGACTACCATTGGAAGGGGTGAAGATACTGGAAAAAGGGCACCAAAGGACAGTGACAACTCAGCAGCCCTCTTAGCACAAACTCCCGGGCTGTCATATTCCATCAGTATCTGGCCCTCATCACCCCAGCCTAACTGGCAGTATATTGCCTGGCTAGATGGACAGAGCTGCCTATTTGAGCACTTCGGGCTGGCATGCCTTCATGCTGAGTGTGTATTCATCAGCTGAAGAAGATACAGCCATGGCATCTTTCATGATGCAACCCCCTAAGTAACAGTAGTAGCAAAAAAGCCAGAAGACAACTGGTCTAGTGTAGCAGTTTATTTGACCCAGACTCTGGAAACCAGGGTTCAAATCCCTGCTCTTTCACAAAAATTCACCAGGTGACTTTGGGAAGGTCACATACTCTCAGCCCCAGAGGACAGCAACAACAACTCCCCTCAGAACAAATCCTGCCAAGAAAACCCTGATAGGGTCACCTTAGTGTTACCATGGGTCAGAAACACAGCAGCAACAGCAAAGAAACAGGAAAGACTCAACTTGAGATCTTGTTCATAAGTGAAACTGCAGATGGAGAAGCTCATCAGCTTGCTTTGGAGCACATGCAGGTAGAGGTCATGCTAAAAGCAAGTAGTTTGAAGATAACTACTTCTGGCTGGCACAATAGGGAAATCAGTGGCTTTCCCTATTGTGCCAGCCAGAAGATTTTATCTTCAAACTACTTGCTTTCCAAACACAACTACAGTGGCCTTTTTCCAGGCAAGTATTCTCTGAAGATACCAGCCACAGATGCTGGCGAAACATCAGGAAGAAACTCTTCTAGAACATGGCCACATAGCCCAAAAAACCCACAAAAAACTATAGTCAATAAACAGCAACAAATCATTCACAGGAAAATCCCCAAAATGCTTTCTTGCTGTTTATTGCCTGGTTATTTCCTAGTTATTCCTGGGATAATGGCTCTTTTATCGCACTGTGTCTGAAAATCTTAATTACGATTTAATAGTAATTGCACGATTTTCACGGGATAAATCCTGTTTAAACTTCCAGTTTTCCTCCGTGTGATAAAGTCCATGGACATCTATAAGAACATGAGTTTTTATGTATACATTTCACTCAGCCCTGATTAACTTACATGATGGACAAATTATATGTGAGAATCAAACAGAACCTTTCTTTCCAGAGTGCCCTCTTGGCAGGTTTGAGCCTTGGCACATTTTAGCAAACTGAGCAAAGATTAAATCCTAGATTTGCTTGATCGAGGTTATCATAAGTAACGAGGAAGCAACTTCAACAACTTGTTGTTCATAGAACCATAGAATCATAGAGTTGGAAGCGACCACAAGGGCCATGCATTCCAACCCCCTGCCATGCAGGAACTCTGAATAAAAGCATACTTGACAGATGGCCATCCAGCCTCTGTTTAAAGACCTCCAAGGAAGGAGACTCCACTACGCTCCAAGGGAGTGTGTTCCACTGTCAAACAGCCCTTACTGTCAGGAAGTTCCTCCTAATCTTGAGGTGGAATCTTTTTTCCTGTAGCTTGCATGCACTGCTTCGGGTCCTAGTTTCTGGACCAGCAGAAAATAAGTTAGCTCTTTCCTCAATATGACATCCCTTCAAATATTTAAAAAGGGCTATCATATTACCACTTAACCTTCTCTTCTCCAGGCTAAACATCCCCAGCTCTCTAAGACATTCCTCATAGGGCATGATTTCAAGACCCTTCACCATTTTAGTTGCCCTCCTTTCAACATGCTCCAGTTTCTCAACATCCTTTTTAAATTGTGGTGCCCAGAACTGGACATAGTATTCTACAGGGACGTAGCCAAGGGGGGGGGGTTTCTTGGGGTCTGGACCCCCCTTCCATTAGAAAAATGAATGGTGTGTGCTGCTGCGCCACCGCACCCAAGCCCCATTATAACGGTGGCACTTAGTCTGGACCCCCCCCCCCCTTCCTAAAATCCTAGCTACATCCCTGTATTCTAGGTTGGGCCTGACCAAAGCAGAATACAGGGGGTCTATTACTTCCCTTGATCTAGAGTTGACACTATACTTCTATTGATGCAGCCTCAAATCACATGGGCCTTTTTAGCTGCCATGGATTTGATTAATACTGTATATTTTCTCTAGTAAATTCTAGGTCCTCCAGCATAACTCTGTGATAATTCATCTTCAACCTGTGGTCTACTAGGACTCCTAGATCCCTTTCACAGGTAATCTCATTCAGTCAGGTGTCCCCCATCCTATATCTGTGCATTTCATTTTTCCGCCCTAAGTGCAGTCCCTTACATTTCTCCGTGTTAAAATTCATTTTGTTAGCTTTGGCCCAACTTTCTGGTCTATTCAGATCATTTTGAATTTTGATCATGTCTTCTGGGGTATTAGCTACTCCTCCTAATTTGGTCATCTGTAAATTTGATAAGCATGCCCTCTATTTCTCTGTCCAAGTCGTTGATAAAGATGTTGAATAGCAGTGGGCCCAGGACAAAATCCTGTGGCACCCCACTGGTCACTTCTTTCCAGGATGAAAGTCCTATTGAAAGTCAACAATTACACATGGGACCACAACTTTACAGGCATTCAAAATGCTACTCCAGTTTTACAGTAAAATGCCATGCTGCTCAGACACATGATAGATTCTCTGCATCAACATTTGAATTAACTTGTCACACAAAGAATGACTGCAACAGAAGTGAAGTGCACATGAAATGCGGAGAGAAACTGTGCTAGTCTATACCCAGAAGGCTTTGGATTCTTTGGATGGTGAAAACACAAGCTGGCTAATTATTTCTATCTCTGATCATTGCTGGAATAAACACATCAGATCTACAGCAAGCAGACAGATTTTACCCAAGGAAGGAGATACACTTTTTCCTGGGACTGGTTTGCCTATGGCTTAATCCCAATACTCCTCAGATTTTATACCCCCACTCAATCTATGAGTATTGAATTTAGGAGGACATGTCTCCTAGTCTGGGAGTCACATTTGATCTCAGGACTGGAGGAATGGGCTACTCAGGGCAGAGCGTCTTCTTTTTTCTCCTTTTCTCTTTCCTTGGCTAGCATTTGTTTTATCTAAAATACCTCAGACATTATTGTTTGTTTGTGGAATGGGGATTGCAGTCCTAACAGCCATCATTTTTAAGATGGCCATTCACAATCTCCCAAAGTAATGTAAAATCCAAGGCGTTATGAGGGAAAGAAAATGAGGTTGAACTATGAAAAGAAGAATTCTGCTATTGCTGCTGTTTGTGGTGACAGCAAAGAAAAGAAGAGGGAGGAAGAAGAAAACATTTCCTACCATTGCTAATAGTAAGGCCCCTCTCTATTCGGATTCAAGTTTTGCACTCTCTTGAAAGCTAAGAGAAATGCCTCTTATTCGGGACTGCATGAATTTTGTTTCCTCTCACCAAGGTCATACAAAAGTGCTAGTAGGAGAACCTATAGTTTCTTCCTAGCTTGGAGTTGGTTCCTTTCCCCTCTGCATTGCAGAAATTGCTGCTAGTACTGCTGCTCACCCTGCTCATTCTCCCTTATCTCTTACTCTCTCCCTTGCCTCACTCACTTCTCTGTATTATGCTAATCTCCCTTGATTCTTGCACATCACACTACACACAAGTCTTCTCCTCCTAGACCCTTCCTTGCCTCACCTTGCACCCTTGCAATGTACTCCACTGCCCACTCTCCCTTCCCTCCTTTCTCCCATTGCCTCTTGCATCCTTCCAACTGCAGAGTTTACTCATGTCATCCTGAAAGGTAGGGACACACCTGTCTCTTGCAGTACAAATCCACAGAAGAGGACTTCCACATTTTGCCTCACATTTCAGCTCCTACAAGGACTACAGATTTACTTTAAAACTGAAATTAAAATTAAAGCATGGAATCCAGGCCAGACGATAATCTGAACAGGCTCCAGATGGCATGCCTAGAATTTGGGTAAAACCCAGACAAACCAAGCATATGGCACTCCTATGTTGAAAAGGCTTTTGCTTCTCATTTCATCGGCCCTTATCACATGAGGGGTTTTGCAGCTCAGATCCAGAGTCACTCCTGGTCCAGCCATGCGAATTCACGTTATAACGTGATGTATTACCACACCTGATTGCTCTCTATGGGAGGGTCGTTCTGAGGTGGATCTACAGTCAAACTGGAGTGACTCCTCATTTTGGTAAATTTGGTAACAAGCGAATTCACAAGAATTGCTTCTAAGCTCACTTCGATTTCATTCCGAATTGGTCTGGTGTGGAATGCAACTTTGCATCCATCCTGGTAGACCCTCCCCAAACCTCCAAGGTCCCACATTTCCCATGATTCTGTGCTGTAATTTTGCCCCATCTGCTATCGGTACTCCCCCCGCTTGCATTGCTGCCGAGGGGAAATGCGGTTGTTTCCGATGCCGTTGGGGAAAGGGCAGAGAGCTACTGGGGAATTAATGTATTCATGTTTTAACATGGACAAGAGACATGCTGGCGAGGAGGAGGAAAGCGGCTGTTTCCGATGCTGCTGGGGAAGGCTGCTTGTGTGGCTGCAACAACGGACCATATCTCCCATAGAAAGGGTGCTTGTGTGGCTGCAAAAACGGACCATATATCCCATAGATATTTCCCATAGAGAATGGACCATATCTCCCATAGAAAGGATGCTTGTGTGGCTGTGAAAAAGGACCATATCTCCCATAGAAAAGGTGCTTGTGTGGCTGCAAAAATGGACCATATCTTCCATAGAAAGGGTGCTTGTGTGACTGGAAAAAATGGACCATATCTCCGATAGAAATGGTGCTTGTGTGGCTGCAAAAACGGACCATATATCCCAGAAAAAGAGTGCTAGTTTGGGTACCAAAACGGACTCTAAAGCCCATAGAACATGAAGCTGTCATTCACGTGAGGCTAGCATTCACGTGAAAGTGGAACCAGGAAGTGGCCCCCTTCTTTACCTCGGAAGTGCAAATGTTCACAATGCCTTCAGACCCCCACTGAGCATGTGCAAGGGTCCCAATTCAAATAGTTGAATCCACATGGTATGTGCTGATGTGATAAGTCAATGTGCACTTGCTCCACTTTGACCCTGTAATTACCACAATTTCGTTCTTCATGTGTGATAGTTCATCACATGAATTGCCTTGGATTTGAAGTGACTCTGCTACAGAAGCACTTTGGTTTAGAGTTCCAGTCTCACATGTGATATCCACTCAGCCAGCATCCTTTCTGGCCTGTTGAATGAGTCAAGAGGGGCAAGGGTCTAGAACACACAGGATGGCTCTCACCTCTCTAAGGATCTTGTCTGCATCATTAGGCTGTACCAATTAAAGAATATTCATTATCCGTGGATAAGCAGAATCCAGAGTTACATCCACTACACCCGTTATGTACTATAGCATCCAAGCTGGAATGAAGTCAAGTGATGTTATCTACAAAGTGCTATACAAATTCTTCACAGCAGGCTGTCAAATTGTGAGTTCTCTTGTGAGCCTCTAACTACACAAAACAGCTATTTTGCAGACACAATGGTGCCACTGCCATGGTATAGAGCTTTATCTAGCCTACGTTGGGCCAGATGCACTCTGAGATTTCCACCAATGTCACTCTAGTCACCATCTCACTTGTTTCAGTGTTGCCTGCTCTCTAGAGAACCAGATCACTGTTTTAACAGACCCATTGTTGTTCTACTGGATATGAAGTCTTGAGCCACTCCCAACAAAGTGGGTTCAGCATAGATGTTGAAGTGGCTGAGCATCAGTAGCCAAAGGAATGCCAACACTACCCATGAGATCATCCCAGTGAGTTCAAGAAGGGAGACTATTGAGCAGTGGGGCTACAGCCACATAATCCCTAATCTGTGCCACCCACCTACCTTCAAATGCACAAATTAAATCTTGCAGTCAATAAGGCAGGACAAAAAAATAAAATAAAAATCAAGGGATGGAATCCCCTCCCCACTCCCCAGGGCACATATCCTGCTGCATAGAGAACCTTGGTGGGCAAAATTGAGAGAGATTAATGTCCTCAACTTCATCCCAGCCCTGTGATACAGGCCATGTTGGCATGTTCATCCATCATCAACAGAATTAAATCCAGATTGACAGTTGTTTTATCATTCATGGACCTGGCACTGAGCAGCAGCATTTTCAAACCATTTTAATTTTGAATGTTAGCTACCCACCAGGCAATCACTTATTTAAAACGTAAAATGGTAAATCGCTATTGTAACACAATTCATTGTAGCATGTTGGTTAATGTGTTATATTGGAAGTATATCTGTAGATCTCTGCTTCTTAGAATGGTGCTATTGTGTTGGATGGAAGTGACTGCCTCTGTGTTTTTAAAATGTTATTAATGTAATAATGTGTTACAAACATATTGAAGATAATAATCCATCCAACAAAAGCATAAGAAATCTAATAGAATATAACTGGCACCATGCAGAATGACACTGAAGAATAATTTTGAATTTTCTTGTTCCCATTTCCAGAAGACCACATAAGAATTCCAAGTATGAATACTAAGTATGAATATTAAATATAACATCAGGCAACAAACAGTTTGCAGACCATGATGAGTGTTTTGACCTCTAAATGGTTTGGTTCAAAATTTAATTAAATGCTCAGGAGGTCTATAGAGGAACCCTTATACCAAAAATACAATAAAAGGATATCAACAAGCTTCAAAGGTGTCTTAACCATTTCTGTTTCCTAACAAAGCAATTGCCTCTGTTGACAGATAATCTGATGAAATTAACTGCTCTTTTTTTCCTTTTTGTAATGGCTTTAGATAAAAGGGAATGTGTTCTTAGGATAATTAGTTTATATTGCTTATGTGTTTTTCTAATCACTAAGAAGACTTCTGAGATGTGGAGTTGGGGAGACTTCTCCAAGATGAAGCTCATAATGAACCATTTAATTTTGTAGTAAAGGCTGAGGAGGTAGTTAACATCACTGTCCCAATGAAGTTCATTTTGAAGGTAATTGCAATGGTTTGACTTCTGAGAAAATGTGTTACGATTGGTTAGAATATATTTATTAGATGTATAGCCTGCCTTCCTTTCAAGGATCTCAAGTATGGTTCTTAGGTGTCCCTTAACATGAAAGATATCTCTTATTTGAGAGTTTAAAAAGTATCACCGTTACAGGCTTGGCAGGTGTCCCTTATTAAAGGACTGTCCCTATAGGAGAATTGGAAGGCTTTTTCCTTTCATATGCACTGACAAAAATGCCCCCCAATTTTCTATAAAGACAGAAATGTGTGCATCATATAATTTATGAATGCCAGCAATGTGTTAATTTTATAGAGAAATACATGACTAAGTAAACTAAAAACAATACTTCAATCTTGTTTCTAGGTGGAGCACAAACTTGTAAATAGCTATTTCCTGATTGTCAGCCCTGCATGTCATGAATTTTGGCTGTCCCTTATTGTTGTTTTGAAAACCTGACAACACTAAGCTCAAGTCAGCATGCACGATTCTCTACTCACACAACAACCCTATGAGGTAGACTTGATTGGGAGATAGTGAGCAGTCCAAGTAAGCTGAGTGAGAACTTGAACCCGGGTCTTCTCAATCCCAGCAACAGTAACACCAGAATGACTCAGTGTCCTTAGAATTCTAAGAAGTGGTGATGAACATCCAATTCATATTTGCCAAAGAGATTGAATGGGATGGAGAGACAAATGGGAGGCAACAGCTTAATGCCATGATTAATTACATTTTAACCTAGTTCCATGTTGTTTCTTCTTCCTGGCAACACAGCTAATGCAGCTCTGCCAGTTATCACTAACCATTTATATTCTGTTTCTATTAAATATGTCTTCCATACCCCAGGCTGAAAGTTGTGCTCCATACATTAATATGCAAACCAGCTTGAAGCCACTTCTTTGTCATCTCTTCAAGATTTTCAGTGATGTGAAACTGGGGGAAATGTATGTCGAAATCTTCTTTTCATTTTTTAATTGCTGTTTTGATAAAACAGAACATGCCCTCACCTTCAGGAAGGCTGGTAATAAGGGTAATGTTGCAAATGACAGCAAATGACTAATTTGATTCTTAAATCCAAGGGCAGACATATACTTACTTTCCTGTGTCTGTAGTCATGCATACAGTTATTTGAGACAAAGTCCCATTTATGGGGCTACTTACCTTCAAGTGAACAAGAATAGGACCAAGCTGCTCGAATTTGCAAGGTAGTGCCATGCTTCCTTTCAGTCAGCCTTCACCAGCATGGTGCCCTCCAGATGACGATGATGCTTGTTGTTGTTGTTGTTTCTTTATATAGCACCATCAATGTACATGACGCTTTACAAATAAAACAACAATAAAAACTGCCAGCCTTGCAAAGGGTGTATAATCTAAAATATAAACAATATACACACACAGAGGAAGGACAGAGTAATACAAATATAATGCTATACAATACAGTCATAAAACAGATTATCCAGATATAATACAAAAAACCATACAATATAAATAAAGCAAATTGACAAGTACATTTCATCAAAGTATGAAAGGTAATAAACCTTTATTAAATTAAAATTCCAATAAAGTTTTCCATTGGTATTTAAAAACAACTAGGGAAGGTGCTGTCTGCAAATATTTAGAGGTAATTCTAGGGGTCTGGGACAACAGCATGCATAATTTCTAACCAGCATAACCAGCTATGCTGACTGGAGATATTGAAGATTGTTGTTCAGCACAGCTGAAGGATGGCAGTTTGGTGAAGATTGCTTTTAATCATATATACCTTGGATCAAACATTGGTAAGAATGGTGACTGCAATCAAGAAATAAGAAGAAAACTAAGAATGCGAAATCTAATAATAGGAAATTTAATATCCTAGTTGTTACATTTGCTATATGGCCAACAGAGCTATCCCTGGATGTTTTCTATGAATAGGAAGGACAGCCTTGAAAAAACTAGGCAAGATCCTAAAGTGTAAAGCTATACAACTGAACACTAAAGTTAGAATTGCCCAAGGCACTGTATTCGCCATCATCATGTATGGATGTGAGAACTGGACAGTGAGGAAAGAGGGTAGGAAGACAATCCACTAATTTGAGATGTGTTGCTGGAGAAGAGTACTGAGAATACTATGGACGGCCAAAAAGACAAACAAATGGGCTCTAAATCAAATGAAGCCTGAATTCTCCCTAGAAACCAAGATGATCAAACCAAGGCTGTTGTACTTTGGCAACATCATGAGAAGGCATGAATCACAAAAAAAAGACAATAATGCCAGAGAAGGCAGAAGGCAGCAGAAAGAGAGGATAGACACAATCAGGGAGGTGACAGGAAAGAATTTTCAGGACACAAATAGAACAGTTGAGGACAAGGGACCTTGGAGATCTCTCACCCACAGGGTTGCCATGAGATGTGGTTGACTCAAGGACAGTTAACAACAACAAATTCATAAGCAAATCCCACAGTTTGATGGATTTACTTCCAGGTGTGCTTCCTCAGGACTGTAGATTCTATAGGTTTGGTTATAGGAATGCTGATTGTCAAAGGAACTGGGACAATTTTTCAAGATCTAACCTTCCAATCTGATAAGTGTCTGAATAATTGGTTCTGTATTTCCCCTGCTTTCAGAGCACATTTTTGTTGGCTTGTTCACACTGCCTTTCCTGTTGCTGCTGTGCATCTAAAGGTCATCTTGCCTGCTGGTTAAGTCCTACCTCCCTTGGTGCAATGAGATACCAACAGGCCAGTACCAGCAGGAAATCCTAGTGAGAAAAACCCTTCCTGGGCTGTTAAGCATCACTCTGAGCAGAACAATTATGAACAGCAGATGGGATGGTTTTCCTTATTTGCTATCATCTCTTGCTAAAGAGAAGGGAGGAGGAAGGTGGAACCAAATCCAGTCTAATTAAGTGGTGATTGCCATTCAGTAAAAGAATCCACTCTTTATTTTCTGTTAATCAACAAACATTGGTAGGATTCAAACAGAGTGGAAAACATTAGGAATGTAATAAAACCAAAGACAGGCCAATGCCTGGTGTGATTTCTAGAGAGGATCAGCAGAAACCCCATCAGCTTTACATATGATATTATTTTCCCTCCAAGATGCAAACAAGATATACAGTAGCCCTTCCAAGGGCCCCCTACGAAAATGGTGACTCACAAATATTTATGTCCCATTGAAAATAATGGTGTGCACCTGAGGTGCGTGCATGGGGCTGCAAGCAAGTGCATGCCACCATTTTATCCCTTCTCACTTGTCCCTCCTGCAACGTGCGAGACTGCAGACTCCAAGTCCACAAAAAGGGATGCACAAGTGTAATTATTTTAAAGATTCTGAGCCCCCTTTACATTGCTGGATATAGAGAGCTACTGGCTTCTGTTAAGAGAGAGAGAAAATAAATTCCAGTAAGAATGCAATAGTGTTAGATCATGGAATAGTCCTCCTCCTTCACCCCTAGTTGACTTTTGATATCAACTTAATATTAAAAAGGATGGTTGGTCACATAGCCATAAAGGGCACTCAATGGGAGGAAAATAGCTTGCGCAAATAAGGAGATCCAGTGAGCTTAGCTTGGAAGTGCTAGTGCATGTAGACATTGAGGCTGGAATCTGCATAATCCCTTCATGCAGGAGTCTGGTGGTGGGTGATACACTGTCCCAAAAGACTGGGAATCAAAGGCACTTCCCTGTGGAGATGACACTTCTTTGTGTGAGACATTTGAATTGATTGCCCTGCCACTTCCATACATCTCTGGCCATTCTTCTGCCTGGAAAAATCCATTCAAGTTCCTGAGAAGTGCCCTTGACACATTTCTTGCTATCAGTATGCCCAATTCAGTCTTGGGTGAGTTCAGAAGCCACCCTGTCCATTTTTCCCTCCCTAGGATTACTAGACAGCTGATCCTAATGTAGATGATTACAGGTTAACCATTTTTTAAACATCTGCTGCATAACCTTTAAAAATTATCAAGACCAGCTAACACAATGCTGAAGCATATTTATACAGGTCAAGTAATAGATATTTTATGTGTGACTAAGCGCATATCAATTCCTACACCCTCCCAGAGGTGTAGCTATGGGGGGGGGGGGTCAAAATAAGGACATTGCACCTCAATAAGAACTCCCCTCCTCCATAAAAATTTTCTTCAGTCCTCAGCTTTTCAGCACTGCAGTAACGTAAAACATCAGCAAAGCATTTAGAAATAGGTAGGCATCCAAAGAAAAGGGGAAGGCACAATTGCCAAAGGAAAGTGAACACAGCAAATACAAGAGTTTTTGAACAGTTTTCAGCATCTCATTCACTGCAATGCTAGAAATTTGGGGACTGAAAGGAATTTTCATGTGGGGAGAGAGAATTCTTATTTGATGAAGCAATACCCTTCTCCTACCCCTGTAGCTAAATCCCCTTGTCTCCCTCTTTGTTGTTGAAAGATTTTTTCATCTATTTCATCTATGTGTTAATAACTGCTAGGTGGTAGCTTTGTCATCTGAGGATCAGGCCTTCAACTCAGCCAAGAGACCCAGCTATGGGTCAGAGAAGAAACTGAAGGCTACTCAAGCTAGGACACTAGGCAAGGCTCCCCTCCCAGGGAACTGGACAATACCTACATTCAGAATAATGCATGATGACAGAGGGACAGGGCAATGATAACACTCCTATTAAGCAGAATGAGGCACCTACCTCAGGTAGATGCTGTTGGGGAACAGTGGTGGCAATCTTTCTGACTGTTCCTTCTCCATCCCCTAGCTATTCTCATCTGATGGAGAACAGAGGTGTGTATGCTACACAACTTGCCTTGTGACCCTAAACTAGTCTGCTACTGGACAGAATCCTATTGTAAGCATTGGAATAATTTTCAACTACACATCTATCCAGCTTCTATGCAAAGCAAGGGAACAGAATGCCATCTTGTTTGCCACACATGCACCAAATGTCTTGAGCCAGCCATGAAATACACACCATGCTCACATCAAAATTAGTGCAGAGGCAGAAGCACAGAAACAGCCAGAAGCAGAGCACTGAATGTATCTCTGCCACCCTACTTTCCCCAAGTCAAGGTACATAAGGCTGGTTTTGGTACCAGATCAGAAAATCCCATTAGAAACTTTTATCTTTCCCTAATAGAAAAAAAATCATCATAAAACTGAACTTAATAAGAAATTGCTGTTCTTTCAAGACATCCTCAAAGAGATACCCAAGGCAGCTGTTTCACTTCATGTAACGGCAGGGCAGCATACTAAGGTTAAACTAGAAGTGAAGCTCTGTAGCCCTACATATGTGTTGGACTCTAACCTCAACTGTACCTGACCATGTGTTGGTTGACTGGGGCTGACAGTACCTGGAGTGCAATCCTGGCTAGGGTTTTCATTCCCTAATTTAATAGTCGAAAGGTGGAAGCATTCACAGGCGGGATACAGACCGCCCCTTTGGGGTGGCCTACAACCGCCCCTTTCCCCAACGGATCAGGGCCTCAGCTGCCACAGTGGCAGCCCCGCAGGCCCTGATCCGCCGCTTTTTCTGGCCTCGGGGAAGCAGCAAAAAGCCACTTCCCCACAGCCTGGAAAGGGGTGTCCTTGGGGCTTCATGGCCCAAGGACACCCCGACAGCGGTGGGGAAAGGGAGAAAGGGGCCACTTGGCCCCTTTCTCTCTGAATCGCTGGTGCGGCTGTTTAAAGGCCATGCCTGCGATACGCGCGGTGGAAAGAGCTCCAAAACGGAGCTCCTTCTGGCACCGCTGAAAGGGCACCACAAGCGCCCTGCAGCAGCGCCAGGACATCGCGTCTGCGCGGCACCGTTTGGCTGCAGCGCGGCCATGACGTCGTAATGGTGGCGCCCATGTAGACAGGGCGCCACCATTACAATGCCGCGGTTACGTGCTAGGGTTGAGGGGTGTCTGGAAAGGATGCCACGAGGCAACCCTAGCACGGATCCAGGCCGGCGCTTTGTACCGGTCTGGATACTGTCACAGTAATATTAACTGTGAGAGTTTTAGAATGAAGCTCCAGCTGAGTTGATGAGAGGTCAGGGCACATCTCCAATGTGATGCATTTGCAAAAAGGCCAATACAGTTCTAGGCTGCATCAACAAAAGAAGCAGCCTATGAGCTATAGTGTCCAACTATAGTGTCCAGAACAAGGGATATAATAATACTACTTTTTTCTGCTTTAGTCAGACCTTACCTGCAATACTGTGTCCAGTTCTGGGTGGTTATAGATTAGCTAGAAAGTGTGCAGGGGTGACAATGGTCTAAAACATACTGCAGAGGTAATCCAGTTTGAGACTGCTTTAACTGCCTAGGCCCAGTGGTAGGGAATCCTGGGAACTGTAGTTTTGTGAGACATTTAGCCTTCTCTGCCAGAGAGCTCTGGTGACACAATAAACTACAGTTACCAGGATTCCCTAGCACTGAGCCAGGGCAGTAAAAGTGGTCTCAAACTGTGTTATTTCTACAGTGCATTTTGGAACAAAGATGGTTGAAGATATGGAAACCAAAGCCTTTAAGGAAGCTGGTCATGTTTAACCTGGAGATGAGAAGACAACGTTATCTAAAAGGATGTCAACTGAAAGACAGAGTGGAATTGTTTTCTGCTGTTCCAAGGAAGTGCCTAAAAGTTTTGTCCAGATAAAACAGTATACAGAGGGCCCATTCACACTATGAAATAACCCTGTGTCCAGGCGGCATTGGAGCCGCCCGGAGTGTCATAGAGCCACTATGGGGCTGAGGCCAAAATAGGAGTGTATCTTATCTTGTCCACTTCTTTTTTGGCTCGGTTCAAGGCGGACTGGGACCACAGCATGTGGATGCTGCAGTCCAAATCTGTAAAACTAGCTTCAAGCTGTCCCTTCCTACCCATCTGTTTTCCCTAATACTGATACCCAGTTATGTGCACAAATACAGCATCCTTTAAAAAATGCCGAACAAGCCACTAAAACTTCACATCTCTTGAGAACTGTCACTTCCTGGAAGGACTGATCATGTAGACACTGGACTCTGTCTGCCCTGCCCCTACCACTACATATTTCTCCCTCTGCCGCCAGTGTGAATCTGCTGGTTACACAACCACTCATCCAAATTTTCCTGGAAAATCCAGAGAAAACGAAGGGCCCATACAGACAGGCTAAAATAAAGCTGCTTCAGGTCACTTTAGAGGTATGCTGCTTAAATGATGCATGTGTCCTAAGAGACCAGAAGCCACGCCAAAGCCACACTCCAGTACTAAGGACTGGATCACAGCTTTGGCACAGCCTCTGGCCTCTTAGGACGCATGCATCATTTAAAATGCATACCTCCAAAGTGACCCGAAGCAGCTTTATTTTGGCCTGTCTGTACGGGCCCGAAGTTTCTTTTTTCTGCAGATTAAAATCCTTAGGCACCTAAAAGCCCCTCACCTGCCACAAATTGGTCAGAATATCATGTGTCTGGATCACCCCCAATTCACTGTGAGTTGAGAGTTTTTTAATCATGTAGACAACCCTGGACAAAGTATCTTTTTTTTCCCCATGCAATATTTAATGCTTAATGGTACTGCCTTCTGTTTTGCTTTGCACAAAAGCAGCTGCAGTAGATGATCAATGTTCTCTAATGCAGGTACGGTACATTGCATCAGTTTATTCTGTCTTCTTATCCAAGCTGCATTCCTGACTGTTACTTATGCTACTATTTTGCTTAAAGGAGAGTTTGTCAAAGAGATTAGGCCAAAAATATGACTGTCTGTACCTTCCAATTGCTCTGCTTCACTGGGGAATGTCTTATGGCATTTGCATCGCTTTAAAAATTTTCCTACTATAAAAGAATACAGTAATTAGAAATGTCTAGCTGCTCATTTTTGCAAAACGAACTTTATACCAGTATAATTATATTTTATACAAGAGGATGCTCATTTACTGCCGTTGTTGCCACTATCATCCCAGTTATTTTGCTGACTTCAACAACCTTATTCATTTCACTGGTATAAGATAAGATTAACTAAGAGGAAAAACGTTATTTTCATGCTTCTTTTATGTCTATAGTATCTCAATATCTGATTTTCGAGAAAAAGAAAAGCAATGTTTTAAATATCCAAACCCAGATTACTGAAAATATCTGGTACCTGAATGGTTTCATCTCACTACCACTACCAAGCAGCACAAAATTCCTTGATTCCTTCGTGAAAAAGCTGTATACAAATTATTATTATTATTATTATTATTATTATTATTAAAAATATCACCAAATAGAATCATAGAATCATAGAGTTGGAAGAGACCGCAAGGGCCATCCAATCCAACCCCTGCCATGCAGGAAATCTCAATTAAAGCATCCCCATTGACAGATGGCCATCCAGCCTCTGCCCGAAGACCTCCAAGGAAGAAGACTCCACCACACTCCGAGGGAGCTTATTCCACTGTTGAACAGCCCTTACCGTCAGGAAGTTCCTCCTAATGTTGAGGTGGAAGCTCTTTTCCTGCAGTTCACATCCATTGCTCCATTGGGTCCTGTTCTCTGGAGCAGCAGAAAACAAGCCCGCTCCCTCCTTGATGTGACATCCCTTCAAATATTTAAACAGGGCTATCATATCACCTCCTCTTCTAAAGGCTAAACATCCCCAGCTTCCTAAGTTGTCCCTCACAGGACGTGGTTTCCAGACCCTTCACCATTTTAGTCTCCCTCCTTTGGACACATGGCTCCAGTTTCTCAATATCCTTTTTGAAATGTGGTGCCCAGAACCGGACACAGTATTCCAAGTGGGGCCTGACCAAAGCAGTATAGAGTGGCACCATTACTTCCCTTGATCTAGACACCATACCTCCATTGATGCAGCCTAAAATTGCATTGGCCCTGTTAGCTGCCGCACCGCACTGTTCAAGTTATGGTCTACTTGGACTCCTAGATCCCTTTCACATGTAGTCTTGTTCAGCCAGGTGTCCCCCATAATCCTACATCTGTGCATTTCATTTTTCCAACCAAAGTGCAGTACCTTAAATTTCTCCGTGTTGAATTTCATTTTGTTAGCTTTGGCCCAGTTTAAACAGCAATCTTTTCTATAGTCCAGCCTCTATATCACGGATAGGGTACCTTTGGATCTATAATTCCCATCAGGCCCAACCAGCATGGCCAATGGTAAAAGTTGTGGGAATTGTAGTCTGAAAAACTTTAAGCACCAGGGGACGTTATCAGACAAGGGAAATTGGAAGTATAATCCAATGGCAATCCGAAAGCAATCATGGGGTTTAACATTATTGCATGATAGACTACCACACGCAATTTCGGACGATGGGAAGTCAATCCGAACGCAATCATGGGGTTTCACTTTATTGCTTAAGAGGTGATCACACACAATTTCGGGCAATGGCAAACTATTTTCAGGCAATGGGAAGTCAGTTTGAATGCAATTCGAATTTATATAAATTTGCTGAACTAGCGAATTCATGTGAATGCGTTCTGGGCCCACTTTATTTTCATCCGGAATTAAGAGAAATTCCTCCCGTGTGATAAAGTCCCCTATCCTGTTTTCTAGAATTTAAGGACAGACAGAAGGTAGTGATGAAACTGTAAAAGCTGGAACAAATTGGGTAATAATTGATTATAGATTTATTTAGGAAGAGACAGGAGGAAGAAGCAGGTACTGGGAAGACTGATATCTATTAGGCAATATATATACAGTGTATATATATATATATATATATATATATATATATATATATATATATATATATATATATATTATCACACTAGTGCATATTTTGTTTTGAACTATCCCATGCAACAACAGAGAATAATCCAAAAACACTTCTTAAGTGTATGATTACTGTATTTGATGTTCAAGGCATCTAAGAGCCCTAACCTTTAAAAATATTCACATTGAAAATCTATGCAAATGTAAATACACACTAAATATTAAATGTCATAGCATTATAGAAGACTTCTCTCTCTCTCTCTCTCTCTCTCTCTATATATATATATATATATATATATATCACCACTTTTTAGAAGTGTGCACAGTACTTTCCAAAATGAAATCTATCAGTTATTTGTCTGTGTGTTTCTTCCCGAGTAAACAGAGATATTGTTTCCAGAACTCAGATTTAACAGAGATCAAACAAGGGAAAGGGGAATGTTGGCACTAAAACAAAATGATCCTAACGCTTAACTAGTATATTATTGCTAAAACGCTTCAGCACTTTGACTATAACTCTTGAATTCAAAAGAAAGGCGGTGAAAATCAATTCCTGAAATGTCGCATGAGACTGAATGTGACATGGGATGGATGGGAAAGGAAAAGACACAAGGGATGGAAGGGGAGAGGCAAGCCCAGCATGTTTTCAAGAGATGACTGGATCCAAAGCTGTGAATATGTAGCTACAATATGCTCTTTAGTCCTGCTCAAAATGGAGGACATTTTGGAATCCCTCCTGGAGAGAGGGCTGAAATGTAGGACTAGTTTTGGAAGAAAAGGAGGACCACTGGTCGTCTTGCATATAAATCTAAATCCATGCTTCTTAGTCCTGCTCCAAATGGAGGACATTTTGGAAGCTCTCCTGGAAAGAAAGCTAAAATATAGGTCATCTCCTGGAAAAGGAGGACATTTTGGTATCCCTCCTGGATTGAAGGCTGAAATGTAGGGCGGGTCCTGGAAAAGGAGGACCTCTGGTCACCCTGCATGTAAATATAAATCCATACTCCTTGGCCATGCTCAAAATGGAGGACACTTTGAAATCCCTCTTGGACTGAAGGCTGAAACGTAGGACCTGCCTTAGAAAAGGAGGACGCCTAGCCACTCTACGTGTACATTTAAATCCATGCCCCTTGGTCCTGCTCAAAATGGAAGACACTTTGGAATCCCTCCTGGAGAGAAGAAGGGGAAACAAGGACACACCCCCAGAGAAGCGGGACTTGTCTCCATCTCATCCTTCCAAGGCATCAATCAAACCTCGACGTAAGCTCCGCCCCTGGGCGGTTCCTCTCTCGGCTCCCGTCTTCTGATTGGAGAAGACTCGTGGCTTTCAGGACTCAGGGCTGCGCTGCAAAGCCCCGCCCGTGGCAACGCGTCTTGTTACCTTGGCAACAGACGCTGCGGCCTAGCGTCCTTGGGGAAGCCTGAGGCGGGATAATGGAGGATATAGTTGAATGAAGCAGGGTTGTTGCTTTGTGCTTTTGCTCATTATAGTGGGAGCATAATAAGCCTGAGGGAGACCAGGAAGCACTAATTTGGGGAATAACTGGTGGCTCCTGTGAGTATTCCAGTGAGGTTTTAGCCTTTCATGCTATCACACATTTGAAAACTGACATGGAATAGTTGCTCAGGTCAAAGACACACTGCAGAAATAATCCAGTTTGAGACCGCTCTAACTGCCCTGGCTCAGTGCTAGGGAATCCTGGGGACTGTAGTTTATAGTGGCACCAGAGCTCTCTGACTAATTGCCTCACAGAACTACAGTTCCCACAATTCCCTAGCATTGAGGCAGTCTCAGATTGGGTTATTCCTGCAGTGCAGTTTGGACCATAAACTACCTTGATAAGGTTATATTCCGATGTTGCGCTTTCCTTGTGAGCAGACCTTACTTCTGAAAGCAAAAGTGAGTTGAACTGAAAAGGCTTGAACTTAAAAAGCTGCTGAATGCTTTAGGACTCTGTCTCCTTTTTTCCCTTGCTAGTTTTATAATAATTAAATATGCAAACTGTTTATAAATGTAAATGGTTTAGATTGGGAAATTTGCTACATCTTGACACTAAATTCCTTTTAACCGTATCTTTTTTAGTTCAGGTGACTGAGGCATGAAGTGGGTGAAATATATCATGTATCTCTTTTCTCACTATCCTAACAGCATCTCAGAGTGGTCTTCGGTGCATCGTGTTAGGAAACTATTGCATGCCCTGCTCTTGTTTGCAATTGGCTGCGGCGGTTATTTTGTCATGCAGTTTCACTTGGATGGTCTATGATGATGATGTTGTTGAGGATGAGGATGATTAGTTCCAGTGGAACCAGATCACCAAAAGCAGCTCTGAGACCCTGCAACCCAGAAAGCCCCCAAATGCTGAAAAAATAAACCAACAACCAAACAAAAATGTTCAGGACTGCCTAGACCCAATGCATGGGAGGCTAGAGTTATGCTTCAGTGTTTTCTAGAAGGCATCTTTGTTGCTGTGTACTTTCAAGTTATTACTGGATTATGGCAACCCTAAGGCGCACCTGTCATAGGTTTTCTTGTCAAGATTTGTTTGGGGCGGGTTGCCGTTGTCTGTCAATGAGGCTGAGAGAATGTGCTTTGGCCAAAGTCATCCATGCCTGAGCAAGGATTTGAACCCTGACCTCCCTGAGTCCTCACCCAACACTCAAACGTCTACACTGGCTATATGCACCTCCATATGGGCCAGAGGCACATTGGGAAAAGCAAGATGCTAGAAGGGAGCAGTGTGTACACAGCAGATGAATAGGCAGCAGGGGAAACCAAGGCAGGAGGACTACACAGGAATACATCCACAGGGCGACTTGCATGGAGAGTCTCAACAATTGTAGTATAGTCGGCCCTCTATATCCATGGATTCTTTATCCATGGATTCAACTATCCTCACTTGAAAACTTTGATTTTGCCATTTTATGTAAGGGACACCATTTTACTGCGCTACTGTATTTAATGGAACTTGAGCATCCAGTTTTTGGTATCCACAGGGGGTCCTGAAACCAAACCGCGGCAGATACTAAAGGGCTACTGTATTACTGACAGCAAGTGAATACAGAAAACCATATATCAAATAGTAACATACCACAATGAGCAGGAAACTACTTGGTTATCATCCATATTGTGCTGTGCTGAGAAGAAAATTAACAATTTACAGCACTTCCACATCTGAATCCAAACTTTAGGAAAACAGGAGAGTGACGAGCTCTTCCCACTTTAGCAGGGCTGTACAGTTGATCAGCTCATTAAATGATTATAGGCACAGTGTGGTAAATTATAACTTGCCAAGCTGTTGTCTGTTCACTAGTGGATTCAGATGAATGTAAACTCAGCACAGTAGAAGGGTTCATGACTGTTCTGACAGAATGAGAAAACCAAAAAATACATCTCCAATGGTGATATGTGATTACCACATCAGGAGGTTCTGTGAATTGATTCAGTGTGATAAATGACTCACTGCAAGACTTGGCACCTTACAACTCCCCAAGCTTTTGATTTTGGATTTGATTCGAACACATTGTGAAATAGTTATCACACCATAGCAACCTTGTTCTCCTACACTTGTGACTGCTGAATGCTCACTGAGGACAGAGTGAGAGATGTGTGCTTTGTAAAAAGAAAAATAACTTTAGCAGCCTGTCTAGGTTCACCCTAGATTTCCTAAAACACTGCAGTTCCTTCATATGATATGCTGGGTATTTAGCTGATGGATATTCTGAAAGAATTTGTAGTACAGAAATACTTGGCAATACATGGCAATCATTAATGATTTTTGTTTATTTTTAAAAGGTGTAAACAATCTAACTTGTCACAAGAACCCCTGTGTGTAAAAATATTGCTAAATATACTGATGATTAGATGAATGCACATCAGGAATTCTCAAATGTATTTTACCAAACTGGTCTTTTAAAAAGAAACTGGAGTCTTTCCTTTTGCAACTTATCTCCATCTGTTGCAGTGCAGACACAGCTGCTTGTGTCTCCTATTGTGTCTTCCAAACTCTTGTACAAGTTTAGATGTGTGGTTTGGGGGGAAATTATAGTAGCCATCAGTATCGTGATCTTCCAGATATAGACAGGTGCTCTCTTATAGTTACCTTGCATTACAGTATGGATGGCTGCCTCTACTGTTGACTACTCAAATTTATTTTTAGAGCCATAGAATCCCAAGGCTGGAATGGATCATAAAGTTCAATTGCTTGCACCAAAGTACCACAGATGAGCCAACCCCAGATTAATTCCCATAATACTGACAAGAGGATGTCACAAGTAGAAAGCAGCAGTTAACAAGGAACAGTTTGCTAAGATGCGCGCAAAGTGAAATGTTCCAAATCAATCAAATGAATTGATATATATGACATTTATGCATATTTCTGTTTCAAATTTGGTCTTTTAGCTTTTCAGCCGACTCTAAGACATCTGCTACGTTGACACTGGTTTTTCTGTTTATGGCCCATTAATCCCATGGTACTAAATTGCCAAGCCTGGCCAAGCAAATCATCTTTTTAACAGTTAGATACACAAACATTTGGATATTAAACTGATGCTCCTTGGTGTGCATGTGGAAGAGTTTGCAATTGGCTCCCTTTCTCCATTAGTGTCAGGAACATCAAGGAGGGACCATATTACTCCGGTATTGAAGTCCCTCTACTGGCTGCCTATTAGTTTCCGGGCCCAGTACAAGGTGTTGGTTATCACCTTTAAAGCCCTAAATGGCTTGGGTCCAAACTATCTCAGGGACCGCCTCCTCCCATACAATCCTCCCCGCACACTCCGGTCCTCTGGGAGGAATTTGCTGCAGCCTCAAAGAACTAGGCTTTCGGCTACCTCCCAGCGGGCTTTTTCTGTTGTTGCCCCCAGATTGTGGAACGACCTGCCAGAAGAGATCCGTCAGTTGACATCTTTAGACAGCTTTAAAAAGGCTGTCAAGACGGATCTCTTCCGGCAGGCCTTTCCGGAATAGATAACCCTGGCCTCAGGAACCCTGTTCTTATGAGAGTCCCCAAGGTCCTCCTTGGAAATGCTACTGTAGTTTACTGTTTTATTTGTTTTGCTCTGTTTTGTTTTTGTCTTGTAATAATGTGTATGTGTTAATGTTGTTTAATTAGTTGGTTTTAATTATAATTGATTTAATAATTTTTTAAGGGGGGGGAGGGAATTTTGATCTACAATGTATTGTATTTTATCGTTGTTAGCCGCCCCGATTGACCTCAAGGGGCGAGATATATAAATAAACTATTATTATTATTATTATTATTACCGAATTCTGCTGCAATAAACATTTCTAGGGTGCTACTCTGTGGACCCTTCTCTGCTCCCATCTCCATACAGGTTTCTGGGATCTGGCAGTAAGGTACAGATGGTACCACTAATGATTGTATTTTCTGTGGGGATTAGGGCAAGTAATAAATAATAAAATAATAATAATAAATTTTATTTATATACCGCCCTGTGGCGAACCAATCCGGGCGGTTTGTGCGCTACCATGTGTATTGACACTGTTGTGGAGGCACGAGTATTGAATGGAGGACCATGGAGAAGCTCTGGAGTAAGGAGCATGTGTACCCTTGCAAGGGCAGAAATGTAGGGCTTCATTGACACTTTTAGTGATGACCTAGAGCTTGATGCCAGGTCACCGCTGCTTAGATCTGTTGGGATTTTGCAGGAAAACAGCACTTTTTGCAATAGGTATGTTTAGCGCAAGACTGCTGTGCTACTTGTAAATTACCCTAAAATTCAGGGGAACTTCTGGAGTACTCCCCAGAAGAGCTATAGGCAGAAACAAAAATTAGACATCCCTTTTGTTCCTTCTTTAAAAGTTTGAGCCCCTGCCCCCAGCTATTATACATGGCACTGTAAGGAGCTGTTATAGTTAATTGCTTTAAACTTGGACTTATGGTGACCTTTTGAACGAAAGACATCCAAACCACGCTTTATCAACAGCCCTGATCAAGTCTTGAAGGGCTGCAGCTTCTTTGATTGAGTCTATCCATCTGTAAAGTGGTATTCCTCTATTCCTACTTCCTTCTACCATAATAAGCATTATTGTTTTTTCTAATGAGCCGTGTCTTCTGATATGTCCAAAGTACAACAATCTCATTATTGTAATCTTGGTTTGTAGGGAGAGTTCAGGTTTGATTTGTTCTTGGACACATGTATTTGTCCTTTTGGCAGCCCATGATATCCACAGAACTCTCCTCCAACACCACATTTCAAATGAGGTGATTTTCTTCTGCTTTCTTCATTGTCCAGCTTTCACAACTTTACAATGAAGTTGAAAATTTGTTTAAATGGATAATGGTATTTAATGATATATTTTTACACTTCAGGATCTTGTCATGCTCCTTTGCAGCTATCCTTCCAACTACTAGTTTTCTGATATCTTGACTGTAGTCTTCCTTCTGACAGTATACTCCCACTTGGTTCCCCATCTAGGGAAGCTGCTTTAATTTTTAAGTGCAAAAGCATCTAAGGATGAATTCATCTTTCGTTATAGAATATTTTATCATTATTTCAGGGGGAAAGCATCATTAATTTTCTATGATTTAATCATTTTTATTATGTAATAATTAGCTATTCATACTAAAATGGTCATAGTAATGGTCATAACTCTGCTCATCATTATTCATTTATTTTGCTTTACAAAAAATAAATTCAGCATTCTTGTCTCTCAGAAACTGCAACACCACAGTGTTTATATTAACCAGCATTTGAGAACTGCAGAAATCTTTTAGGTTTTACTGGCTCTTGATAACTAGGGCTTTGCTTAGACCAGGGGTAGGCAACCTACGGCCCGTGGGCTGGATGCGGCCCGGCGAGGCCTTAGGACCAGTCCTAGCCCAGTCCTGCCGCCGATTGCCGCCGGGGCCTTTGGGCTCTTGTGCGAGGGCGCGGGGCCATTGGCCTATCAGGAGGAGGTGGGCAAGGGGGGCAAGCGGCGGGCAAGTGGGGGCAAGGGGGGCAATTGTCTATAGAAGCCTCAGAAACATGCATTTATATTAACATTTTTTAAAAAATCAGCAATTTTTTTCGCGTGTCCTGCATTATTATTTTTTAAAAAGTGTCCTCCATTTGAAAATTGTGTCCTCCATTTGTCCAGGTTTATTTGTTTATATAATGTTTTTAAAATTATTTAATTATTTATTTTTTGGCTTCGGCCCCCCAGTTGTCTGAGGGGCAGCTACCCGACCCACAGGTCAAAAAGGTTGCCTACCTCTGGCTTAGACTAATTTCCTCTTTCCTCCCAGCCATCTTCTTGGATTGATGAGAATGACAATGACAATAGAGGTAAGTATTGCACCATATCTGTGACCTCAAGAATTTCTAGTTAAGGAACAAAAATGAAATAGTGTGATGATGGAAGGGAGATTCAGAAATTGTAGAAGAGAAAAAATCTAGTTAAGAGAATTCCTGTGATCTCTTGTTGGAAGGATTTTCTTTGTGGCTTTGGGTTGGAAACTTTAGCAGTCTATTATTGTACAGTATTTGCTCTGTAGTTGCTGATGGCACACCCTCCATAGGATAGCCAGTGTGATAGATAACATATTGTGTCATTTGGCCCTCAGGCAGCTTTTGTCTCACCATTTCTGCAAAGACCAAATTATCCATTTGCTCTGGTCTCTCCCTGCATCTCCAGTTCCTGCCATCATATCAGCTCATTGCTTTCCATAGCACCTGCTGTTCACTGTGAATATAGTCAAGGAAACCTTTGCAGCCACATTATCTGCAACGCAACATGAATCATTTATCTTTGCTTCTAGAGTTCTTCTTAGCATTTTGTAGATTTCTGTTCTTGTGATTTAGCGGACCGTTTTATCAGCACTACCTCAGACAGTTTGGGAACTGGAGAGATTGTCAGAGCCTACAGCCGATTATAAAGATTTCAAAGACATCAGGCCTTTAGCAAACCAAGGGCTGCTGCTGCGTATATGTGCTAGAAAAGCAAAATTGAGCAGCTTTATGAAGAGAAAGGAAATAATGAGCTTGATCTCAACAGCAACACCTGCTTCTGTCTTTGTAAAGGGAAAGTACTGTGTGGGATCAAAGTGCTATTCTGTTGAAGTCTGCAGAATTGGGATGATGGTTCCCACATGGCCACAAGCTTCTTTGCTCAAGATTTTTTGTAGGTCTTGTGATGATGAACATTTTGTTAGAGACTAGGATGGTATTCAGTCTCAGTTTACATACTATATCAAATTGAGCTGTACAATAAGATGAAAGGCATGACCTAGCATTCAGTTAATAATAATAATAATGTTTATTTATATTTCCTGCCTCTCCCATGGATTGAGGCGGGATTACATCAATAAAATAATACAATAATACAGATACAATCAATAAAACACTAATACTGAATTGACCAACATTCCTATTAGTTCTCTAAAATAGCAATTCATCAAATAGCCAACAATCATAATCAAGAGTGGAGCATTGTTGTAGCCTTCATATGGAGTCCAGTGGATAAGCCCACCGGAAGAGATCCATTTTGAGTGCCTTCTTAAAAGCCTCTAAAGTGGTGATGAGACAGATCTCTTCCGGTAGGCTATTCCATAATTTTGGAACCGCAGCTGTAAACGCCCTAGTTTACTAGAGAGTAGGACTATAGCCAAGTATACTGTATCCTATGTTCATCTAACAGGGCTTATTTGTTCAAATGGCTATGTTCAGAATGGTTAAATCCTAAAAGAAAGGAACCACAAAATCAAAGAATCACAAAATCTCAATTTTGGAAGAGCCTGCAAGGGCTATCTGGTCCACCTCAGTGTCATGCAGGAAAACCAATTTAATGGACTCCAGAAAGATCCACGTCCAACCTCTGTTTAAAGATCTCCACAGAAGGGGAGTCTACCGCTCTCTGAGGCAGTCCATCCCAATGTTAAACACTTTTACAGTCAATAAGTTCTTCCCAGTGTGTAGACAGAATATCTTTTCCTGTAATTTGACTCCATTGGTTCAGGTTCTAGTTTCTGGAGCAGCAGAAAATAAACTAGCTCCATCATCTACAAGACACTTCTCCAGATACATAATATTTAAATATAGCTATCATGTCACCTCTCACTCTTCTTTTCTCCAAGCTAAACATACCCAGCTCTCTCAGTTGTTCCTCATAAGACTTAGGGCCCGAACAGACAGGCCAAAATAAAGCTGCTTCGGGTCACTTTGGAGGTATGCTGTTTAAACGATGCATGTGTCCTAAGAAGCCGGAAGCCACACCAAAGCCACGTTCCAGTCCTAAGGACTGGAGTGCAGCTTTGGTGCAGCTTCTGGCCTCTTAGGATACCTCCAAAGTGACCTGAAGCAGCTTTATTTTGGCCTGTCTGTTCGAGCCTTTAGTTTCCAGACCTTTGATCACCTTGGTTGTCATTCTCTAGATACATCCCAGCTTGTCAATTGCTTTCCTGAAGTGTGGTGCCCAGAACTGCATCTTATCTCTTACTGACTCCAGTATTCTATATTCATCAAGAAGAGCACTCTTTTCCTTTTGGGAGAAGACTGCCAAAATTATCTTTTATCATCATGATGGATGACTGGAAATGCCATCTTCTCTTTGTATAAGTTACTGTGAGACAAACGACAGAAGGCTGCTGCCATCATAGACACAGCTTGGTAAGGTTATTTTTGAAGACTATAAGTCCCAGAATCAGTTGATCAGCATAGCCACTAGCTGTGCTTACTGAAGGCTTCTGGGAATTGTAGTCCAAACATTAACTTATCCAAGCTCTGTGTTTTGCTTATGAACTTAAGGCTTGCTACTGTTGCAGCAAGATATTAGATGAGATGGATCCTTAGCATATCCAGCATAGGCTCTTCTTGTGTTTGGTTTCTTCATTGTATGAGAAGAACCATTTGGCCTGAGACACTTCATTCTTCTGCTGTACAGTTGATCTTGTAAATTTTGGAGAATCTATATGGGTATACTGTAATATCGATCAGTGTTATAGAGGAACCTGCCTAGTGACTGGGTAGTGATAGTCAGCTCACTTCCAGGCCTGCGGCTTTACGACTATGTTAGGTACACCAGAACTAGTTGGTACTTGGCAGTGGATGTGGGTCAAATGTATACCTGGTTCTAAACAAAATACCCCTTGTTTTTCCATTAACAAATTTAGGGCAACTAAGTAGGCAGAGAAGAAGCACGGCCCACCCATATTATAATTTATCTTTTGCAACCTGCCTCCAAGACATTGATAATACTTCTCAAGTTATCCTCACAGCATCCTTGTGCCATAAGACAAACTGGATGGCGGGTGGGGCTGAGATTTAAACTGAGCCAGGGTCACCTAGTAAACTTCTTGGCTGAGCAGGGATTTATTTTGGAGCATCTTTATTCTAATTAACTATTCAGCACTGTCTTTATATTTATGCTTTCTGTATAATGTCTTGAGTCAGATTTTATTAACTTATTATTATTATTATTATTATTATTATTATTATTATTATTAACTTTTCCTTGGTTGAGATGCATTAGCTCAGCACACATAAAGCTTGAATATTTTGTCATGTAGGAATCACATGAATTCTGGTTTTGATTGTTACATAGAAATATGATTGTGCAACTTTTCCCTTCATGATTGCATAACATTTGAATGTGGACTAACCAAAAACTGGAAGTTACATTTAGTTGTATTTAGTTCTTTGAAGACTGTGAGTGTCTCTTTCTGGTGCTGGAGACCTGTGGAAAAATTAGGGAAAAAACATTTTTGTCCATGCTTTTCCTGAATCATGCTAAAATAAAATATTCCATAATTTATTTTCTTCCCTTTTTCAGTTTTTTCTTGGGGGTTTTTTTCTGATTTTTTAACCATTTCTCCCTGGAAAAACCCCGGAGGTGAGAGGTAAGAGTTGATCAAGGTGAGTGCAATACTTGGATGCCTTGATCCCTTCTCCTCCTCTTCCCAAACCTTTTCTGTCCTAGAGTGGAAAAGAAGGGTAAGGATGGCACTTGGAGCCTCTTCCTGGAGGAGGAGGAGGAGGAGGAGGAGGAAGAGAGCTATTTCCTTATAAAATGTAAAGTATGAATGTACTGTACATGAATATCTGAACAAAAATACAAACACTAGACAAATAACATTTTTGTTCATATACTATGTTGAGTGGTGGATAGGTAATGTCTGCATGTAGATATAAAGGGGTCCACAAGGGAAACAAGTTTGAGAACCACTACAATATTAGATAGTAGCTTTACTTGTAGATATGTGCACTGGTGGAGCTAATTACTGACATTGCTATTTCAATAGTGTAAGGAAATGCAGCCATCAGAGCCATCTTCCTCATCTCCATAGTAGTTCAGTGCTTTACAACAGTTTATTTGTACTGGGAAGAGATACTAACTTCTGGTTTTTCTGTAAACTTTGCTTCTAAGAACAGTGGCAGCTGAACTGTAGTGATCATCAAGCTTGGGCAGAACATTCCTTCAATTTTTAATTAAGAGGGAGAAAAACAACACCATCATATTTCAAGATGCAGGAGCCAGTTGCAGATCCAAAAGCCCTTCCTCGTCCCAGTCGTATAACTATAATGAACCCTGCAGCAAATCCCCGGCGAATGCGACGGCTTATTGCAGAGGATCCTGAATGGAATCTAGCCATAGTTCCACAGCTCACAGAGCTCTGTATCCAGCACATAATCACTAACTTTGAAAGTAAGTGGAGTCTCCTTGTTACTGAAAATCAAACCTTACTAAGCATTCAGGGACAGGTTGATATTCTGTCTGTCTTTCAGAACTGATTTTCAGATATGAGAATATTTGGATGACTCATTTGAAAATGTTAGGCAGTTTTACCTGCAAGCCAAAGCATTCCTGCTGTTGCTAGTAAACTAGTTCATTCCATGCTTTTTAAAAGATAGATAGATAGATAGATAGATGATAGACAGATTTGAATCCTTTGATTTAATGCAATGTGTGTCTCTATACTTTGGATTGAATTGTCATTCACACTTCCCAAGAAGTATAGTTTGAGCAGAGGTAGTAGTGGCTAGGGAATTCTTGTCATCCTCACCAAGCTGCTGTGCCCAGATTCTTTGGCAGAAGATGTCTTAAATTAACATAAAACAAAATGTAGATGTGTAGTGTAACATACTGAGTGTATTGTTCTTCTTGGAATATATAAGGCAGCAAATTAGCACCAAATTCTACCAGGCTCCCTTTTTCCATACAGTTCTAATTTATCTTCTTTTCAATTAGAGAATCCTATTTTGCATAGCCTCATTCCTGAACACCAAAGGAAAGTACTGGACAAGATCTCTACAAGTCTTCCCCTTACTGTGACTGCCAACCTGATTAGTGATGAAAACTATTGGAAACGGTGCTGCACAGAGAGGTGGACAGTTTGTGATGTGTCCCGTTATGGAAACAGCTGGAAACAGATGTTTTTTGAACGTCACCTAGAAAACATCTTGAAGTTCTACATTCCAGATACCACAAGTCCCAACCAAGTTCTGGATATTATTCCACTCTGCAAGGAATATGTGAAAAAGTTGGAGATTGATCAGTTTCTTCCACCAGTGAAATTAGATCAGAAGAAAGAAGATGAAGAAGCTTCTGATACTGAAAGTGATGCCGGAATAGATGAACCTTCTATGGACCATTTTGATATGAGCTTACTGGTTCCAGCTCTCTGTCACCTAGAGGAACTCCATCTTTCGTATGGTGTTAAAGACTGTGGCATGAATTTTGAATGGAATCTATTTGAGTTCACTTATCGGGACTGTTGTTCACTGGCAAATGCTCTGAAGAAGTGTCTTACGCTGAAAGTAATTTTTCCAAATAGTTTTATAATATTTTCTAACCCTAAACATGGAATAACTATCCCTAAAAATCATAGATAAGTTTAACTATTCTTGCATTAAATTAAGGCAGAACTGTGTCCAGCCTGGTTCTCAGAGAACCTCTTTTAGAGCATATTTATTTGTAAATCTCAAGTAGTCTTATTTGAGAGTTTAATGTTGTTTATATGTTACATCAGAAGCCTGGAAAATCTAGAAATAACAAAGAGATCTGACAAGAAACAGAATTATAAATCAATTTAATTCACAATAATTAAAACAAAACAAAACCAGTTAGCCCACAAGCCAGAACCAAATTGTGATTACTCAGCTCCAAAATCTTTGGGTGAAAAGCTTTGATTTAATCCTTTGCTTTAGCACTGTTGCTCTGCATCTTAGAAAGAAAGAAAGAAAGAAAGAAAGAAAGAAGTTGCAACCCAAGTTAGAAATATAGCATAGGAAAAAAAGCTTAAACCTTCCTGTCTCTCACATTAAGGATCTATGCAGGTCCTTATAAAAGGAAAAATAAATGATGGAAGCTTCAGTCCTAGATGCATCGTGGCTTATCTAGTTTATCTTTAAATGTGGCATATAATAAAACTGCAGCTTTTAGGTTCATTTCAAACTGTTTCCACCCAGAATATCTATTTCAAATATACATATTCAGGGACGCAGGTGCTAAACAAAAAGTTTCTACTTCTGTTGCAAAAAGAAGTGTTCCACAGACAGAATGACCCTGCGATTCTGCACTGACAAATGATGCTGGGAAACACAAGGGCTCTAGCACTGTGTTTGCTAGAACTGTTGTGTGGGGAATCTGCTGTGATGGGCCATCATCCTTTCACCTGCTAGTTGGTACCAGAAAAAGCCTTGAGCCTGCTTGTAGGCAATGCAGAACTCTTTTCTTGAAAAACTGTCTTTTTCTGAGAAACCTAGGCAGTTAACATACTAAGTGCTGTTGTATCAAGAGCTTTCAAATGGCTTCTTGTGGACACAGTTTGTTTGGGGAGTTTAGGAGAGAGACTTTTAAGAAGAGGCATCTAATTCTTACGATATGTCAATTTTTTCAAAAAGCACCTGAGGGAATGAACTGCCCAGTCCTCTAGCTTTCAGTGAGAAATGGGTGATTCTCTAGGAATTTGAGATGAAAAAGCACTGTTGTTTTTTTAAACTTAGCAAAGTGTGTGATCTAATTTTTCTGCTGCAGGTGTTCAAACTGTCACGTAGTAAAGTGGATGATGACAAAGCTCGGCTACTGATCAAACATCTATTAGACCACCCCTCATTGATAGAACTAGATTTATCTCACAACTTGATTGCAGACCGTGGAGCACGAGCTGTTGGCAAGCTAATCAACTGCAGCAAGCTGGTAACCCTTAACCTTTGTGATAACAGGATCCGGGCCCAAGGAGCCCAGGCTATTGCTCATGCTCTGTCCAAGAATTCCATCCTGACATCCTTAAATATGCGCCTCAACTGCATCGAGGATGAAGGAGGTCAAGCCATCTGCCATGCCCTCCTGGTTAACAGCACAGTGACTACTCTTCACTTGGGTGGCAATGAGTTGTCAGAGCCAACAGCCACTCTTTTCTCTCAAGTCCTGGCTCAGAACATAACTCTGACACACATCAACCTTTCCTGCAACCACATTGGGCTAGTATGCAATCTTCTTCTTAAAATGTAGGCGTAAACCATATTAAAATGTAGTATTTACAGGGCAGAGAATTTTCAAAGCCCTTTACATATATTATCTTAACAATCTTTACACTTTGAAGGTAGGTCAAATTGGCTGAAGCTGAGAGAGTGTCTTGTCACCGTGTGATGAACTGTTAGCTACACAGTACATAGAGATATCTTGTAGCACCTTTGAGACTAACTGAAAGAAAGAAATCAGCAGCATGAGCTTTCCTAGACTTCAGTCTACCTCCTCAGGTGCATTTGGAGGAATTAGACTGAAGTCTACAAAAGCTCATGCTGCCAATTTCTTTCTTTTAGTTAGTCTCAAAGGTCCTACAAGATGTCTCTACATACTGATTCTACAGACTAACACAGCTATATCTTTGAATTCTGTTAGCTACACAGTCTAGATTATATGTACAATAGAATGAGGATGTAGGAGAGCAGGCAATACCACCTTTGGCTGCAGTTAGGGAATTTATCTTTCCTAAGGAGCATACTTCTTGCAAGGGGCGATGTACTAACTACAGGTACCTATAAGAAGGTAGTAGTACCTAAGAGAAATTCCTGTATAGTAAGGCATGGGATTTTCTTTTACAAGTCAGTGGTTTTGTTGATGCAAGGGACCATTAAAAATATGATCCTACCTGTAGCTTGAATTAGTACAAACTATTCCACCACTTCAAAACTCAGAAATGACAAGAGAGAAGCATATACAGTATATGTTGTCTCAGATGCACATTTACTGAGTTCTGTGAAAATGAGTTAAAAGTGGGTGTCAAAGAAATACAAGATGAGCCAAAGAAATACAAGATGTTTCCCTTTTGGAAGTGGCATAAATTTACCTTAAGAGAGATATTCTGGATGTCTAGATTTGCTGCAGTATATAGTTATCTGAGTGATTATTTTATTTAAAATCAACATAGTGTGTGGGTGAAGCAAGAAGGCTCAGAACAGACTATTAGCAAAGAAACATGTCAGCCCATGTCACAGCTCAAAGGCCACCAACCTGTTCTTGCTACATCCTTTTGAAACGTGTCTGATAATAGAGGCATCATCCAAATGGGTTCAACACCCTGGATAGCTCCTTTAAGGTTCAATTTTTGCCACACCAATCCTATTCCTGCTGGGTCTTGTAGAAGTATCAAGTGTTGATATAGTTAATGCTTTCTTGTATCTTTCCACTTGCATACCAAATTCTCCAGAACTGTCAACCACATCTATCTAGTATTTCCTAAGCAAACACTTTATCATCTGTTCACATTGTAATGAGGGAGTAGGAAGATGTCGCTGTCATAGTGACATCTTCATAACTGAGAGCATGACACATCCTCCATTGTGTGAGCAATTATTAAGCAATAGCAGATTGGAGAAGAGTAATATAAGAGGTATACAAATTGCTTGCCTTGGTGTATCCCTCTGTTTTTTGAAACATATTACAGTATGACTGAAGAGGTATTCCAAGCACTTCTAAACCTTAGCAGATGTGGGTTGACAGCCCCCACGTAGACCAGGGCTTCATCCTTGTCCTCGTGTGCTGCTGACCGTCTAAGTGCCTTCAAAGTACAATAAGATTTTAGAGAAGAAGCAGAATTAGGTCAGTTAAATGTGTGGTCTGTCTAGATAAAGTATGTGTAACATATGGCCCTCAAGATGATATTGGACCCTGCAACTCCTATCTGGGTCAGCCAGTTTACCAATGGTGAGGTATAATGGGACTTGCTCTCCAACATCCAGAACACTATACATTCTCTTTCCCTGGCTTAGGAGACAGAATGCAAGGACTTTCTTAACTGGCTACCAAAGGAGAGTTGAAGTATTCACAAAGATACCATTTTTCTTAGGTGCTGTTTGTGGGGTGCCCAAAGACAATCAGCTGGGTATTGTGAAGTAAGAATGAACAGGAGGAACCTTCGGTCTTTTCTAGTAGGGCTCTTCTTACCTTCTTATATGTGTTTTAAGACTGGCAATAACAGTTTTGTTACTCTCTGATTAAATGTATGGTTTGGTGTTTTTTTTAGGGGAATACTTCTTCAATTCATCCTTGAGGATGAATTCCCCTCTGAAATCTCTTCATGTGGTTCTCCACTTAGAAAGGTTGAAATTCAGCAGTGTAGGATGCCTGTCTGCAACTGAGAATTTGCATTTGCATTTGAAATTCTACAAGGAGAAACAGCCCATTGGAGAATATTTGGAGCAATGGAATAGTGGGTTGGGAAAAGGATTATGTGCCCCCTGTACTACCTCTCCCAAAAACAGTAACTTTCAAGTAACAAGGCTTTGGGCCACTTTTGGACATTTGCATGTAACATATACCTTGGTCCTTCGCATTCTAGTTGGTTATATTTTTGCAGAAGAAGGAATAGCATATTGTTTTAATTTTGATTCCCCCTTGAGGCATCCTTACTGTTTTCACCAGCCTTCCCTACACATTCATTGAAAGCCACTCAATAAAGTGTGGGAAGTGTTTTCATATAAACCTGAAGGGGTTTGTGTGGGTGTGTAGTCTCATGCACATGTGTTTGTGTTTGGTCTTCAGCCTAATTTCTTTACTGATTCCAGGATGGAGGGAAGCAGCTGCTAGAAGGCATGTCTGATAACAAGACTGTGGTGGAATTTGACCTGAGGCTGGCAGAGGTGGGACAGGAGAGTGAATACCTCATAAACCAGGCCATAAAGACTAACCGGGAACAAGCCCGTCTCAAAAGTCTTCATCGTTCAGGTTCTACCCATGGCCCACCTCCTCCTGAAGAAAAACTTCCTGAGCCAGTGTAATATTTTTATGTTTCGTCATCACCTTCAAACTACACTTTATTAAATATCTATTTTTAATCTAAATACTCTGGTTGAAAGTTATTATTCCTTCTCCTCAGCTAGACTTGAGTTCAGCTAGCCTCAGGTTTTGTTTTTTTTAACCCCTCTCTTTTGAGTGCAGCATTTGGCACTATGTCCTGTTTCCAATGTCCTTGATGAGAGCAGTCCTTGATGAGAGCAAGCATGTAGGACAGGAGTAGGAAGCCTCTGAGGGTCCAGGAGCACTTTTTACCTTCACCTGGGTCTTTGATGGCTACACTATCCTGACCCCCCAACTCCAAACAAAAGTATGCCCCAAAATGGCAGATCTCATTCTCAAATGTGTTAGGGTGAGTTGGGGCCAGAGGGGCACTGGAGACGCAATTTTTGCCCACTCCTGCTGTAGGTAAATCAGTACATGTAACTGAAATAAGCACATTTTTGCCCATTTTAGTCCTGTTTCTCTTTAATTTGTTGTTTCCTCTGCTGTATGATGGGGTGCGCTCCTGTCACTAGTCCCAGCTTCTGCCAAACTACCAGTTTGAAAGCATGCAAATACAAGTAGAGATACCCAACACTTAAGTGGGAAGGTAACAGCATTCGGTGGAGTCATGCTGGCCACATGACCACCAGAGCAGTCCTTGGAGAACGCTGGCTCTTCAACTTATAGAAACTGAAATGAGCACTGCCCCCTATAGTCAGTTACAAAATAGACATTCATGTCAAGGGACTGCCTGTACCTTTAAACAAGATAGACAGAGCTGTTAAATACATCAGACAAATTATTTTTAAGGTTTATAATTTAGCAAGTTTCATATATGCAACTTGTATGAAATATATCCCTTCACTAACTTTGCCTCCACCTGCCTGTCCCCTCCTGGTATTTGAAAAAAGAGATCTAGTGTGGTGTAGTGGTTTGAGCATGAACTACAGCTCTGGAGGCTGCAGTTGAGATCCCTGCTCAGCCATGGAAACCCACTGGGTGACCTTGGGCAAGTCATACTCTCTCATCCTCAGAAGAGGGCAAAGGCAAACTCTCTCTCTCAACAAATCTTGCCAGGTAAACTCTGTGATTGGTTTGTTTCAGGATCACCAAACGTCAGAGACAACTTGAAGGCACAGAACACTACCACCATCAAACTAAGAACACATCAAAATCAAGAACAAAACAAGAAAAAAAATTAGAGGTTCACTACTTTGTTCTTGCTGTATTTTTATACCTTTTATGTTTAACTGCTTACAGAGAATCATAGACCCCACATACAGCCCTGTTTCCTTCTTTTCTGATTGTAGTCTTTCCTGGCTCAGCCTTGGCAAAAAAGAGCAAGGAACTGTCCATCTGACCCTGTAACTGATAGTGCTAAATTCTGGCAACAGCCTTGAACTTGGTTCAAGTCTGTGTAGCGCAAGCTTACATTACACAGCCATGTATATTTTATTGTATTTTTATTGTAATTTTATTGTATTTTATTTATTTATTGTATTTTATTTTATTATCTTTATTTTTACTGTTGTAACCTGCCTGGATTTCTTGTGATTGGGCGGGCTATATTATTATTATTATTATTATTATTATTATTATTATTATTATTATTATGTGGCTTGTCCCTCAATGCATAGGTTCATCGGCCAATAAAATGTATTTTCCCCCTCACCTCATAAAATTTGGGCAGCAGCGTTATGTGCATTATGCTGTTATTTATATGTCTAAACTTCTAAAGTTAAGAGGAAAGAGATGTGTTGCAGCTGAATCACATAGCAGTCATTCTCAAGTTCATCTGGGGGTTTGTTCCAGAAATGTGTTTGGGAGAAGCAGAATATTTTTCTTTCTATTCAGTTCTGTAAGAGTATGAAGAGTTTTGACAAGCTAACACATCATTCTGAGCAAACGAGCAATACATCTAAATCTTGTGACTGGAAAAATGCCTCTACAGTTCTGCTAGCTTATTCAGTTTCTAAAAAGTGGGTTATTTTGAGGCCAGTGACAGAATATGCTGTGACTTAAATGGCTTCCTGGATGCAATTTGCTTTTGAATTTAATCATCCCAATTCTATAAGACCTAGTTATGTCTCTTGCAGTGTTATCTCTTTCTCCCACATGGTAATATGGTCAAGTGCTGATTTTTAGGATTGCAGATAACACCCTTAAAAGTGACAGTCATGATGTGCTACATGAAGATTTTCTTTCGGCATCAAAGGGTACATCCCCATCTGACCTCCAAAAATCTCCTCTTTTTCCAAGCTTCTCTCAGCAGTGTTGAAAAAGGCAGCTGTTACACAGGAAACTGAGGTAGCGAATCAGAAATCTTTCTCTGGTTAGTGCTGCAGGTTATCACACATTTAAAATTCTAGAGCGTGTTTACATAATGTGAAATTTTTTGCATGGCTGCTAAGCTTCTTTGCCCCAAACCAATCCGATTTTGTTTCTGTAATAAGAGGGTTGTCCTCAATTCCTAACAGCTTGACTTCTCTGTGACACACCTTTTTCCTTTACTTCCTTCTTAGATTTGCTTTACAGAGCATGGTTGCTATTTATAAACTCAAAGGTGCTGCTGTTATTTCGGCAACTAATATGCAACTGACTTGCCACACAATCCAATGGGTATTTATTTGAAAGTCCTAAGTTCCATGGGGGTTATTCCTTAGTAAGCATGCTAGGACTGAAGCATTATCTTTACAATACTTACCTTTGAAAACATCCTGTCACCATTATAGTAACTGATCGTATTTCTAGTTGTCAGAGTTTTTAATGAATCTACTGTTTGCATGTGGAACAATGTCATCATTGATCACTGAGCTATATTCTTCACTGTGAGGAAAAATTCATTTTTGTCTCCACTAGGGATGAAATTGAAAAAATATCAGGACCATCCCATGCTAAGCAACGGTTTTTACATACCTCTTTCCAGCTTACTTAATGCGTAACCCGGTATTGGCCATACAAAATAGTAATACATTGAAACATGTACCTTGATGCACTTCATAGGTTTTAAGTGGCTTCTATTATTTGAAGGATAAAAGATATACATTTAAACAAAAGTGTTGATAGATTAACTTTCAGCATTTCCTCACTCATCAAACACCTGCCAATATAGAAATATCTTATATCACGTTGGGGAAAAAACTCAAGTTTACTGTCTGGTGAACATCTGAATATAGAGTGGCAAACCTAAGAAGCAGCCACCAATGATGCTTCTTAATAATCATACCAAATGACTACTCTTAGAAGCAATACACCCTATTGCAACTGGACATTGGTATGGCCACGTCATTTAACACTCCATTTTCTTTTCTCAGTCTAAACCTGGCCAGAAAATATGAATGTTCCTTCAAACAGAATGAGCTACATTTTTTTTCCCAACACTTTGAGCCTGGCTTCCTGTGTCCTGAACAGCATATTGAGTAGAGATATTTTCCAGCAGTTTTATCACTGATTTATCTCCAAGTGTCAGGTAGCTGGACCTCTTTTTGATTCTTCAAAGTATCATTTGTACAAACAAATATTAAATCTTCATCCTATTCAAACAATGGAATACATTTTATAAGGTTTATTAGGGAATGGGAAGTCATGTGATCACAAACATTCAAGAGGAAACTGTGGTCCAAATGGTGAGAGTGTTCATCCCAAAATGTGAGAGTGAAATGCCATGCAGCCCTGCTTAGACAAGGAGGCACCAATGCAAACAGCCAATATGTGCTGTGTATAGTTTTGCTGCACACCAACACAACTAGTTTCCACTAAGATTAAACCTGCAGAGGATGTATGTGTGACAGCAATTTTGTGATGCACTTCTAGAACAAAACTCTACTGTATATAGAAAGTGAGGCATACACATATCAGACACTGTGAATCATCTGGAACTTTTATTACATCGATTTGGTTTACAATCTTTTTACTTTGATAATTCCAACAAAAAGGCAACATTGTGATATACTGTTTGTACATATAGAGAGACAGACAAACAGAGCTAGATCATATTGACATATTGAAAAGTAAAAACTGTTCTCGGTGCTCACTGAAATGGTTTGTCAGAGTTGGATATTATCTCCTCCATTGCGTCGTTCTGTGTGATGGCTACAAGTGTCCATCCATGGCTCTGCTGCCTGCATAGCCCTTGACCAATGAGGCTTTTAGCTGCTTGATGTTGTGGCCATAATAGATCAGAAAGGATAGTTGTGTGAGGTTATTTCAGGCAGCAGTAACAGCAGCGGCAGCTGTAGTAGGGATCTTGACAGCAGCGCTACATAGTTCTTGCAAACCAGTGTGATTGCCCCTTTCTAGCCCATGTGTGGACTCTCCAGTGTCTTGAACTACAGGGTTGCACCAGCATACACCAATAGCAGCAGTTATAAAATATCCCCGAGATGCATCTTGAACATCGGCTATTGACCATCAACCAGTTAGCTTTTGATGCTGAGGCAGGCTGATTTATTGAAATTACAAAATTGTTGTGTGTGTGTTTTTTTTTTATTTATGTTGTGCACCTGAATTATGAGATCTTTACAGTCACCCAGAAAAAGGCCCAAGACCCCATGCCACTCAAACTGGATAAACACAGATCCTTCCAGTATGGATTGACCTGTAACTTCAGGGTCAAATTTAATCTGAGAATGAATATGCATGATGTTCACAAAGGACCTTGCCTGCTGAGTGGAAAATGCAGAAAAAATCAATGTGAGACAATGATGTGTCTTTAAAATGAGCAACAAATGTCAGTGTTTGTTTGTTTGCACTTGGTAAACTGGAGCTAGATAGAATTATAAGGCTATTGGGACTTGTGTGATTATGTCTTCCAAAGTATGTGCTCCAGGTGAATGATTACAGAAATGAAACAAGGAATCACTCTTAAACTCTGCAGTACTGAGAGTACGCTAGATCTGATATTTTGTTATGAATATCTGCCTACTACAGGAGTCTAGAGATAATGATGACTGCCCCTCTCTCATGTTATCTATAGAATTTGGCTATTTTTATTTTATTTTTTGTTTCATGATTGCATTATGGCTTTGAGCACCAGTTCAGAATCATATTCGTGGAAAGATTCATTAGTAGAGATGAAATCATTACCTCTCTGAGTTGTTCCATCTGCAAAATGGAAATGATTTTGTTGAAACTCTGCTTCAGAGAGCTGTTGGAATGTACTTTGTTTGGGTGTATAGGCTGTTTCATCCTGAAGAATCAGACTGATCATCAATTTAAAAATATAAAAAAGAATAAAATTAAATATGACATTAAATAAATACCAGTGAAACCCCTAATCTTAGTCCGAATTGTTATCATAATATAAATATAACATTTCCATAAGGCCCTCAAATTTAAATTTGGTGCACCTCAGGCTGAGTGTTGATGAAAATGCCTTAGGCTAATATTGTAACTTCTGTTATCAGCTGCTTTATTAACTGTTCACAACTTATTCTGAAGTAGCTATACATGGCTGCTCTGTCACAAATAGAGAAACTGTTTAGAGAGATCACAAAACCGCTGACACAAATCACATACCCCAATATTTTCTGTGATTTCAGGAAACTGTGAATCTTAGAAACTGCTCAAAATACAGGTTGACTATCCAGGTAGTCATTACAAGCCAAAGAAGAAACAGCCATCAACTTCTAACCAGAACAGATATTTCTGCTCTGTGCTCCCAGAATGCTCAGGTTTCTCTTTGCATGATCTAAACTTTGGAGCTAAGCAACAAACTCAGGATGAGCTATCCATCTGCCATAAGTTTGCCTGTTAGAAACGGCTTAACAAAGTTGCTTATAGACATCTGAACTCTGAAGAACAAAGTTAGGACAGGAAGTACAAGCCTACATTAGACTGTTGTAGTCTGAAAGGCAGATTCCATGTTAAAAAAAACATTGGTAAACTCTTGCTTTTCTGAACTGAATGCACATCATAAAAGGGAGATAAAAGGTTGGTGGTGTTAACAGCTCTTCTACACACATGGTCTTCTGACATTTCCCCAGTGTAGTTTAAAAAACGGCCTTGGAAAGTGATGGAACAATTTTTAGTAGTGGCATCAGAGGTGTCCTAGTAGGACATTTCATTTATCACTAGAGGGTTAGACTAGATGATCTTTCAAATCCTTTCTAAGGAAATTATCACGTGAGGCTTCTGTAGTGCAGGAACTGCATTTCTGAAGCACATAGAAACATACCAGTATTGAAGCAATCTTTGTTACACCTCTGCTTTGATACTGGTGCTGCACTAGATGGTGCACTGGTATCTGCACTACCTCGCTTCCGTTTCCTCCATTTTTGCATGCAGAAGGAGGGAGTGAGCTCACAAAGTTGGGGGTGGGCAGTAGGGGAAGCAAGATCAAGCAGCAAGGTGGAAGTGAGATTGGGGGCAGGGGAAGGGGGAAGCACAATTGGCAGTGAGGGAGCATGGCCAATAGCAGGGGTTAGTGTGAGGGAAGCAGGGATAGGAGAAGCAAAGTCTGTGGGGGGAAGATAGATCAGGTGGTGGAGAGGTAGGAGAAGTGAGATCAGGTAGCGGGGAGCAGGTGGAGACAACAGGGGTGGGAGGAAATTAGGAGCAGAGGGATAAGGGAAGCAAGATCAGATGGTGGGGTGAAGTATGATCAAGTGGCAGGGCAGAAGGAAATGAGGTCAGCAGCACAGGGGTGGTAGGGATGTGGGGGAAGCGAAATCAGTTGGTGGGGGGAGACAGGAAATGGGGGGACAAAACATCTCAGCTGCCAACACCTTCTGAACAGCAAGTAGCAACTGGCTTGGGGGAGGTGTTGGCAGCCAGGATCGCTGTGATGGGAAAGGGGAGAGCAGCAGAATCATCATTCACTCACACACCCTGACTGGGCAGCAGAACTGTCCCAGAAGGGGGCTATTGCACCAAGGCAGTCATGGAGTAAAAGTGCAATTGAGAGCCTATTGACAGGTTTTGCTAGCCACTGAAAAGGTGCACATCAGCAATGCACTGAGTGCAAGTCAGCAACAGGATGGACATGACATTGTATGATAGGTGCAACTAAACCCACTTTTATCCTGTTAAAATTCCAGTTCTTTAAGATACAAGTGCTAGATACAGAACCTAAGCATGAAGTGCAATATAAGCACAAATGTTAACTAAGCCAGGTTTAATCTAACGCTGGGTATTAATTCACAAAAGAAAAGGCTTTGCTTAGGAAGATTTCTAAAGTAACTTTCACACACCTCAGATCCTCTACCCTGTTTGTAAAGAGGACACCTCTCTGCTCCCATCCCAACACTTCTCTTACATGCAGAGGGTATATGAGGAAGACATATTTCTGCTGCTACACTGATCCACCTTTCTGTGTTCCTAGACTTCGAGAGAAGAGTGACAGATTAGAAGCCATAGGAAGATAGGGAAGACAAGCCTCTGATTATGCTTTCTTTGCTCACCTACAAATAGCAGAGGGCTGAGAGTCCTTTCCGTGGTAATTGTATTAAGTGGAGAGAAACTAGTTTTGCATTTAAATGAATTAGTGAATGAATAAAATGCTCTTACAATTAAGCAACAGGGTTAAAACCAGAGAGATGACTGCATCTAGCTGCAGGAATTCCCCACTTCAGTCTCTGACTCAAAATTCCCTCCTCTTAACTGACTATACAAGTATACCTCAGTTAACAAAGTAGACATGTACCCAGGTATTACTTCTGTAACATAAAATTTTGTACCAGAGCCAGAAATAAAATGGAAATAGGGATAGGACTACACCATGTAAAAAATAGCATATTAATACATTTCAGCAAACATTTTATCCAAAACTAACAAGAAATGTGTGAAATGAGACAAACAGGTCAAGTAAGCCTTGGTGGTTTCGTAACCCCAAGGGTTTCTGGATGAGACAGATTACCTATATCCATTTCAGGCCCTTTTATGGGATGGAGAGAGCATTTATCACCCTTGGTGGATGACCTATGCTGGCATCTAGACAGGGAGTGCGTCCCTGTTGGTTTAATGTAAAGTTGAAGGCGTTCATGGCCGGCATCCATAGTTTTTTGTGGGTTTTTCAGGCTATGTGGCCATGTTCCAGAAAAGTTTCTTCCTGACGTTTTGCCAGCATCTGTGGCTGGCATCTTCAGAGAATGCTTTGCCTGGAAAAATTGGGTGTATATATATACTGTGTGAGCCTGGGAATGCAGGAGTGATTTGCATGTGTATTGTTCTGTGCTGATGGCTGGCCTCAGGCTGGGAGGCTAATGCAAAAGAGGATTAATGTCTGCTAATCAGTGATCATTATCTGCTGGGAAAGCCCCTGACTCTGAATGGTTTCCCATTTGTATTTGCTGAGTCCTTACTTTCACTATTCCTCAGGACTGGTAGCCAAATTTTGTTCACTTTAAGGGTTTCTTCTTTCTGGTTGAAATTGTCCAGGTGTTTGTGGATTTCAATGGCTTCCCTGTGCATCCTGACATGGTAGTGGTTGGCATGGTCCAGAACTTCGGTGTTTTCAAACAGTATTTTATGCCCAGGATGGTTAGTGGCATGTTCTGCTACTGCTGACTTTTTCACTGTGAAAATGTTCCCTTACTGGACAACATTTGTTTTTAGATCCTGATAAAAGGCTAGTCACTGCACCTACTGAATACTAAGAACTGCTAAGAGGCACCTCTTCTGTATCCTACAATGTGAACAAATTGTGTGGATTTCTGGGAGAGGGCCTTCTTTGTTGGCTTGGTGCCATGCTAAGATGTTACTATTTTACAAGGTTTGATTCTTTTACTGATAGCAGTTTAGTTCAAATTTGTTTGCTAGAGCAAAGAGTGCTAAAGATTCTCCAATATGTTATCCAATGGGCTCTGTTCCTGTTTACCACTAATATAAAACTGCAGAACTATCCTCCTTTAAGCAAACATTAATGAATACAACTTCCTGACCAAAACAAGAGACAGGGTTTTCATTCACAAGAATGAGAAATGGACCAAAAAACATAGCCAGCTTGATGCTTTAACATCTTGCACCAAAGTACAGAGTGATTTTGTTTCTCCAATGTGTCTATGGATATTTTATCCTCTGTAGTTTCCCAGAACAAACATCAGTCATGCATGTCTACTCTCCACTGTAACACTCAAATGAAATGCCTCCAAGACAGCAAATTTAAGTTGCTGTGTTTTGTTGCCTTTCTGGTCCATAACTTGTAATTTAATCGAGTTGGATAAAACATTAAAAAAAATATAGATTGTGTTATAAAAACCATGGAATTCAGCTTATACAAAGCTCTAAAAGGCAGACATGGAAAAGCTCTTTTGTATCACTCATCCACACCTCATTGTGTATTTTCTCACTACACTGTTGCCCAGTGAGAGGGAAAAACCAAAACTAAAAATAATCTCATACTGTTTTATCATCTGGTCCTTATGAATGTGCTTGCCTCTGGAGACTAGTTTGTGCCTCTAAGCCTTGTTTTTCAAACAAGCATTTTTCACCTTGATTGATTAATGGGATGCTGTCCAGCATCAAGACTCATTAGGTATCAGCTGATGGTGCTGCTAGGGAATATTTGAGCTGTGTAAGTGATATGGATACTAAATCATGTGGACACATTCTAGCTATATCCTCCCTCTATACATGTGTGGCTGCGAATGCAGCAGAACCAATTCATGCTGCTGAAAAGCAAAAGATTTCCAAGTATGTGTGTAGATCACCATAGTCTTCATCACTTTGTGACTTTTGCAAATCAGTTAAAAAAAAACTATTGCAGACAATCCACAAAATTTATAACTTTTCAAGAATGTGTGGTTATTCTGGAGGAACATATGTTCTTACCTAGTTAGCGTGGATATGTGCAGAACAAATATGTAAAAGGTTGTGCTTATAACAGAAGTTTGCTTGTTAAAATGGCACCCACCAGTCACAAATCTTCAGCTGTTCCTGGAAGTGTTGTATAGTTGGGTAAATGCTGTTTTGTCAGAAGAAACTGTTACAGATTGCAGAAAGACACCCCTCCCCAACTCCCCATGGGACATCATAATGGTACAGCTCCATCATAAGACAAACAAAGTAAGCAGAGGAACAAAACAGAATGCTAACAGAAGCAGTAATTCTTCTATATTTGTCTCAGTCATTGGACTATGGAGATGTCACATCTTGACTAGGAAGGCCAATCTATCAGAAATTAGATCTCATGATTGTTTTCCTTCTGATGGCATTGAGAAGATTAAAGTCTGGGCATGGCACAGCACGCCTCTTCTTCATAGCGGGATCACAGACTCCAATATAAAAGAAAAAAAAACAGAACAGGTTAGTAAATTAGATTGTATCTTCAAAGACTATTACTTGAAGGCCAAGTACATAATTACAGTTAACACTGCACTCCTATACATTTTTCGATGTGTAAGCAGCACTGAACATAGTTAGACTTACTTCTCCATTAAGTATGTATAAGCTGAGTGGCAACAGATCATCAGGAAATACATGTTAGCCAGCTAGTAGTCTTTTGCATGACACTTCTAGTTGTTCTGTAGACACAATCTATCCTCTGAGCTAAATCCACTGTTGCTTCTACTTACAGTAGACCAATGAAATGAATGGAACTTGTTGATCACAAGTAACATAAGAACCTGCTGGGTCAGACCAATAGGCTTTCTACTCCAGTAGATCCTGGCTGCCAACACATAGTGGCAAACTGGTTGCCTGCCGATAAAGAGTCTGCAAGCAGGACATATTTGGAAATACCATGTTTTTGAGAGATCCATGACCTTTCAGGAACAATGAAAAGGTCAAGTTACCAAGAAAAAGGAACTGCTTCCCTAAGCAAGTGGACATCCAAGTAAATAAAGCTATTAAATCTAAAGTGCTTCATCCTTCCCCCAAACATTCTACATTTCCTTTTGAAACCTGAAACAAAGGAACACTTCACGGCACCACTTGCGATCTCACCCCAACTTCTCCATCTACCCTTCTCAGGGCTATCCTGATCCAACAGTTGCTTTTGTTAATACCATCAACCAGTCTGGAATCCCACTGCAGATTCCTAGTATAAGCCATTCAAGGCTCTGCTACTGGCTAGATAGCCCATCACTTCTGGCTAATTTTAAGGCATCAATATGACCTCAAAACCTAGCTGCTGCACATACAGCCCAGCCTGCATACATGCCCTCACTCTATGTATGTTCTGTGTCACCCTCAGCTCCACCCCCCCAAGCCTTTCACAAAGCTAATTTGCCCAACATCTGAAGTGTCAGTGACAGCTGGTCTCCCCTACCTGTTCTTTAGGTAACAGTATACACTATTAAATAATGTTTATAGTAGCAGCAGCCACACCTCATAGGGGAAGATTTCCAAACCTTTTACCATTTTGGTTGTCCTCTCTGGACATGTTAGAGCTTGTCAATATCCTTTTTGAATTGTGGTACCCAGAATTGAACACAATATTCCAGGTGAGGTCCGACCAAAGCAGAATAGAGTAGAACGATTACTTACCTTGATCTAGACATGATACACCTATTAATGCACCCTAGAATCACATTGACCTTTTTAGCTGCTGCATCACACTGTTCACCCATGTTCAGCATGTGGTCTAATAAGACTCCTAGATTCCTTTTACACGTACTGTTGTCAAGCCATGTGTCACCCATGCTATATCTATGCATTTCGGGTTTTTTCCTGCTTAACTGTAGTATTGTATATTTCTCCCTGTTGAAATTCATTTTGTTAATTTTGGCCCAGCTGTATAATCTGTTAAGATTATTTTGAATTCTGATCCTGCCCTCTGGGGTATGAAGAGAAGCCAATAGTGAGCACCCTTTGGGTTCAATTGGTCAACCAATTACAAATCCACCTGACAACAGCACTGCCAAGACCACATTTTACTAGCTTGTTTGCAAAAATATATAGTAGAGGAACCATGTCAAAGGCCTTCCTGAAATCAAGGAATGCTACATCCCATTATCTACCAAGCTTGTAACTCTAACAAAGGGGAGATAAGATAAGACAGGTCTGGCACGACTTGTTTTGGGAAACCCATGTTTTAGTGATCACAATATTCCTTCCTCAGTGCTTACAGTCTGTCTGTTTACTGAACTAGACTAGAGCATTTCCTGGTATTGATGTTGGGCTGACTGTCTGGTATTTGTTAGGGTCAACATTTGCTCTCCTCCAATCTGCTGGGACTTCTCCTGATCTCCAGGAGTTCTCAAAGATTATTGCCAATGGTTCTGAGATTATCACTGCCAGTTCTTTTAATACCCTTGGAAGTAGTTCACTTGTCCCTGGAGACTTGAATTTATTTAGAGTTGCCAGGTATTCCTGCACTCATTATGTGCTGCATTTCCCCAACAGCATCATCTGCTCCATTTCCCCTAGGTTTGAACACCCTTTTTCTTTTGGGGGCAGAAGACTGAGGCAAATAGGTGTTGAGTAGTTCTGCCTTTTCTCCATCCCGTTAGTATTTCGCCATCTTCTCCATGCAATAGCCCTACCATTTCCTTGTTCTTCCTTTTGCTATGGCATAACAACATCCCTCACTTTTTAATTGTTTTTAACCTCTCTAGCAAGCCTGATCTCCTTCTGTGCTGACTATTTGCTCGAACTCCTCCTTGAAGATTTCCCTCATTTTTCCATTTCTTGTATTTGTCCCTTTTAAACTTAGGTCAGTTGAAAGGCCCTTAGATATCTATCCAAGTATCATGAAACACCGCCCATTTTCCCTCCTCCATGAAACTATTTTACAGCCAAAACATTTACCATACAAGGAGTGAGAAATGCCAAATGTCCAAGGTAAGTTCAGAAAAGAAATGGTGAGATGATATTGCAAACATACTTTGGATAATGGAGCACACCAAAGAATTTCAGAAGAAAATCAGTCTCTGTGTTATAGGTGCGTTCCCGACGGGCCCTATTGGGTGTCGTCGTTACGCGCAGGGGCGGCACTTCCTGACGGAATCTATACAGATGGGCGCTGCCATTTTGACGTGATGGACGCCTAGCGTCCGCATGTCTCGGCGCCCTTGTGATGCAGCAGGGGGGCCATTGGCGCCTTGCGACGTCACAACGGCACAGCAAGAAGAACCCGCTTTTTGCAGTTTGTCTGCTGCGCAGTTTGTCTGCTGCGGTTCCCTCACGCAATAAACACGGGCGCCGGAAGACCGCTGTTTTGGGCGGCCTATAAAGTGCCATAGATTATAGTGAAGTCTTTGATTGTGTAGATCATGAAAACTATGGATTGCTCTTAAATGGGTGTGCCACAGGATTTTATTGTCTTGATGCATAACAAGAGGATACTGTTAGGACCGAATAAGAAAAAGAATGGTTTCCAATTGGGAGAGGGGGGCAGGTAAGGCTGCATTTTATCACACTATTATGGAGTCCACATACCAGAAAAGCAAGAACAGTACTTCCTCCATCCGAGGAAAGAGAAAAGTCTGTTGCCTGCCTGCTTGCTTCCTGCTGCTGCCTCTATCCCCTATGAACTGCTGCCTGCTCCACAGACCTGTCTCCTCTTCAGAACTAGGCCCTAGGTATTGTGCCAGCTTCTACCTGAAAAGCAAGAGAATCACCTGTCCCCTTTTGAAAGGGAATTAAAAAGCTGACTGCCTTTGATGGGCCCTCTATGGGTGAGGTTACTTTGGGGGTAAAGCAAGAGTGAGGGCCAGTTTCCTTTTTATCAGAGAGGGAGGCATTTATGAGTTTTGTAGCTTTTTATTTGAAGCCTGCAGTCTTTTTTAAAAGCAATTTGCCTGCTGCCGGGAAAAGGAATAAAATGCATTACACGGATAGCATAGGATGGGGAGTAGCCATTATGATGATAATGGGCAGAAACAGAGTGAGAAGACAGTCCTTTTTATCATGGGAAACATGAGAGTATTGGCTGTCTCCAAACTGCCTTGGGTCCCACACCAGGAGAAAGGCAGCATATAAATTCAATAAATATGTTTTTTTAAAAACACTGAATACATTGTACATAATGTTGGGTTAGACTTGGGCTACATCTACACTGCAGAATTAATGCAGTTTGACTGCCATGGCTCAATGCTATGGAATTCTGGAATTTGTACTTTGTGAGATATTAGAAAAGACAATAATGCTTAGTAAGGTAGAAGGCAGCAGAAAATGAGGAAGACTGCATTACAGATGGATAGACTCAATCAAGGAAGCCATGGCCCTCAGTCTGCAAGACCTGAGCAGAGCTGTTGATGTGTGGGATCCTGGAGGTCTAGCATTCATAGAGTCGCCATAAGTCAAAGTTGGCTTGATGACAGTTAAAAACAACAAGGGATTGTGGGAGCTGCAATTCAAAGATCTGGAAGACCCAGCTTTTTTCATCCTTGCTTTAGACAGCAGTGCAAGAAAGCGATGTAACTTGCATTATTGGGTGGGCTTATCTAACAGCACAATAAAGTAATGCTGTCGATCACAGCATTTATACAAGCCTCCATGCTACTGCTGACTACCATGGCTGACGATTATGAAGCATGTGAGGTGAAGATCTTCCTTTGCTTTTAGCTACTGTACTTATATTCACAACTAGACAAGATCTTAAAGAGCAAAGATATACTATTGAACAGTATAGTCAGAGCCATCCAAGACATTGTATTACCCATCACCATATATAGATATGAGAGCTGGACAGTGAAGAAAGGGGATGAAAAGAAAATCATTTGAGACGTGGTGCTGGAGAAGAGTGCTGAAGATATTGTGGATGGCCAAAAAGACATACAAATGAATCCTTGAACAGATCAAGCTGGAAATACCCCTAGAAGCCAAGATGATCAAATTGAGGCTGTTGTACTTAAGCCAAATGATGAGAACACACAACTCATTAGAAAAGACGATAATGCTAGGGAAGATAGAAGGCAGCAAAAAGAGAGGAAGACCCCAACCAAATGGATAGGCTCAATCAGGGAGGTCACAGGCAAGAATTTGCAGGACCTAAGCAGAACAGTGGAAGACAGGGGGGTCTTAGAGATGTGTCATACACAGGGTCACTATGAGTCAGGGTCAACCTGAGGGTATTTAATAACAAAAACAACATTCACTTCTTTGTTCTCTGGGTATTACCCGTCTACATCTTAATCCTAAAAACATACAGGATCTACTGAAGTCAATGGAAGATATCTCACAGAACTGGACACCCACTCTCAAGTTGAAAGCATGCACTGCAGGTTTCCATCTAAACAAGCAGCTACTCTGTCCTTTAGGGCTGGGAGTAATTTCTACCCAAAAAGTATAGGCATGACAATAAGGACACTAAACATTCTATTCAGGCTCTGAATTGTGCCAGTTTTAGGGGAAATAATATTTTTTCTTAATTTGTGCAATTTAGGTCCATAAAGGGTAGGGGTTAGACTGCTGATTGTGGAAAAAACTGACAAAGGGGAAACATGTATCAGTTGGAGGGAAATGGTGTCAGACAGGTCTCTCCTCCTTCAGACTCCAAAAACAAAATGCCATTTGATTTCTAATGTCAGCTTAAGAATACAACTTGCATATTATAATATGATGCATGTGCAACCATGAGGACTAAAGCTTATCCTATTTTAAAATGAAACCAAGTTCCTCCAGTCATCAAATTGTGTACCAAATAGAGCACTCTGCATGAAATATGCAATTTCATATGATGTAATCACTGCATATGAGTGAGCTGGATTTTATTTTTGATTTTAGTATCTATTTCTTCATACCTGCCAGGACTAATGGAAAATAGTGCAAAAAAATTAGAAAGCCAAATTCAATTCTTCTTTTGTCACCTATATCAGTATACTGCTATTTTAAATTAATTGAGGGTGGGGGTTTCTTGTCAAAAATGCTCTAAGTAAACTTCTGTATTTTATCAAAGCTAACGAGAACCTTAAAATAAGAAAAGAAACTGATATAACTATGTACAAGTGCAATTATTGTTGTGTTGTATTCATCAACTCTATGAATTATAATTTAAATTAAAAATATTTTAAAAAAATAAGAAACTGGTATGACTATAGAGTCAAATAAGACAGATAATAAAGACCAACACAACTCAACTTGTTTAAATTTTAAATATGATAGAAACCAATTGTTTGAATGAATAATGGATAATGGTAATGAATAATAATATAATGGAGAAGATATGTGAAAAGTTATGCCCATGAGGCTGATAAAGTATATCTTCTCGTGGTTAAAGGGGCAGGGAAAATCCTTATTAGTGCATACAGTACCCAGAAATATTCACAGGGCTGCCTCCAAATTCTTCCTCTTGCTACCACACCACCCCTGCACACTTTAAGTTGACACAAAGTCCAGTTTCAGCTGCTTCACCAGCTGGTTAAAATCTGTCTTCCTTCCACCAGATCTCTCATCCTAGATAGAGGTGGGGAATGTGTGGCCCTTGAACTGTTGCTACATTGCAACTCCCATGATATTCACCACTGGTTATGCCTGCCAAACCTGATGTGAGTTGTATCCAACAACATCTAGAGAGCCACACATTATCTCTGATATAATCTGTGAGATTCTACCCCTTCCATTCAGATCAATTGTGCAAGGTCAGCATATGGAGCGGAGGAGTACAGCCACTGTTTAAAGTCCAGGGATGGAGAAGGGGAGAAGTCCTTTAGATGTTACTGGATTTCCCTTCCCACTGGCTATCCAAGTAAAGACAGCTGGGGATTGATGTACAACATTTGGCAGGGCACATGTTTCCCACTCCTGGTTTAAACTGTGCCTCATGAAGGCCCAAATTAAACCCTACTTGATTAGATTTCAGAATGCAGATTACCCAAAGAGACAAAGAGAAACAAACTAAATGCACAAACTAAAGCAGTGAGAAGTAGTTGAGGGAAAAATGAGTGTCAGGCTGATTAATAAACCACAGGGTTGGAAGCAGCATTCATCTTTTTATTTCTGATCAGCACAAAGAATGTGTGAAGCTGCAAGAAGACTTCCACCTCACTGCTCTGAGCTTTTCAAGGCCCTAGCACACTAAGAGCTATATTTTTCATTTTGTTTATTGTCCCACTTTTTCCCACTTGTTTCCCCTTAACCTACCCACCTTGTTCTTAACACAGATTTCAGTCTGATGGAGCATGAAATATTCTATATCAGATAGAAGTGCTAAATTGGAGCAAACTAGTCAACTTCATGTTTTCCTTCTGAAAAGGAAAGGCAATCTTTTCCTCATTCCTCTTACACAGTTTTAAAATCTTCAGGGATTGGACAAGTATTGCTGGATTTAACCCTAAGAAAGGTTTTCATGCAGCCATGAAGGTCTAAATCAGTGGACAAATTCCAGGGAGCTTGGGAACCAAATTTCTACTTCCAGGATCATTTCAGACTGCAGCGGCCCCAAGAGTGGAAATGGACTAAATGGGGAAGGTTTGGAGCCCCCAGAGATGATAACAGGAGGACCAAAGGAGGAAAAAAATTCTTTGGGGATTATATGTAGCCCACAAGTCATATTTACTAATCTTTGGTCTAGGATTAGAGCTCTAAGGGCTAGCAGAGAGGAATCAGAGGTTTGCTCAATCTTGCCTTGAGAATTAGCTAAGGGGCAAAACAGACCAACACAATATGCCAGCTTGGGGGCAGCATGGGGCATGGCATTTAAATGACATACACCCTGGCACCACCTCCAAGCCAGCATAATGCCACCCACCCAACCAGATAGCGGGCAGTGATGTGGTGCTCTGGCGGTGCAGTGTTTATACACTGCACATTGCCAAAAAGTTGGCACCGTGACGGAAAAGCTGCCCTTTTTCCACCCCCAAAAGGGGCAGCATTTTGCTGCTTATTTTTGGGCTGGAAAAATGTGGGATTAGGGCTGCAGCGTGTGGTTTTCACGGCTCCGATCTGACAATCAAAGGGGTGGTATCAATCTGCCCCTTTAGAGCTGTCTGTACCAGCCCAAAGTCCCTTTGAACCCAAGAAAATAGAAGGACATGAAACTGTGATATTCTATAGCAGCTTTATCCTGGAGGCAAATCACCAAAACTCAGCTCACACAGTTGGCAGTATTCTAATTGCAATTCCAGGTTGCAGGATTTTATTAGATACTCCTCACTAGCAGGATCAGATGCAAACATCCTCTTCCACAAACCTATGTTATCATAATTCCTTTGGGCATACCATTTAGTTTTGTAAAAAAAAAAAAAAAATCACATTTAGTAAAAATTCAGTACCAGGCACCTACACCTCCTACATTTAGTAAAAATGTTAAATTGCTGTCATTGGATTGAATGGAGAAATTCTCCTGGTTATGAGGCACCATTATAAAAAGACACAAGTCAAAGACATAGACCTAATAGTAGAATGAGCTTCTTAAAATTAAAATTGAATTACTCACTCTACTAACATTTGTTTGGGAATGATGGGTGGTTCTTCCTTATCCAAAACAGCAGACAGTGCTGAATTTCTGACTTTCTTCTGACAAATTTGGATAACTCCAGGGAAAATACAGTTCTGACCTTAAAGGATTAATTAGTGATACAGTTAGTCCTGTGTATGTATGGATTCTGTATCCATGGATTCAACCATCCATGGTTTGAAAATATTCTAGTTATCATCATCATCATCAACATCATTATCATCATCCCAAAAGTAAACCTTGGCTTTGTCTTCTTATGTAAGGGACACCATTTTACTGTTCCATTGTGTTTAATGGGACTTGAGCACCGATGGCTTTTGGTATCCATAGGGGATCCTTGAACCAACCCCAGCAGATACCGAAGGCCCACTGTACTTTCTATTGTCTTTAAACCAGTCTATCCATAAATTACTACAGGTATTGCTTATTCCCGGGGTTCAGTTCATCACTTACAATACCAGCCCCTCCTCCAACCTGATGCTCTCCAGAATTCTTGACTCCAACTCTCACAATCCCTTACCACTGACCATACTGGTTGGGACCGATGGAAACTGTAGTTAAAAACATTTGGATTACTTTGTCCTGGGAAAGGTTAATATATCATCAGTCAGCTTCTACACCAGTAGCATGTGCTGGGAGGGAGGGGAAGGAGGAGGAACCTTAAAAGGTGTAGAAAGGGCTGTCTCCTCACAAAGGAGAACAATGTTCCTTAGAGCCATCTGTCCAAAGAGGCATTACTGGTTGCATTTTGTTTATATAGCTGTTTATATACTTCTTTCACAAAGAAAAAACAGACTTGAGACATCTCCCCCAACATTTTTTCTCTCTCTCACACACACACACACACCCTTAACCAATCCTAACACAACTTACATTTCATGTTTAGAATTAAGCGCCTCCTTTCATATTCCAGAGAACATCAGCAAGCAGACAGCTTGAGATATCTGAGTAACATTCACCCTAGTCACACGCAAACACTGTACCCTCACACCAACCTATTCCTGTATTATTAATAGATAAACTGCAGCTGAACCTCTCAGAACCTCCCTTGACACTAGATTTTTTGCCTGGGTGACTTCATTATTGCTAGGTTTCACTCACTTCAGATATCCCAAGTTCCCTATTCATTCCTTCTTCCCCATGACATTAATCCCAATGCCAGCAGCAGACACTGAACACACACATGGCAGATTCTGTGGCTTACTTTGTACACTGGACTTTCTCCTGGGCTTGGATTCCAGACTGTATTAAAGTTCCCTGTTCGCTCTTGCTTTCTGCTGCCACAAAAAAGGAAAAGAAAAGAATGTGGGCTGCATGCTTTAGACTTTACCTATGAGATGCTGATTCTCAGATGTGAAACATTAGGGCTTTCCAAGGAAATGTCCTAAGACATGTCCTAAGATCTTACATCCTCGGCAGCTGAGAACAGTATAACAGTCGGAGCACAGAATTGAAAACATGAAAAAGGCCTGACTTGTAGCTGCTTCTCAACTACTTTTCAGCTCCTTTTGCTTGGAAAACAGCACTATTATTTGACTTGCTTGAGAAGAAAACATGCCACACTGCCAATGGATTCATCTGGTGAAGTACAAAGCTGGAGTAACAGCCCCCAGAGAGAGTTCCTACTAGGTATTGTTAAAGTGGTTTAGTTAGTTGGAGGCAGGGTTGAAAAGAAATAGCCCCAGTACTCTAGCTGTTACTGACTCTCCTTTTCACTTTTTTAATTTGGTTAGTTTGTTGCCTGTGGTTATCTGCAAATTCTGTGCTGTGGTTTCTGACAGTTGCTGTCAGCTGACTACCTTAAGACAAAGCCACTACAGGTCTCCAGAGCCAGAACAGGACTAAGGAACTGTTGAGTCCTCTGTGGAATCATGAGATGGAACAATCTTGTCTGACTCAATCAGCTAATAGTTAGGACCTCTGTTTCTGTGCTATTCCCTATCTGTACCCCAACCATATCTGGTTATAGGGCAGCTCTTGTGAGTAGTTCTCCTACCCTCACAGTGAGGTCTCCACACAGGACCCATTTCGATGTAGATGGCGGTGATCATGGTTGAGGCAACCCTCATTTCGATGTACAATGAGGATGGGAAAGTAGAGAGCATCCTGGTAAGGAGGAGGATCTTCCTCCTCCACAGTGACTTGACTGGACAGGCGGGTCTGCTCAGTTGGGCAGCTCTGTTCATTTAGGCTCCCACTCCGGCTTTGCCAAAGACAGCTGCGTCGTGAGCCATAGAGGCGCCCAAGTGAGAAACGGCTGCTGCTAAAAGGGATTCTGGGGCTGCCATTGCAAATACTGAGGGCGCTGCGGGAGAAAATAGATGAGCTGCTCATAGTCCTGTGACACTGCTCACAGTTTTGTCTGTAGCTCCCATAGCGGCAGGAGGAGTAAGTAGTACAGCCAGACAATCCTACCAAGTCCATGAGGACAGCTTCTGAGTAGCTGGGCACGAGCTGCTGATTGGATCGGATGTGCCACTCTAGCTCAGTACTATCGACAGTGTTGACCCTTGGCATCCTCCGGCAGAAAGGACGTTCTTCAGCTGGAGTTACTGCCACATAATCAAACCCAAAGAGCTTCTCTACATGGTAGTGGACAAAAGAAGTGCGATACTCATTCAAGACTCGCAAGGGCCAGGACAAAGTTAAGAGAGCAGCTACCCAGAAGATGTAGTGGGAAACATACCAAGGAAGGTTGTCTGGGTCTGAGAAGGCCACCATATACTCTTTAAAGTCCACATTCTTGAGATGCATGCCTTCCCTTGCCTCCATGTAGTCATCCAATCCCTCATTCTCTGTGAAGAAGCGTGCCCTCTGAGTCAAATAAGAATTCTCCGACTCCACATTGGCAAAACTGAAGCACTTGGTGAAGCGAAGCCGGGTGGCTGGGAAATTCTCCAGGTCAATCAGGTCCTTTGAGATGTCCTTCACCCCACAGTTAGAATAGTCAAACTCTGCTTCTGCCACATGGGTGTTGACCCTCTCATGATACACTTGGGTGGTGGTATAAGCATCCCCATTGCGGTAGCGGGTGACCTGGCGAGTCCTCCTGACATAATGATAGCTGATGGCTTTCCACCAGATGCATGGCGTGGCCTGCTGCATCCTCTGGACACGTTCATGCACGCTTTCCACATCCACTTTGTACTGGAGTTCATTGCGGGTGTAGCAATGCCAGCATTCTACCAGATAAACCACATAGAGCATCACAAGGAAGGCCAAGGGGATGTAGACATAACCGTTAGAGCATGGACTGTCATGGTACATCATGGACTTCCCCTTGTAGGCACTATCGAATGTCAGCCGGGTCACCTTAGTCACATGGCACCAGGTCATGGCTCCCATACAGCCATACATGAGGAGGGAGAGAACCAGGCACTTCCAGTGTGACTCCCTACAGAGTGACTTGCTCAGAGACTGTTTTACTGGTCGCTGCTGCTCCAGGTAGTGAGAGGAAGCCAAGGAGAGAAGAGAAGAGAGAGAGGGGAAAAACGTTAATATACAATGAGAAAAGGGAAAGCCACAAAGCTACATTACCACCTTATTTAACATTGGCTAGAGAATGAATCACAGGCGGCACCCCCTGAGGCTTGAAATCTCACTCAGAGGCTACACAGGGTAAATCCTCTCAGCTGGCAGGCAAGAGGACCAGGAGGCCTGGCAGATGTGTGTTATGTGTGTTTGTTTCCCAGGGCTCATACTGCATATCCTCCAGTTACTGCTGAAGAAAACCTATGCCTGCTCCTTTTTATCTATAGACTGTCACATTCCTTTCCCAAGTGCTTATGAAATGTGGACTGAGGGCATGTTTGTCTGGTCTGCAAGCTATGAACATATGCTCATCCTCTGTCAGTCTGAATGAAGCAGTTGTGTGGCTGTTCCGTTAACTATGGCCCTGTCTGCACAGGCCAAATAAACCAGTCTCCCCCCTCCTCTTGGTAGGGAGTGTGGACAACACAGAGCCCAATTCCAAGTCTGTCATGAACAGTCTGGACAAAATCTGGCATGTTCGGCTCCAAATCTGGGGTATACCCGTCTTAAAACAGAGTAAGAATACTCCCTTGCTTGTGATGCTGTTTGAAATGCGTCCCCCTGTTCTGCCTTGTGCAGCCACCACCACAGCAACTCACTCACTTTGAGGCCAGAACAAAATGCCTAGCCATATGATCAATGATGATGCCTCATTCTGATCTCAGGATTGGGCAACCTGCTGCCACACCAGGCAGAGCAGTAGTTCATGCATGAGAAGAGCTACCCAATGTCACAACAGAAGGCTCTAGGTAACAGGAGGGGGTGGAGGTCAGGACAACTTCAGGATTAGGATATTCCAGGCTGCCCCCAAGGTATTCTGGCCCATGCAGACACCTTCCTCACATCTTGCAATAGGATGGAAGAGAATCCCTCATTCTCTCTTCTACCCTACCCCCTGCGTACAGCGTCCCTATTACTGGATGGTTAAAATATGGCAGTTACTGTTAGTCCAATGTTGTTCCCTGCTACTGTAGGCCTGACTCCCTGACTTCCTTCCCTGAGCTAAGTGGAAAAATCTTCCACCCAGGAGTCAAGGCCAGTTACTAATATTTATGAAATCCAGTATGTTCACCTGCCAAGACTACTTATGATTCCTTGCTCCTCTATAAGAGTAAGGCAGTCAGATGAGAATTAAATACTCCTATGTTTTTATTATCCACAATCTAGGTTGCTAACAGTACTAACAGGAAAATTTACCTGGAGCTAGCTAAGACTTTTTTTTCCTTTTTTTATTTTGCTCATAACACCTACCTTCATGAGACTAGAATCATAAAAGTTGAACCTTCTGCTATTAGGAACAGATAATCAAAACACTGTCAACAGATAATCATCCAGCCTGTTTAAAGACCTTCAAAGAAGGAGAATCCACCACACTCTGAAGCAGCATGTTCCACTACTGAAGAGCTCTTACCATCAGGAGGTTCTGCCTAATGTTTAGGTGCACCCTCTTTCCCTGTAGTTTATTTTGCCTACGTGTAGTACCTTTCACATGTACCATTGTCAAGCTAGGTGTCCCCTATCCTATATCTATGCATTTCATTTTTTTTCTGCCTAAGTGCAGTACCTTACATTTGTTCCTGTTGAAATTCATTTTGTTAGTTTTGGCCCAGCTCTCTAATCTGTTGAGGTTATTTTGAATTCTGATCCTGTCATCTGGGATAGTAGCTACCCCTTCTAATTTGGTGTCATCTGCAGATTTGATAAGCATGCCCTCTATTCCCTCACCCAAGTCATTTATAAAGATAGTGAATAGCCCTGGGTCCAGGACAAAACCCTTTGGCGTCCCACTAGTCATGTCTTTCCAGGATGAAGAAAAGCCATTGGTGAGCATGCTTTGGGTTCCCTTGGTCAACCAATTACAAATCCACCTAATAGTAGCATCGTCTAATCTACATTTTACTAACTTGTTTGCAAGAATATCAAAGGGATCTTGTTATATACAAACAAGAAAGGACCTGGTATCTCTGGGTAGGCAATATGGTGTCTTCCAGATGTTTTGGACTACAATTCCTATAATATTTGACCAATGCTGGTGCTGTCTGGGATTTATGAGAGCTGAAATTTCAAACAGCAACCTGGATGGCTGGTAGTAAGACAGTAATTCCACATCATTCTCCAACACCTAGTGTTCAAAGCGGGAGATATAAATATTATTATTATTATTATTATTATTATTATGTATTCAGAGAAAGAGGTCTCCTATTGGGAACCAAGGGCACTGTAGATCCCTGATATGTTAGGACAGTGGTCCCCAAACTGTGCTCTTTAAGGGATTTTGGACTTTAGCTCCCAGAGTCCCAGACTATTGGCCAACATGGCTGAAGCTTCTGTTCAAAATCTCTTAAAGAGCACAGTTTAGGGACCGCTGTGTTAGGGGATGTTTTCTACCCATAATTGCAAGAGGCAAGAGACATAACCCTGAGAGATAAGTAACATGCAATCATAAGGCTGCAGTCAGAGGCCTAAACTAAATTGCTAGTCCAAACGGTATACCCACTAAATCAATTCTACTTAAGTAAGTATAGACTTAACTGTGGATCTACTTCATTAGCAGATAGCAACTGGATTTAGGCCAGAGTTTTCAACCTTTTGAGCTTCTGATAGAAGGAACACAATTTAGAAAGGGTAAGAAGGCTGAAACTATTTCTGTTCTTGTCCTTCTCTCTGCACAGCACAACCTCATATAATTTCAAGTACTGGAGACAACAAATATTGCACACTGAATAGGCAATTTGGATCTCTTTAAATTTTAGCTGTATTCACAGTCCAAAATGTGTCCTTTAGACTAAAATGTTCCAGTGGTATAAATAACTCTTCTTGGCACAAGCGAAATTCCTGCACTTACACATCTAGGATTCAAAATACAGTAAGAATCTAAAACACCAAAAATGTGGTTTAAATTTAAAAATAAAACTTATTTGTTTTAGCTCTACCAATACGCTGCTGATAAAACTACAGGTGACTAAAATGGAAATGCATTACAAAGCACAGTTCTTCTCCTGCTTGGATGCTGCCAGTTCTATTTTTGTACATCTCACATTTTGTAAGAGAGACTCTATTATAGACTAGCTGGCTTTGCTTTATAAATTTTCTACTTTAGCAGGCTGCAAGGAAGCGGCTTTTCTACCGGTGCAGCTGTTTGTCCTCAGGGCCATTAACAATGTTTCCCTAGAAGGACCTGTTTGTATCCAAATTCTTGGATGAACAGTTGTAAAACAGAATTGATAAGTTTGCTTTTAATGATTTCCCATGCTAGGAAGGGAGAACTGTTGAAAAGGGTAGCCTCTGGTACTTTTTAACTATGTAGAAGAAAAACATAAATGTGAGCAAATATGCAGAACATACTATACAGTGATGGGCATGCTGGCTGCGGGATTCATTATTATTATTATTATTATTATTATTATTATTATTAACCTTTATTTATAAAGCGCTGTAAATTTACACAGCGCTGTACATACAATCTTTTTAATTGGACGGTTCCCTGCCCTCAGGCTTACAATCTAAAAAGATATCCCAAAAGATAGCACTTCCATGCTCTGATCAATGGCCATTGTCATGTTGTGCCTCTCCTTGAAGAAATATTGGGAAGATGACCAACTTGACTGCAGTCACTACAGCAACCACTATAAGGGGCTTCCTTCTCTCTCCCTCCCAGAAACAGGTTTTTCTACAATTGTCAGTAGTCTTATAGACAACCCAGAACCCTAGACTGTGGTCAGAAGACCAGGAACTGCTGAGGAGTTGCACTGTCTCTCTGCCACCAATAATATACTTCACGCCGGCTTTAATTTGTTGTTGTGTGCCTTCAAGTTATTTCCAACATAAGGCAACCTTAAAGCAAACCTATCACTGGGTTTTCTTGGCAAGATTTGTTCAGAGACAGGGTTGCTTTTGCCTTTCCTTGAGGCTGAGAGAATGTGGTTTGCCCATGGTCACCCAGTGAGTTTCCATGGCTGCGTTTCGAACCCTGTTCTCCAGAGTCGTAGTCCAATACTCAAACTACTATACCACACTGACTCACATGACTATTTAATTAGAGGTCTATAAATGTACATTTTAAAGTATTTCCATAAACACAAAAGATACTAAGAGCCAAGCAAGGCCTTCCCTAACTGGATAGTAAAACAATACAGTCATTTCAATTGAACAGAGCAGGATCTGGGATTTGTACTCTAAAATAGGTTGCCTTTCATCCTGATACTGGATGCTAGATTCCTGGCCCAGGCACAAACTAGAACATCCAACAGAAAGATGGAAGGCATGGGAAGAGCAATGGCTCGACGGAAACACAATGCCCCTTCCCGTTTCTCTGTTTTCACATTTCTAGCATTGTTTGTTTTTTAGAGTGTCTTGTGCATTTTAACAAGCCAGACTGCCAGGTGTCACAGCTACCATTAACCCTCACCATCAACACAAAATAAGAGCAGCCTCTAGGGCTGTGTTAATTATATCTCCAGGCAACATCCTGCTCCCAGAAAGCAAGTGGCTGTCTCTGTGGTTGATGAAGATTTGCTTCGTACCAGAAAGTGCAGTGAGAGAGAGGATTAAGCAGATGGAGAAGGTGAGAGAGCACTTTGCACGAGTGGATGAACAAATATGTGTGGAGTACTGCTGACTGACTCAGGCCGCCCTCAGTACCAACTATAACTCTGTTGGAAGAAGTACACACAACAGCTAAGCTAGACTCCCCACCACCACCTGCCCACTCTTTTTCCTCTCTTATTATCATCATCATGGGATACTAATACATCTGTGCCATTGTTTCTCTCTAGCTTTTCCAGTTCCTGTGTTTCTGAGAACAGCATGTGCTCTTCAACCTAGCAAGTCCCCCTGGTTTCCTAGAGAGGCACAATAGGGTCAGTGCATCAGCTTGTACATTGTGCCTAAGATATGCAGCTGCCTATCAGTCCCGTAGGCTTAGTTCTTTGCAATAGCCCATAACAGTTTCCCATCTCCTTATGTGTCTACTTCCGAGCTGCCTGCATCTGAAAGGTTCAGTTTTTCTTATCCAAAATGCTTGGTAGCAGAAATGTTTTGGATTTTGGCTTTCTTCAGATTTTGGAATATATACGTATGCATAACAAGATACATTGGAGATGAGACCCAAGCCGAAACATGAAATTCATTTATGTTTTGTGTGCACCATATGCACATAAACTGAAGATAATTTTATACATAATATTTTTAATAATTTTCTGCATGAAACAAAGTTTGTGTACATTGAACCATCAGAAAGCAAAAGTATCATTATTTCAGTCACCCATGTGGACAATTTTGGATTTTGGAGTATTTCAGATTTCAGAATTCCAGATAAGAGAGACTCAACCTGTACTGCTTTACTCTATAACATAAATGAATAATTTTCACTATGATTCATTCTTTCAGTCACAGAAGGAGGAAATTTCTGCTGCAGAATCAAAGCTAAAAAGCCAAATCACTGTGAATTCCAAGATAGAAGTGAAAGCTGATGAGGGATATCCTGTTTGTACATGCAGACTAAAAGGCTGCAGAGAGAGGAAAAATGTCAATACACAGAGGGTTTGTTGAAAGCTTGGAAACTAAAGAGGACTTAGATCAAAATGTTGTGCTCAAGAGACTCAGGTTCTGTGCCTTACGCATCGCCCTGTGCTAGCATGATCTTCCTATTGCCCTCCTCCCCATCACTCCCCACCCCAAACTTCTTTCTTTCTGTCTGTAAGTCCAGTCTTTCCAAAACAGTCTATTTTCTTTTTTTCTAAAAGTCTAATTATTGCAAAATATTTAACTGCATGTATGCTATCATTATAATTTCTAGCGCTATTTTCAATGTATAGTGTACATTATAATTATAATTCATCAGATCCTGTAAAACTATCCAATTTACTGCATTTTCCTGATGAATTATCTACATAATTTATTCTTAAGGCTTTCTTGCCTGTACACACACAGCCCTTGAAAGTACATTTTAAAATGTACTCTTTCTGCAAAGAAGCAACAATGCCTTATCTACTGAAAAACAGCCTTAAGACCCCTGTGAACAATTAGGGAAAACAAGCACATCTGTGGAAAGCATTTTTTTATTCAGTCAAACACTTTCTAATGAATCACTGCTGTACTGGCTCAGGTCATATTGGAGGCATGGGTAGTAAATATTAAGTTCCACATTCACCATCCAAAAATATATTGTCAAACAGCCCTTCTCATGAAGCATTCTGGCAGTTTGTTGCCAGAAAATTTGGAACCTTAATCCTAGAAAGAAGAGGCAAGGTGATGTTGGGATATGATATTCCTTTGAATTCCTACACACAGGTGGAAAGAATAGGCAATGGGTTGCAAATTAATCCATTGGCAGCCATATCGAGATCATGCTTTCCAGAGGTCTGATTTAGAGAGGAAACTGCTTTACACCAAACCAAACCAATGGTCGATCTCAGGAGTTTCCAACTTTAGGTGCCTGCACCCCCAGGAGGTGTGAGACGGCATTTTTTAAAATGCAATTTGTTCACCTGCAGTATTGTATGTCGTTCAAAAATTAGAAATTAGATTTCTTCATCTTCAGATGTAATATTACAGTACTAGTTTTGTAGGGGGTCTGAACATAAATCAAACATTTTCTAGGGGGGGCATAGAAAAGGTCGGGGACCACTGGTCTATCTAAATACTGTCTGGAAAGGGTAACTATGCCCTCCAGATGTTTTTGGAATGCAGCTCATTTACTTGCTCAGCACTGGCTTTGCTGGCAAGGGCTGATAGAAACTGTAGATCAAAAACATCTGGCAAGCTACAATTGCTTCCCCTAGGACTAAACAAAGTGGCTTTCCAGGGTTTTAAATTAGTTTTTCCACCCAGTAATAGCTGCTAGGCAGGGATTAAACAAAGGATTTTTAAAAAAGAAAACAAGAATAAATAAATAAATTGATATCATGTGCTTTACTGGTGAGCCAATGCCCTTTTCCTTATAAATTAACTGGGAAGTGATGCAAACATAATAGTTAGTTCTCCTTCAAAAAACAAAATCTCAGACAGGATCTAATAGTGTCCCCTTTCCTTCAAATCACCCCAGAAAATGCTATGCTTTAAGCAGGCTTGTAAATATTGGATCTGTTCTGAATGTTAGGCTCTTTCTAAGGAAACTACCGTACATTATACATAAAGCTAAAACTGTCAGTGGTCCTCAAGAGGTAGTGCTGCTTCTTTGCAAAGAGAGTGATGCCTTTTGGTGGATTAAGTGATGGTGCGAGTGGACATGTCGACATGGCGCTAAGAACTAGGTTTAAATTAAGAATTTGTTACACAGTATTTAGGGGCCATTCACACTACATTATACATCAGATCAGAAACTGTTTTAGAAGTGGGTTGTTCCCACTGGCACCGGTTTTTGCACACCCAGATTGGGGTTTTGCACACCCGACCCAGGGCAAATCCCCCTCAGCGTGGGTTTTCTGATATTGGGTTTGTTCCCGTTTCTTTTTAGAAAACCCAGTTCTTCCATGGTGTTGGCCAATGAGAACAATGATCGGGTTATTTAGGGGGAGGGATAAAGGTCAGAGGGTGTGCAGTGGGTAGAACATGCCTTCCCTCTTGCACCGGTCGCTTTGCAAGCAGCTTTTTAAATTTTATTTTTAATTTTCTGATGGAATATGCAAATGCTTGTGATAACATTTGCTAACTGCAGCCAAAATAAATGTTTTGCTCAGATGTTGCTGGGTCCAGGTTATATAATATTGTTACTTTCCTTGATCTCTTCACTATATTCCTGTTGATGTATCCTAGAATTACATTCACTTTTTTGGCTGTCAGATCACATTGTTGACTCATGTTTAGCTTGCATTCTAATAAGACCCAAAGAACTTTTGCTTGAGTCCTGTTGCCTTGCCAGTTGGTGATAATTCCGTAGTTGTGAATTTTTCCTGCCCAAAAGTAGTAAATTTATCTCTTTTGAGACCCATTTGCCAGTCTGTGAAAGTCATTTTGAATCCTGATCCTGACCTGCAAGTATTAGATATTTTTTGGTTTTAATTATAATTGATTTAATAATTTTTTAAGGGGGGGGGAGGAATTTTGATGTACAATGTATTGTATTTTATTGCTGTTAGCCGCCCCTATTGACCTCAAGGGGCGGGATATAAATAAATAAATATATTATTATTATTATTATTAATATTATTATTATTATTGATACTCTTTCCATCACTCTATTCCATCATAGAAGTCATATTTAAAGAATGTTTAAACAACGTTGGGCCTGGGACACAACTCTAAGGCACCCCACTAGTCACTTCCCTCAGGATGAAGAGGAACCATACAGCTGTGCACTTTTTGGCTTCAATCCATCAATCACTTACAAATCTCCCCAACAGGAGCATGTCCAGCCCACATTTTACCAGCTTGCCCACAAGAATGTCATGGGGGACCTTGTCAAAAACCTTACTGAAACAAGGTATACTACTTCCAAAACATTCCCCTTTTCTACCAAAGTTTCTAACTCTATCAGAAACAGGTAAGATTAGTCTAGAATGACTCTGTTAGTAAGGATCAAATCCAAAATAGCTGATCACTTTGTTGGCCCCTTCATCTACCTTATAAGGAAACAGTCTGCAAGGCTAGTGAGAAATTTGTTGGTCCTTACGTTCTCATCAGAGTTTGACTTCCAACAACTGTCAGGGTGGTTGAAGTCTCCCATTACTACTATATCTCTCCTTCTGAATGTTTTAGGAGGGCATCATCCAAATCTTCAGTCTGGCTTTGGAACCCTATGGTAGACCGTCACACTGATAGCACTGTTCTTTCTCTCTGTTTCAATTTATAAAATTTAACTTCTTAACCAAATGTTCTCAGATTGTCTGCCATGCTTTAAGTCATGGATCTACTCACAGCTGTACATGTTCCTGACACATAATGCTTCTCTCCTACTTGGAATAGGTTATATGCCTCTCTTACTACATTCCAATTATGAGATTCATTCCAGTATATTAAGTCACATTTGCCTTCCTGTTCAAGTTCAGCTTTAAGAGTTCATGTTTATGTTTTTATTTTATTTTTTACCTCCCACTGTCTGTGTATTAGCGAACAGACATTAAACCATAAGTAATCTATCCATCTGCTTCTTTGATGTTGTTTTTCTGCCCACAGGTGGATTTTTGCACTCTTGCCATCATTCCCCAACTATCATTGAAGCTATCATTCCCAGTACTTGCTGTTGCCCTGCCCTCTAGAATACTGTTTCCCTCCTTTAAAGAGCTCAGTTTAAAGGGTTGGGAGACCCTTAGCAAATATGTTTCTAGCAGCCACTGTGAGGTGCAACCCATCTTTTGCCAGAAGTCATTCTTCATTGAATGCTGAGGCTATGGTCCAAGATGCCAAACATTTCCCAACGGCACCACTTGCAGAGTCAATCTTTTGCTTCCAATATTATCTCTCTTTCCCTTCAACAGGAAGGAGTGATAAAATAACAACCTGTGCTCCAAGGTCCTTCAGCTGCCTACTGAAAACCTTATAGTCTTCGCAATATATTGAAGTCTGTATCTTGCAATACCAATTGTTCCCTCATGGATCAAAGAGAGAAGGCAACTGTCAGTGGTCTTGATAAGTCTTATTAGCCTTTCTGTTACATTATGGCTGCTTCGGGTCTCTTTGGAGGTATGCTGTTGAAATGATGCATGCATCCTAAGAATCCGGAAGCTGCACCAAAGCTGCACTCCAGTGCTTAGGAATGGAGTGTGGCTTTGGCGCGACCTCCGGACTCTTAGGACCCATGCATCATTTAAATAGCATACCTCCAAATACTCTGTCAGACCACTGCCTCTGTTCTTCTCAGCAGGAATTGGCCTACAACCACTACACATCTCTTCTTCCTCTAGGAACTAACAGGAACCCTTCTTGCCACAGAACCTTTCAAGGCCATCTCCACTCTTTCTGAAATTCTTGTCACTTTTCTTCTGATCCCACTGTTACTCTGGCAAAATTAAAATCACAAAAAGAGTTTCAGAAGCAGTTGATCGGAGTTTCTCTTTCATCCATCAGCCTAAATAAAGGATAACTGAAGTGCAGAGTCAATGCTTAAATGTCTGTGGAGGATTGTAGAAAAAGCAGAAAATACATTATGGGTTTTCCCACCCCTGCATTAATTCCTCTGCAAATATGTTGCAATAGCAGCAACTTGATGTTGACAATGAAAGGCACATCCCAAGAGGGCCCCTGGGCAGCACCTTCCTCTCAGCTTCATATTTCTATTTTTCTGTTTCCTCATGTTATTTTTCATTTCTGCCTCCCTGTAGGTTTTAACCACGAGGGATCCAAGCTCTAGTAACTAACTACAATGAATTAAGCAGCTTTTCCAGTTACATCAGAAGAAAATGAGGTTTCAGAATTGTTTTGTACTGGTACAACACCAGTGACAGTAGAACTTCTCAACTAATTGAGTTTATTTATTTACTATCCTTATTATACAAGTTGCAATTATACATCCAATTACTCATGTTACCCAGTTGCATTCATATAAAAATGATAACTCTAGTTCTAAGTAAAATCTGTCAACAAATATGGAAAACAAAACAATGACCCACAGATTGGAAACACTCAATATACATTCCCACCCCCAGCAAAGGGGACACAGGAATTGCAGCAACCATAGGGCCATTGCATTAATTTACCATGCGAGCAAAGTGATGCTCCAAATTCTACAACATAGACTTTTACCATACATGGAGCAAGAAATGCCACATGTTCCAATTTGGATTCAAGAAAGGGAGAGGCACCAGGGACCATATAGCACACATATGTTGGATAATGGAGCACACCAAAGTTTTTAAAAAGAAAAGTACTCTGTGCTTTATAAATTATAGCAAAGCCTTTGACTGTATAGATCATGGATAACTATGGATCACTCTAAAAAAACATGTGCTACAGCATTTGATTTTCCTGATGCATAACCTGTACTCAGGGCAAGAGTCTACTGTTAGGACAGGAAACAGAGGAACAGAATACTTTCCAATCAGTTAGGGGTCAGGCAAGGCTGCATCTTATCACCCTATCTGTTTAATTTGTATGCTGAAAATATCATATATAAAGTAGGACTACACTCAAAGAAAGGGGGTGTAAAAATTGGAAATACTTTTGGGAAAGGAAAATAAACAATTTGCAGAAGACACCATACAACTAGTAGAAAATAGCAAATTTGAAACAATAACTGAAAACAGTTTTTTAAAATGTGTGCAAGTTTGCAGTTGAATAGTAAGAAAACAAAAATAATGACCACAGGTGACCTACATAACTTTAAATTAGACTATGACGATTTTCCATGCTTTGGCTCAATAAGAAACCAGAATAGAGAATGCAATCAAGAAACCAGAAGACTAGGACCTGGAAGGGCAGTTATGAAGAAACTAGACAAAGTGTAAAGATATATAATTGAATACCAAATTCAGGTTTGCACATGTCATCATATTTCCCATCTCTATGTATGCCTGTGAAAGCTGAACAGTGAAGAAAGTAGACAGGAAAATAATAGATTGATTTGTCATGTTGTGGTGGAAATTCCTTTTTGAAATACGTATAAAAACTATAGAAAGATGGAGTCACCTTTGTCAGCCAGAGAGATAGTTTTTAAATAAAGGCTTGGAGTTACTAGAGCAAAGGAATAGTGAGTGCATCTTGACCTAGATGGAAGCTGGCACCAGTAGAAAGACATAACTACTGAGATAAGGATACATAGTAGACATTCAGAAGCAAGGTTAGAAGGGAAAGCCACTGAATTCCTACAGGAGGGGGTAAGGCGTGATGATGCAGTTTTAATGTATGCATGTATTTCTGTTCTGATTGTAAGAATTCTGTATGTTTAAATTGTAATTAGCCAATCAGGTGTATTGAAGAAGCCTCTTTGTCTTGAATAATATAAAAAGAGCCATTTTGTCTTGTTCGGGGTTCTCAGCTTTTGGAACTTGAATTCCACTGAGTTCAATGTTTTCCTTTGTCGACAAATGGAAATAAACTTATGGATTTTCAATTATTAGGTCCTCTTGCTAATCCTTTTGCTCTGCTAATCCTAGAAATCTAAGTTTCCTGAAATTTCTGTTACAATGTAACATTAGAGAAGAGTTCTGCAGACACCGTGAACTGCTAAAGATTCTAGAGCAGATAATTAAACAGAGAGTCTGGGAACATCTAGAAGGCAATGCCATAATCACAAAAAGTCAACATGGGTTTCAGAGAAACAAGTCATGCCAGACAAATCTAATCTCTTTTTTTGATAAAATTACCAGCTTGGTAGATGAAGGGAATGCTGTGGATATAGTATATCTTGATTTCAAGGTTCCCCATGACATTCTTGCAAACATGTTAGTAAAATGTGGGCTAGACAAGGTAATTGTTACATGGATTTGTAATTGGTAGTCCAGCCAAACACAAAGGGTGTCATCCTGGAGAGAAGTGACCAGTGGGGTCCCACAGGGTTCTGTTCTGGACCCAGTGCTATTCAACATCTTTATCAATGACATGGATGACAGAATTGGGGATATACTTATCAAATTTTCAGATGACACCAAACTGGGAGGAGTAGGATCAAAATTCAAAATGACCCAAATAGACGAGAAAGCTGGGCCAAAGCTAACAAAATGAAATTCAACACGGAGAAATGTAAGGTATTGCACTTAGGGTGGAAAAATAAAATGCACAGATATAGGATGGGAGAAACCTGGCTGAATGGAACTACGTGTGAAAGGGATCTAGGAGTCCAAGTAGACGACAAGTTGAACATGAATCAACAGTGTGATGCGGCAGCTAACAAGGCCAATGCGATTTTAGGCTGCATCAATAAAAGAATAGTGTTTAGATCAAGGGAAGTAATAGTGCCACTCTATTCTGCTCTGGTCAGGCCCCACCTGGAATATTGTGTCCAGTTCTGGGCACCACAATTCAAAAAGGATGTTGAGAAACTGGAGCGTGTCCAAAGGAGGGCGACTAAAATGGTGAAGGGTCTGGAAACCATGTCCTATGAGGAGAGACTTAGGGAGCTGGGGATGTTTAGCCTGGAGAAAAGAAGGTTAAGAGGTGATATGATAGCCCTGTTTAAATATTTGAAGGGATGTCACGTTGAAGAGGGAGCAAGCTTGTTTTCTGCTGCTCCAGAGACTAGGACCCAGAGCAATGGATGCAAGCTACAGGAAAAGAGATTCCACCTCAACATTAGGAGGAACTTCCTGACAGTAAAGGCTGTTTGACACACTCCCTCTGAGTGTAGTGGAGTCTCCTTCCTTGGAGGTCTTTAAGCAGAGGCTGGATGGCCATCTGTCGGGGATGCTTTGATTGTGATTTCCTGCATGGCAGGGAGTTGGACTGGATGGCCCTTGCAGTTTCTTCCAACTCTATGATTCTATGAAAAAGACAAATAGATGGTCACAGAGCAAATCAAACCTGAACTAGAAGCCATGATGACTAAATTAAGGCTGTCATACTTTGGCCATATTATGAGAAGACATGTCTCACTAGAAAAGACAATAATGCTTTGTAAGGTGGAAGGCAATAGGAAAAGGGAAAGACCACACTCCAGATGTATAGATTCAATCAAGGAAGCCACGGCTCTGAATCTGCAAGAACGAAGAACAGTTGTGGAAGACAGGGGGACCTAGAGGACTCGGACTGATAGGTTTGCCATAAGCCAAAATCAATTCGATGGCAGTCAACAACAACAAACCATATAACAGATTGAAAAGGTGGAACATATATTTACTTCCAACAGTTATTTCATTTTTCCTCCATGTTTGTCCAAATGTACAGCATGCCTCTCCAGGACATCATGTCCATCTGTTCTGTACTTCTCAAATCCAAGTCTCAAGGATTGTGAGATAGGTGTGTCAGCCAATACCTAAACCATCTTCCCTTGTTCTGAACTACAACAGCACAACATCAAGCATGTTTTCCCCTTAAGAGAGCTGATACTGACACATTTAAGATGCTCTCGTCCCTCCCATTAAATAATTTCTTTCCTTTATATCATTATGACCTAAATTCATGTGCACACTGCAGGTCCATATAGCTTTATCCAGAAAGGAGAGAAATCATGGAGTATCTGCTCTCAGTTTACCCAAGACAGATGCTGAAATACATTAAAGAAGGATTGTGAAACAAGTGTGTAATGTCCCGATACAATAACCACAGGCTGTCTCTCCTAAGGGCTTTAAGTCCAAGGCCTTTTCACCAGCCACTGCATTTATCTGAAAATAGAACTGAATAGTAAAAACTATTCAGCCACAATATGGAAGGTTTTTTTTAAGGCACTCACTCAGGGTGACTTTTTCCTCTTTGGATTAAGACTTCCATATTCTGTTCAGGACAAAGGAGGTCAAGATCTTGTATCAGTATGCATTAGCCTACATTGTAAAATGACCCCACACTTTAAAAGTTTACAATTATTACTGTTCTGCATCTTATCTTTGCTCATCTGGATTGTGATTTATTTAAAATGCTGCTAGAGATTGATGTATTTCATAAATCTTTTACAGTTATAATATTGTTTTCATATACATTTATATTCTGTTATATTGGAAACTGCTTTGTGGAGATAACTGTCTGGGATATAACTACTATATACAATTTATAAAAATGTATAATGTGACTGGAAAGTTGTAAAAATCACTGCCTTTTATGAGGGGTCAAACACTTATATACCAGTGCTTTGCAAAGTAAGATTTATTCAAGAGTTTTAGGAAAGTCTAACTATACAAAGGATCATGCTGCTCAAAGTAAAATGGATCAAGTCCCATGGTTTTTAATAGTGGTGCACATGTGTGTGCAGCAACGCTGTCAGGGCCAATGGGGTTTGCTATCCATGGATGCTCAAATCCACAGATGGCAATCCTGTGATTGGGGCAGGTGGGTTGTACTTCATTTGTCTTTCAAAATCTACAGAGTCTGGTCCTCATCTACAATGGAAATGTTTAATATATAAGTATGTTGAACTGCATTTGTTCACCCTCCCTTGTTTCTTCCCTTCCCTCTTGTAGTTTTCTTCAGATTGAAGTTCTTGAAGGCAAGACATGTTATTCAGTAAAGATGTATATGTTTACTGATAGTGCTGAATGAAGGAGGAAGCAGAGATCACCTGAGACAGGTAGTTCTGGCTCAAAAGCTGTCAAAACTTCCTAAGAACTCCAAAGTAAAACAATGTTGAAAGAAAGATGTTGGTCAACTCTATATCTTTGCTATAAGCATATGGGATAGATGAGCTACATGAGGCAGGTATAGAACAGTATGCATGAAATGACAAAGGTGTTGAGTAGTGAAAGAAGTATAGAACTGCTTATGGGAACAGGAGTAGCAGTAAATACAGTTGCCCCTTCAAGACCGCGTACTTGAAATGTGGGACTTGGAAACCCACAGAGAGGCAACTACTATTAATTTCAATGGGGTGTATGTCCATGGCGCACGCCCCACATGCACACGCCCCATTCAAGCCTATGGGCTTGAATATGCGCAAGATTTTGAACTCACTGGGGGAATGTCCCGGAACGGATCCCCTGCGAGTTCAAAGGGGCGACTATACACAGAAAAGGCTGAAGGGCAAATGAAGAAAAGACAATACCAAATTAACACAGGAGATCTGGATGCAGATGGATTAAGTTTATGATTTCAATTAATGATGCTAATAAATGGAAAACTTCTCCTAGTAGTAAATGTTCATGTGTTCCAAGGCTCCCCAGAATTTCACTACACATAATGAATAGATCCACAAACAATAAGCTCACATGCTAACAGTAGAAAACATATTAATGGGTAACCTTGTTGGGCATGCAGCAAAATGCAACAAAAATGCACAAAAGTGCAATGCCTTTATTGGCCAATCAAAATGCAGAAAATAAATCATGCAAGCATGTGAAGCTTCACTGGCTTCATCAGGCAAAGATGTTAGAAATCATACAGGACAAAAAAGATGGCAAGGGATAGGCCTAGGCTCTGTCTGAGGCGTTTATCATATGGGAAACTAAGTGCCTAAATCCCATGAAGAACAGGATTTAAATCCTGAAAAAATCGCGCAAAAGCAGGATCATTTTCAGACTCACCGGGGGCACTGAGCATTAATGCAAAAATAACCCACTTAGAAAGTGGACAAATTGGCAGCTTTTTACTTTCGGGATAAAAAGCGGATGATTTTGTCCACTTTCTGTGCAGGTCAATGCTGGATTAATGGTCAATGCCCCCGACACTGTGTGAAAACGATCCTGCTTTTGCAGGGTTTGTCTACTTTATGTGTGTGTTAATGTGCAACGTTGTGTGAAAATTATCCTGGTTTTGCGGCATTTCCCCATTTTAAATCCCCTTTCAGCATGGGATAAACCCTGTATGATAAACTCCTGTGATTATGCCAATTAAATGGCTCTGAAGATTTCAATGCAGGCAAAGGCCACTCCATTTCTTGGCCATGGGGGGACCAGGAACAAAGGGTAATCCAAGGCAGGTAATAAAATTTCAGCACCTTTAGTAATAGAAAAGTAACATCCCTTAAGATCCAGGCTACCCCTGTCCTGTGCAATCTTCTCCTCTGCCTGTACTGAACTCCCTCAATACCATCTTAACTGACAACAGAGCAACATCTCAGACGACATATAGACCTGCAACCCTAATGTTAGTGCCCTTCTTGACCTGTAATGATTTTTAACATCTTTGCCTGATGAAGAAGCCAGTGAAGCTTTGGAAGCTTGCATCACGTATTTTGTGTACTTTTGGTTAGCCGATGAAGGTATTGCTCTTTTGTGGATTTGGAAATTGGTTGTATTTTACCCTAACACCAGCAGTGTCTTTCCTGGGATCTGATTCCACACTTGCTACTGGAGTAGGGATGCAAACCTAACTATGCTATATCTAATGCACACACGTATACCACATTTTCTGGTAGACATTTTTGAAGTCTCTTTGGGAAGAAATGTCCTCACACGCCTATATTAATACTTCTCATCAGTAATAATCACAATCGCAGTATCCACTGCTATTCTAAATCAATCAGCCTGGAATATTCCCACAGTCAACTGAATTAGAACCATGGTTTCATGTTTTAAATACCTCACCTTCTTGGGGGGAAAGGGATGAATAACCCACCATTTCATTAACTATTTAACTTTTGACATCGATACATGCCCTTAGTTACACCCCCCTTGGATTACTGTAATGAACTCATGGGGGGGGGCTGCCTTTGAAGAATGCTTGGAAACTTCAGTTTGTCCAAAGAGCTGCAGCCAGATTGTGAACTGGAGCTGATTAAAAGGAGCACCTGTTACCAGTCCATTTCTAGGCATAATTTTAAAAGCTTATTTTGATCTATAAAGCCCCATACAGCTCAAGGAGGAGGGAGGTCCTTCTCTTGGTCCCACCACCCTCATAGGCTCTTCTGGTGGGAATAAGCACTTCTGGTGGAAATGTTCTGGAACTCTTTTCCTATGGAAGTCAGACTTGCTCCCTCTTTGCTATCCTTCAAAACTGACTGCAAGCACTGTGAAATAAAGTGCTAGATTTTTTTGAGAGGGGGCATTATTTTTGCCTTTCAATATGTATGTTTTAAGCTGTTTTAATTCTACATTGTTGTTGTTGTTGTATACCTTCAAGACATTTCCAATTTATGGCAACTCTAATGTGAAACCATCACAGGGTTGTCTGGGGCTGAGTGAGTGTTACTTTCCCAAAGTTACCCAGCCAGTTTCCATGGCCTAGCAGGGAATCGAACCCCAGTCACCAGTCCTAGTCCTGTGCTCAAATCACTATGCCGCTGCTGTTGCTGTTGTGTGCCTTCAAGTCATTCCCGACTTTTGGCCACCCTAAAGCGAACTTATTATGGACTTTTCTTGGCATGATTTGTTCAAATGAGGTTTGCCATTGCCTTGTCCTGAGGCTAAGAGAATGCAACTTGACCAAGGTCACCCAGTAGGTTTTATGGCTGAGATGGAATCAAACCCTGGTCTCCAGAGTCAAAGTCCAACACTCAAATCACAACACTGCACTAGCAACGATGGGGCTCGACAGGCCGCCTCAAGGGGTGGTCTGGAGCCATCCATTTTCCCTCCAGAGGGAGCCCACAGCAACCAAACCATGCCGGCTCCCTCAGCACCAAAAGGAACCCACTAAAAGCAGGTTTTTTGGTGCACCACCATCAGTGCTCATTACAAACTGTGTCACGTCAATGACACAAGCGCGGCACCCCAACATGCAAACGCAGCACTGTGCTTGCATCATCATGGCAGCCCCCTGTATGGATGAGAGGCCACCATGATAGCAGCATCCATACAGACTAGGGTTCGGGGGCGTGCGGTTGCTGCGCACTCCCGAACCCTAAAATCAGCGTGAACACGTCCCTTCCCACCCGTCTGTCTTAGGCCTATGCCACACTGGCTCTCTTTAATTCCATAGTTACATTTTAATTTATTTTTGTACGTTTTTATCTTTCTATACTTGTTTTAAACTGCTGCAAACCACGCTGAGTCCCAGTTCTGCCCAAAAAGCAAATAGACAACAAGTCACTCTCTCAGCCTCAGAGGATGACAATGGCAAACCCTCTCTGAAGGAAACTGCCAAGGAAACCCCATGGTAGGGTTGCCTTAGGATCACCATAAGTCAGAAACAACTTGAAAACACAAAACAACAACATGTATAGGCCCCTTTCAAGACTACCACACCCCTTATTTCTTAGGTCTTCATTTTTGCAGGACCATATTTATTTATTTATTTATGGGATTTACATCCAACCTTTCTCCCAAAATGGGATTTACCTTCTTGGTTTTACTTTCTCTTCAAGGTTTGTTCACAGTTCCATACTTTATCACTCATATTAACTTGTTGCAGATTTAATTTAAAAAAAGAGAATACATCAGTATGCTTACTTACAGCAAGCTTGGAGCTGATCCCTGCAATAGACATTCACAGGGAGAGGGGGAGGAGATGTCAAAATTTCTTTGAATCTCGGCAGTGAAGGAAAGTGTAGTGTACCACACAATATGTAACCAAATACTGATGCCACATCTATTGTGTAGCCCATGACTTCTTTTCCTCTCTCCCTGTCTTGGGCGCCTTTTTGTCGGCAAGAAGAAACACTACCACTGCCTCACAACAGAATGTCTACACCAAATCGGTACAGGGTTCAGTTTCCTTTTCATAATGCAGACACTTAAACAACGGGTCCCCTTTTTACTCCAAACTGATACATCTACAATCATTATTACAATTATCCCTGGTTGGAGACTCCACCGTACATGGAAACCCCCAGTTTCCACATACATTTCCACAGAAAGGGTGAAAAGGAGCACACCTTACGAAAGTCTCTTCAGAGATAACTTAATCTGTGCAAGAGATAAAAGGCTGTGATCCTTGTAGTTTTGGTTGTCTGCAAAGTGGCTCTTCTGATTTGTTAAGAACCATGAGCCAGCATAAGAGCCAGGATGGTGAGTGGTGTGAGTATCGGACTAGGACTCTGGAGAGCAGGGTTCAAGTCCCCGCTTGGCCAGGAAAGCCCACTAGGCATCTTAGGCACATCACATTCTCTCAGCCTCAGAGGATGGCCATGACAAACCTCTGAACAACTCTTGCCAAGAAAACCCTGTAATAGGTTTGCCTTAGGATGGCCATAAGGATGGCCAACCACTTGCAAGCATGCAGCAACAGCAACACAAACCTGCCAGCATGGTAGTGATGTGAACATTGGATTAGGATTCTGGAGAGCAGGGTTCAATTCCCAGTTTGGCCATGAAAACCCACTGGGTGACCCTGGGCAAGTCCCACTCTCTCAGCCTCAGGGGAAGGCAATGACAAAAAATCTCCTCAGGACAAACCTGGCCAAGAAAATGCCAGGACAGGGTTGCCTGAGGGTAACAATGAAGGCCCCCCACAACCACACAGGCCAGAGAAGGTTAAGAGGGGATATGATCGCCCTGTTTAAATACTTGAAGGGATGTCATATTGAGGAGGGAGCAAGCTTGTTTTCTGCTGCTCAAGAGACTAGGAGCCGGAGCAATGGATGCAAGCTCCAGGAACAGAGATTCCACCTTAACATTAGGAGGAACTTCCTGACAGTGAGGGCTGTTTGACAGTGGAACACACCATAGTTTTTTGTGGGTTTTTTGGGCTTTGTGGCCTAGTTCTAGAAGAGTTTATTCCTGACGTTTTGCCAGTGTTTGTGGCTGGCACCTTCATAGAACGGGAGTGGGACACAGTTCCTGGGAGAGTAGTGGACTCTCCTTCTTTGGAGGCCTTGAAACAAAAGCTGGATGGCCATCTGTCATGGATGCTTTGATTGAGAGTTCCTGCATGGCAGAAGGGGGTTGGACTGGATGGCCCTTGCAGTCTCTTCCAAGTCTATGGAGTTTATCACACAAAGGAGATCAGGAGTTTATTCCAAGAACATCCTGGAAAAACTGTGTAATTACGCAAAACGATTTCACACAATGCTGCACAAAACCCGCCATTAAAGTGGCTGCAGAGAAGCATTGGGGGCATCTTTTTAATTTTGGGGATTTCAGTGATAATGCATTTCCGATATCACTTTAGTTGTGCAATTGCGTGTGATAATCATTTGTGCAATTACTTGCCAGTTTTGCTTTTGTTGTGGGACGCTTTCAATGCCATTTAAGCTCTCTTTAATTTTTGTGAGAAGCTCCTCTGGTTCGATGAGATGAGCCCCAGCTAAGCCCCTCTACCCCAGCCGAGGAGGAGGGCACTGGCAGGAGACTGAGACATGATGAGAGCAAAGCAAATGCAAGGAAAGGGCATTGCTAAGGGTCCTGTATGGTCCTAAGGAGGATGCCACTCTCCTGGGGCCAGGTGTCTGAGTGTGAGGGGGGGGGGGTCTCCTGGCTCACCTCCTCCCGGGGCCCCTCCGCCGCTGGGCCCCCTGCTGCTGCTGCTGCTGCTGCCTGTGCCGCGTCCTGCTCCTCTTCCTCGTCCTGCTCCTCCTCCTCCTCTTCTTCTTCTTCGGGGGGCGCCGAGGGGCTGCTGCCGCTGCCGCTGGCCCTTGCTGAGGCCGAGGCCGCCGCCGAGGCCGAGGCCGGGGGGGACATGGCGGACACCCGGGGCCTCCCCCAGCATCCTCAGCCCCAGCCCCCCGCTCCCAGGGAGCCCGGCAGCAGGGATGGCCCAGCCCCGGAGGAAGAAGCAGGGAGGGCGGCCAAGGAAGCGCTCAGGTGGGAAGAGCAAGGGCAGGAGGAGGGAGCTGAGGAGGAGGCGCCCCTCTCCTCCTCCTCCTCCTTCCTCTCTGGCAGGAGGCAGCGAAGGAAGGAGGGTGACCTTGAGGCTGCAGAGCTCCCTCCTCAGGAACCCCCTCCAGCCCCCCTTCTCTCTCTCTGGCACCCTTTGTTTGCCCGGCTCCTCTCGCCCAGACCCCCCTCTTCTTCCTCCTCTCCTCTTTCTCCTCTTCTTCTCCCAATTGTGCCTCTTCCTTCGCCTATTGCTCCTCTCCCTCCTCTTCCTCCTCCTCTTCCTCCTCTTCTTCCTCCTCTTCTCCCTTCTCCTCCTTTTTCCTCCTCCTCTTCTTCCTCCTCCTCTTCTTCCTCTTCCTCTTCCTCCTCTTCCTCTTCTTCCTCCTCTTCCTCTTCTTCTCCTCTTTCCCTTCTTCCTCCTGCTGCTGCTGCCCCTCACAGCCCGGGCCCCACAGCCATTCCCTCCCTCCGATGAGGGGAAGGTGCTGCTCTCCTGTCCAGACACTAATCCTGGGGTTGGTGGTAATAAATAAATAAAGAAAGAAGAAGATTGGGAAGAATAAGGTGGGTGATGCTGCTTGTCCTCTTCAGTCCATCAGGAGGGCCAGGAGATCCAGTTTCTCTTCCTAAAGAAGCATCTTGGGAAGAAGATGGGAATACAAAGGCCCAGTTGAAGGGAACACTGGCACTGCCTTCAAACAACCCACCCTCAATTTGCTTCAGTGTAAACAGTTTCCTGCAGGAGTCTCTCAAAATAACTTGAGAGCTCACATTGTTCCCTTGTAGTTCCCACTGGTAAATGAATCGGTTCAATTGGAAGAGTTTTCAGATTGTTAATTTCCGCTTCCCGACCCGGTGACCCCTTATCACAACATAGTAAATCAATTCCAAATTTCCGATCCTCACCCCATTTACACTAACACTGGATTGATTCTTGAAATCAATTCCAATCCACACTTCCACATAATCGATTTATCCAAAAAGACACAGAAAAAATCAGCATCAAAAAGACGTGGGTTAAGTGGGTCTAGTGCATGGTCCTCCTCTCCAAATCACTTCAGCAATTTGGTTCAAGTGTGAACTAGGGTCATTTAAACCGCTTCAAACTGATTTGCAAACCGGTTTAAAATGTTGTGGGATTGAGGCCTAAGATTCATGCTTGCCTGCCCTTGCCAAAAATACTTATTTTTTTCTTTCAAATACAGTGTAAACATTGAAGCCGGCAAACCACGCTTAACCAGCACGCCTCCGGTCCAGCGGAATGATCTCATCTAATAAATCAAAGTATCTGACTCGCTGCAGACAAAGTTGCTGTCAAGGAGATGAGAGGATGAGTCTCAAAGGGTCCATTAGCGGCCAAAATGAATAGCCACATTGCTCAGGTGTGTAAATGTACACACAGGAATCAGCTACAGCTCCAAAAAATGTCCGTGAGGCAGAGAAGAGAGAGAGAGTGCATTTTAGAGGGACTTCGGGAGATTTTCTTAGAACAAGTCATTCCACAAGAGCCTAGTTGGCGAGCTCCAACTGCCTTCCTCGAAGAGGACCAGCCCTCCCTTCAGCCACCATCTGGGAGAGAGAGGCAGGCAAGCTCCACCAGGCCTGCCTGGAAGAAGCAGAGCCCTCCCTCCGGTCCATCTGCCTTGGTCCAGGCCTCAGAGGGAGAGAAGAATGCTGGACCTGATCCCCTCCCCCCTCACCATTCCCTTCTCCTTTTGTGTCGTGTCTTTTAGATTGTAAGCCTGCGGGCAGGGAACTGTCTGGTTAAAAAAATAATAAATGTAAGCCGCCCTGAGAGCCATTAGGGCTGAAGGGCGGGGTATAAATACCTAAATAAATAAATAAATAAATAGTAGAAGAACTCAGTGGAACAGAATGTCTTGAAATTCAGACATAGCTGTGCTATTATGGAATGTCAGTATGCAAAGGGATCTTGTTGCCCCTTTGAAACTGTGAGGCTGCATCCACACTGGAGAAATAACCTGTTTTGGCACTGCTTTAACTGCCCTGGCTCAAGGCTATGGAATTCTGGGAGTTGGAGTTTGTTGTGGTCTGGCTCCGCTCTGGGCCCACAACAAACTCCAACTCCCAGAATTCCATAGCTTTGAGCCAGGGCAGTTAAAGTGGTGCCAAACTCAATTATTTCTCCAGTGTGGATGCAGCCCTAGAAAGAGGTTGTACCATAAACTTTTATAAGGATGTGAGGGAGTAGACCAAATTGTCAAAAGCTTGTGCTACAACTTGTTTCATACACAAGTAGGTCCAAAACACACTGCAGAAATAATCCAGTTTGGCACCACTTTAACTGTCTTGGCTCAGTGGTAGGAAATCCTGGGAACTGTAGTTTGTTGTATCCCCAAAGCTCTCTGACAGAGTAGGCTAAATGTTTCACCAAAATACAATTCACAGAATTCCCTAGCATTGAGCCAGGGCAGTAAAGCAGTCTAAAACTGGAGTCTTTCTGCAGTGTGTTTTAGACTCTAGTCTCACAGGTGCAGCAGGATTTCTTTCCATGCAATTGCCTAAAGTCCCTCAGAAATGCACTCTTTCTTCCAGGCCTGCGAACTTCCAATTTTTGAAATGATTTGGTGAGTCTGATGTGTCTTTATAGTTTCAGAATAAAATCACGGGAGCAGATGAAGAAATCCATCAGCACCTTGGAGAGTAACTTGATTGTTTTTGTATGAGCTGTCATGCATATCAATTCACTTCTTCAGATGAAACTTCACTTTCAAAGAAACAAGAATCTCATAGCTGGTATTCTTCATGGTGTCTCCAGATATATATCTGTGTTAATGTCTATTGCTTAGCTACTAATTGAAATGGTCAGGGCCCACGTCCTGCTCTAGTTGCCCTTTGATTTCAAGTCCTTTCCGACTTAGGGTCATCATGGGATTTCCTTTGGCAGAATTTGTTCAGAGGGTGTTTGACCTTACCTTTCTCTGAGGCTGAGAGAGTGTGACTTGCCCAAGGTCACTTAGTGGGTTTCCATGGCTGAGAGTGGATCTGAACCTTAGTCCCCAGAGTTGATGTCTAATTGTTCTTTCAAAAATAAAAGTTGGTAATGAATGGTTTGTTTCATATATAAATACTTTCTGCAAGTTGTTATGTATAAAAGATAGAATCGCAGCTTTCAATTAAAGAATTAGAATGATCCTAGCTCTCATAGTTGCAGAAGTCTAAAAATATGAATGTGGAACAGAAAGTCAGAGTTAAGGTGTTGTTGTTTTTAAAGCCCAACAGTTTAATATTATAAATCATGATATACTGAGATTGTGTTGGAGTGTGGAAACCTAGCCCTAAATTCCCGTTCAGCCACAAAACTTACTGTGTGACAGTGTGGTAGTCACTATCTCTCAGTGTAACCTATCTCACAGGTTTACAGGGATGACAGAATGGGAAGGAGAAAATAGAGGATTGGCAAAGTGTGACTACAGCTAAACTATATTACTTTTTTCAAAATCCCTAGTTGTTGAAGAGGGAAAATGTGCACAGAGGAAAACCGCATCAAGGAAGTCACATTCCTGAGTTTTCAAAATCTGAGCAGGGCTGCTGATAACAGGGTGACTTGGAGGTCTCTCATTCATAGAGTCAACCATAAGTCTAAGTCGATGTGACAGCAGTTAACAACAACAAAAGATCAGTCATGGCAATGAAGGAAAAGTGGAAGGTGGTGAAAGTTGGCTCTTCACTGACCTAAACTGGAGTGTTTTAACATACACCATATCATTTGCTGGCACAATATTGCCTCATCTAGTGACTCTGAATGGGGTCTAAGGAAATTTAGGAGTCCAGCTTAGTCACATTCTTTCACTAGTATTAATGAACATTAACATGTCAACCACATCCACTGACTAACCTTTTACTGGTGGCATCATATCCTCAAGGTGTTTGAAGCTGTTTGTGCAGTGGATTAAACATGAATTTGCACTGCAGAAATATCATAGTTTGACACCACTTTAACTTCCATGGCTCGATGATATGGAATTCTGGGATTTGTTGGTTTTTTGTTTACCATTCTCTGTCAGAGCACTCTGGTGCCACTACAGATTTAAGGACTGAGCCATAGCAGTTCAAGCAGCATCAAACTGCATTATTTCTGCAGTGCAAATTCAGCCTTAATCAAAATCCTAAACTCCTCAGTTTGCATAGCTGAAGCACAGTATTGTGCACTAGGGATATTTAGAACTGGCCCAGGAAGCTTTTCGATTTATCTATCCATTCTTAATGAAGTTAGAAATTTATCCAGTTTAGTAAGTGTTGAAAGGCACTCAGCGAGCTAGTGGGGAACAGCAGAGGACAACTATCAGTAGTGCTGTGGCTAATGATACAACTGGACTCAAGCCAAAAGGTCATTCAGCTGTTGATGTATTCAAAGGTGAAAGGAAAGTCTGAAGCTGCACAAGACATATTATAGGAAGATGCAATGCGAGAAGCATGAATCGAAGGAAGCTAGACATTGTGAGAAAAAGAAGAAAGAGAGAAAAATAAAGGGAATAGAGAAACATTGCAGTACTCAGGGTGAGTGAACTAAAATAGACGGGAATGGAGCATTTTGAGTCAGATAATTAAACAGTTTTTTACTTAGGAAATTAAGATCTAAGAAGAAATGGAGTGGCATGAATAATGAGGAGAGATGTAGCAAAAATAGGCAAAAGGTATAGTGCAAATCTTGACCAAATCATATCAATAAGGCTTCAGGAAAAACCCATCAATACTACCATAATGCAAATTTATGCTCCAACTATGGAGGCAGAAGAGGAAGAAACTGGAAGATTCTATACTGGAATCCAGGAGGAAATTGATCACACATCAAAACAAGACACGTTGGTTAATAACACAGGTAATTAGAACACAAAACTAGGAAACAGAGCAGAACCAAACATTGTTGGAGAATTTGACCTAGGATCAAAAAATGAAGCAGTAGAGTTACTAATTGAATTTTGTGAACTGAACCGTTTGTTCATCTCAAACACACTCTTCAGGCAACCAAAGAGGCAACTGTATATATGGACATCAACTCATGGCCAATACAGAAATCAAATAGACTATATAATTGGAAGCAGAAGATGGAGAAACTCCATCCTCTCTTCAAAAGCAAGACCAGGAGCATGGCACAGACCATGAATTGCTATCATAAAAAATTAGAAGTTAAGCTTTGTATTTCCAATTTATATATATTGTTGTGAAAGACATGCAGTGGGAGGGAAAGGATAAGAAGAGAATGATCCCATTTGAAATGCCTGAAGAAAGTTTTATGAATAACGTGGGCTGCCAAAAAGACAAATAAATGAGTCCTAGAGACAATGAAGCCAGGATTCTTCCTAGAAGACATGATTACTACATTGAAACTGTTGTACTTTGGCCATATCACAAGCAGACATGACTCACTACAAAAGACAATAATGCTTGGCAAGGTAGCAGGCAGCAGGAAAAGAGGAAGATCACAGTGCTGGTGAATAGACTCAATCAAGGAACCCACAACCTGAAGACCTGAGCAGGAATGTTGATGACAGGGTGACTTGGAGGTCTCTCTGCCAAAATCAGCTTGATGGCAATTAACAACAAAGAGTTAAATGATACATCTTGGCTGCCCTTTAAACTGGTATATTCTGAAACAGGACCCCCAGTAATTGCAGTGACTTTCAAAACAGAATTCAAAGGGCTGGCTTGCAAATGAAGACCCATTGCTGTTTGAATGTTGAGAATTTGACTTCTGAAATGTAAATTATTCATATTTCTAAAACAAAACAAAACATCAGTCCCTTTAATCATGAATTCACGTACTGAGAACTGATAGGATTGTACACTGAAGGATCTACAGAGAAATAAGAGGGGAAGATCCCCAATAGCACTGGGGAACCCCTGAAGTACCAAAGGGGGGAGTAAGAATGTACTGTGCCTCCCAACAGCCTGTTGATAACTGGACATACCTGCTCACTAGCAGCAGCATGTTGGATATCATGGGGAATTTTTTAAATTATTTGGAAGGATGATAGAATAAAGGGTGATGGAGGAAGGTATGGTTCACTAGCTGAAAGCCTAAAAGGGAATACTCCTGTTTGGAAATGAGAATACATTTATTTGTAGGTCCAACTGTATTTCTGTGTTGAGCTGCATTAGTCTTTGATATAACGCTGCTTTCATGTAATATTTTATGGAAGGGGGGTAGTTCAGTAGAAAAAGCCTCAGATGTCTATGTTAGCTGAAAGAGAAGTGCATAGCCTTTATGTCGGTCTTACTTTTATTTGACTTTTTTGTCTGATTTTAATATGTCAAGCTAGTTCAATTATTTTTTTTCCTGCCCTGGGCAAATTATACTTTGCACCCTATCCCCACAACTTCATAGCTTATTTTATGCTGAGCAGCATATTAATTAGACATTAGATTACTGTATTAAGAGCTGACTGGGGTATTATTTATTTCTTATTTTCATTTTTAATGTCTGTGGCTTCTTTCTTTCCTCTCCTTGACAATTGTGTATCAGTCCTAAGCAGCTGACAGAGATCAAAAGGCTTTAAATCAAATTTGTCTTCAACGCAAAGGATGAGACCCCCAGGATGAACTGCTAAACTACTTCTTTCACTTTTTCCTGAAGTGCAGGCAACAGTTCTTTGTTCAAGATGTAACCAAAGCCAGAACCCCATGTCAGTTGTTTCGGTTGGATGGTGAATAGACCCTACCTCTATCTATCAACCATTAATCTATGGATAAATTGTGTCAACTGCTTTGAAATAAGTAACAGTATAAAACCTAATTAGTTCAGAGTTACTAAGACTTTATCACACCAGCTTTTTTTCTTGTAACAGTTGTGCTAGTAAAGCAAAAATAAAACTCATATCGGTTTGAAAACATTCAGCATCTCACTTCTATTAATCGCATGAATGTGCTGCTTAGGCAATCTGTGGTCCCTTCCACACCAGCTCCTTAAAACTGCCTCTCAGACCTTTCAACACATGCATGCCTTTGCTGAGGTTATTTTTTATCCATTCCTTTCATTTTTTTTTTAGTTTTATTTTGCTGTAATTATGCAATGACAGCAAAAACAAAAACAAAAGGCATGCACAGAGTAAAAAAACCCAGAGTAATGGAGTGGAAGTGATATTAGGAAGCTATTGAGGGGTATTCCCCATCAAGGAAAAGGTGTACTACAGAAAGAAAGGAAATGCAAAGCAACAACTGAATAGACATGACACTGTGTGATAAATGCTGTCCAAATAACTAATGTTGTTGTTGTTGATGATGTTGTTGTGTACCTTCAAGCCATTTCTGAATTATGACAACCCTAAGGCGACACTATGGGTTTTCTTGGCAAGATTTCTTCACAGAAGGTTTGCCATTGCCTTCCCCCAAGACTGAGAGAGTGTGACTTGCCCAAGGTTTCAGGGCCGAATGGGAAATTAAACCATGGTCCAGCATTCAAGCCACTGGCTCTCAAATAAGCTAATATCTTGCTTTAATTCCAATTTACTGCCTTGTGTGATAAAATCCTTAGAATGTTACTTTACCAATCAGAAAAAATGATGTACGAAAAACAATGTACAGATTTGCACTTCTTGTTAGCCAGTGGTGTGGTTGGATAATTATGTGGAATTAATAGTCTTCCAGGAGGTTGCAATCTTTAAATGGGAAGGCAGTATATACTGCTTCACTTTACTTCAAATGATTGTTTTATATCACGTACTTTAATATAGCCACCCTTGGTGTATCACACTCTTCTTGCTTGTTATGCCTAGTGGAGGCCTGGGTCTGTACCCCAAAGACTTACCCAAACAAGCACCACTGTGTCCACCTTGCCTATTTCTCACAACTGTTGGTGCAGAGGCAGAAATTTTGACTTGAGGCAATTGAACTGCCAGCCTAGCAGTTCGAAAGCATGGAAAAGTGCAAGGAGACGAATAGGTGCCACTTTGGTGGGAAGGTAACAGCACTCTGTGCAGTCATGACCATGGAAGTCATCTTCGACAACATTGGCTCCCTCAACTTAGTAATGGAGATGAGCACTGCCCCTTACAGTTGGACATGACTAGACAATCACGTCAAAAGGGAAACTTTTACCTTTTAAAACTGATAAACCAGGCTAGTGAGGGCTTTGAGTGTCTGTCTTTCCTCATATGTAAAGTAATGTCTGGATGTGATGTTTATTCATCACCTAAGGAGCTCTGAGACAAAATGATGGGGGACTTCGTGTCTCAGAACCCCCATAAAATGAATATTTGGCAATTCTGCCATATTTAATTTCATCTCCTGGAGAAAAGGTGCTAAATTATTTACAGGAAGGCTTTCATTGGGGAGGGGAATGAAAATGAGGGCATATCTGGATGCCATCCCACTGCACTCTTATCACTTTCGAAGAGATGTGCATCTCGATCTGTGGGAGTGTCAACCTTGTTGCTCTGGCAACATGAACTAGTCCCTCCTTCCTAATCCTCAGCAACCTGAGGTATTCTGTATTGGTCACAAACTAACCTAATTATTCTCCAAATAGTGTCCAGAATCACTGTTTTAAAACTGTAAGAGATCGCTGGTAGCGGTTCTGCTCTCACCAGAAACGTATTTTCTATCCCCCTTTCCTCTTTTTAACTTTTTAGAAGCGAAAAGCAGGAAGCTCGAGGGACAGTTCTATGAAACTGTGATGAGATAATAATAATAAATAATAAAATTTTTATTTATATGCCGCCCTTCCTCCGATCAGGGCGGCTCACAACATAATTAAAATACAAACAGTTCCAATAAAAACATATTTAAAACAGCCCAACAGTAAAGCCCCAAAGCCCAACCTCTTGGCCACGAAAGAGAGGAGGGAGGCCCACAGGATATTTACTCGGGGAATGCCTGTTGGAATAGGAAGGTTTTGAGGTCCTTCCTAAATTGGGCCAGGGTGGTGGACGAGCGGAGCTCTGTGGGCAGCGCATTCCAAAGGGCTGGGGCAGCTATGGAGAACGACCTCCGAGTGGTGGAGGCCAACCTAGCCCCAGGCACCTTCAGTAGCTGCTGCCCAGACGTTCTGAGAGTGCGAGGCGGAATGTATGGGGAGAGGCGGTCCTTTAGGTATCCTGGGCCCAAGCCATTTAGGGCTTTATAGGTAATTACCAACACCTTATATTGAGCTCGGAAGCGAATGGGCAGCCAATGAAGATCTTTTAAAACTGGTGTTATATGGCTGGTCCTGGACGCACCAGTGACCAGCCGGGCTGCCATATTTTGCACTATTTGCAGCTTCCGAGTTTGGTATAAGGGTTGCCCCATGTAGAGTACGTTGCAGAAATCCAGTCTCGAAGTTACCAGAGCATGTACAACAGTTTCTAGGTCCCTCTGGGCCAGGTATGGGCGCAGCTGGCGAATCAGCCTAAGCTGATAACAAGTGCTCTTGACCGTCGCATTCACCTGAGCAGTCAGGTGAAGCGACGAGTCAAGAAGCACCCCCAGACTGTGCACGGAGTCCTTCACAGGGAGCGTGACCCCGTTCAGGACAGGTGGAACCACCGCCATTCCTGGACCAGGGGAACCTATCACTAGTACCTCCGTTTTCTCTGGATTCAATTTGAGTCGGTTTTCCCTCATCCAGCCCATTACTGACTCCAGACAGGCCACGAGAGGAGAGACGCCATCCCCAGTCACTGCATCAGTCGGAGACATAGAGAAAATAATTTGGGTGTCATCAGCGTACTGATAACCCCGCGCCCCATGTCTCCGGATGATCTCTCCCAGTGGTTTCATGTAAATGTTAAATAGCATGGGAGACAGAATGGCCCCTTGAGGGACCCCAGTTTTAAGGGGCCTCTCATCAGAGCACACGTCTCCCAGCTGCACCATCTGGGACCTCCCCGAGAGGTAGGAACGGAACCACTGGAGCACAGTGCCCCTGATTCCCACCTCTGCGAGGCGCCCCAGAAGGATACCATGGTCTATGGTATCGAAAGCCGCTGAGATGTCCAAGAGCACCAACAGGGACACGCTTCCCCTGTCGATGCCCAGACGGAGATCATCGACCAAGGCGACCATGGCCGTCTCAACCCCGTAACCCGCCCGGAAGCCAGTTTGAAATGGGTCCAGATAATCCGTTTCATCCAAGACCACCTGAAGCTGGATCGCAACCGCCCTCTCGATCACCTTTCCCAAAAATGGTAGCAGCGAAACAGGCCGATAATTATTATGTACCAGGGGGTCAAGGGAGGGCTTTTTTAGGATCGGTCTTACTATGGCCAATTTAAGATCCGATGGAAATAGCCCATCCCTTAAAGATGTATTAATTATCCGGCGTAACAAAGATGTTACCGCCGGCCCCCCCCTGGGCCGCTAACCACGAGGGACAGGGATCAAGAGAGCAGGTCGTTTTCCGAACACTTCCGAGGATCTTGTCCACATCCTCGGTACTCACCAACTCAAACTGATCCAGTTTAACATAGTCCACGGAGGCTCTGGACACTTCTACCCTAGGTTCTGCTAAAGTGTCGGCGTTCAGACCTTCGCTTATACGAGAGGTTTTATCCGCAAAAAAGTCGTTAAACAAGTCACAGCAGGCCTTAGAAGGTTCAAGGATCTGGTTCAGGGCGGGAGGGAGCTGAGTTAGCTCCCTGACCACCCTGAACAACTCTGCCGGACGCGACTCAGCGGACGCAATACGAGCGTTCGCTGATTCTAATAAAGGTGTTGTGTTAGTGTTCCTGTCATTTGAATTCTTTTCCTCTCTGGGCATAACAACCAACAGTGTTTTTTCCTCTACTTTATAGGGCATCTTATCATTATAGGGAAGGTGGGCCTGGAGTTAATCTCTGCCTTCCCAGTGTTTCCATGGGAACAGTGGCAAACTGGAGGCGCTTGTTACGAATTTCACAGTCTGCCACAAAGCCACTTCCCTTCACCTAGGCAAATATAGCCTGGATCCTCCAAGGTAGAGAAAGATGAACGGCTTCTGTCCTCAAGCACCATGAAATGAAATCATGCATTCGTTCTGAAACAGAAAAATTAGGACAGGCAGGAAAGCTTCATCTACTAACCTGCCTGCTTCTCTGTCTCCCTAGAATCTGCATGTTGAAAATAACTATCGCCTCGTTCACACTACATAATAAACCGCTTTTTGAGTTGGATCATTTTGAATCGATGGAGCAATTCAGCACTGAATAGATGTTCACACTATTCAAACCGTGATTGAATATGCCCATTCAATTTAATGACTTCATTTTTATATTCATCAGTGGGAACAATTCAAAATGAAGTTGTGTCACAGGGGTGACAGTGCCACAGGGAACCGGATCCAATCAACAACACATTTACACTTGCGCTGAATCGATTCATTTAAGAAGATGCAGAGAATGCCTCAGATTCAGAAGAACCAATTTAACTGGGTTTAGTGCTGTTCCCCGGCAAACTGTGCCAGACATTCGGCACCAGTGTGAACAAGGTTTTTGAAACTGGTTTATAATGGTTTGAAAACCAGTTTATTATGTAGTGTGAGTGAGGCCTATGGACTAGGTTTTTTTTATGAAGGTCCAGTGGGCCCTTAATATCTGCTGGGGTTTGGTTCCAGAACACCTCCCCCCCCATGGATATAAAAATCTGTGATTGCTCAAGTCCCATTAAATACAATACCATATCTAAAATGGCAAAATCAAGGTTTGCTTTTTGGAATTTATATTTTGGGGGACTATTTTCAAGCCACTGATGGTTGAATCTGTAGATAAATGATCTGTGTATATGGAAGGCTGGTTGTACTGTACTATGTTATACTAAGTTTAAAAGAGGAATGTGTATGTGTGAAAATGAGCAAAATCAGAAATTATATTTTTTGGATTGTCTGTTTCCATAAGCAGGCAATGTCCAATAAGAACATGAATCATAGAATCATAGAGTTGGAAGAGACCACAAGGGCCATCCAGTAAAAACCCCTGCCATGCAGGAAATCCAAATCAAAGCATCCCCGACAGATGGCCATCCAGCCTCTGCTTAAAGACCTCCAAGGAAGGAGACTCCACTACACTCTGAGAAGAACCCTGCTAGATCAGGCCTTACAAACTGAACCCCTTCCAATGAGAGCTGCATTGGTGTTATAAAAAAGTTTGATAAGAATGTAGCTAGATGCTGAAATTAATGACATGGAATGGCAATTGGAAGGAATGGATACAACAGCAATACTATTTTAGAAATAAATTTTATTATCCTTTCCAGATCTTTGTGTGTCTAGATACTGTAATACAAAATATGTTTTATACTGGATGTGTTGCATGGTTTCCGTAGTAACAATCTCATACATGACAAAATGCTCTACTACATGGCAATATGCTCCACTACCTACTTTAATCGGTGCATCTTAATCATTGTTACTGAGGTATATTTGCTGTGCAGAAGCAAATATATGTGTCATTGTGCAAACAGGCGCTCACAATGAAATTGCATCTTGAGCTTTTTAGACTGTTCTTTGTTGGTAGCAATCAGCCTAAAATAATTGGCCAGAGCTCTACATAAGGACACAGCCAGTCTACAGGAATTTTAAAAATCTATTCCTAGGATGTATACATTATCACATCTACACATCCCAAGCTATAAGGAACTCACATTCTTAGACACTGCTGGTTGCAACAAGCCCTTACTTCCAGCCAGGAAAAATTAAAAGGAGAGGGCAGAGATGCATACAAATATCAGCAAGACTGACTCTTTCTAAATTTACAACTGTCACCAAGTTTATTACTAGCTTCCACACTTGATTCTATAGCTAAACACAGAGTCCACTTTACTGCTTAGTGTAGCCCTGAGAAATTGAGCTGTTTATATATTACATCTGAGGAAATGGAATGGAATGCAGTCCATGCAAGGTTATGTCACACTAAAATAAACTGTGTCACAAGACTTTTTGCCTTTTTTGTGACAGCTGGCCTCTCAGATAAGGTTACCATAGACTTTATCACACGGGAAAAATCAGGTGGGGGGGGGGGTTCAAACATCAATTATCCTATGAAATTGTGCAATCGCAATTTAAAGAGTCATTATCCAGGAATAAACAGGAAATAAACAGCAACAAATCATTCAGGGGATTTCTCCATGAATGATTTGTTGCTGATTATTATTATTAACCTTTATTTATGAAGCGCTGTAAATTTACACAGCGCTGTACATGCACTCTTTTTAGTTAGACGGTTCCTTATTGCCTGTTTATTCCCAGGATAATGGCACTTTAATCATGACATTGTGTGAAAATGTTAATCGCAATTGCGCAGTTTTCATGAGATAATCAGTGTTTAAATCCCCAATTTTCCCCGTTTGATAAAGTCCCATGTCAAGTGTTCAGCAATAGGTTGGCTTGTATTCTACCTACTGTTCCATTTAGTGTCTGCTTGGCCCATCAGTTGGCCTAAACATTCTCTGTTTCGTTTCAGTCATTCGTTCTTTCTTTCTTTCTTTCTTTCTGTCTCTCTCTCTTTCTTAAGTCTCTCTCGCTAGCCCCTAAAAATGTGCAGGCAGTATTCCATCATTTGCTCTGCAAGAAATGAGCCCACCATTCCCTTTCCTCTCTTACATGGTACCACTAAAGACACATTAAGAAAAGAACTACAAGGGCTGGGACAATTGTTAAAAAGGTTTTCTCATGGCACTGAAAATATATTGTTGCTAATGTTGGGATTTTAGAAAGGAAAGATTTAATGGGTCCAAAAGTACTAATAGAGACTAAGGCCCTGTCCAGACCGGCCTGAAAGACCAGCCTGGGGGCAGAGTCGGGCGTAGTGTCCTGATGAAGTATGTCCATCTCTGCCCCCCAGGGTGCCTTGACATCATGCGCTGGTCCATATGGTGGGCAGTGTCATGGCATGCCTCTGGCGCTGCGTCCAGATGACGCAGCTCCAAAGGAGCACCATAGAATCGCACCACCACAGCTACGGTGCACTCGAAAGGCTGGATCACAGCCGCAGCATGAGGTTACCATGGTCCCAATCCAGCTGAAGAAGGGGCAGCTAGAGGCCAACCCTTCAAGGCTGTTTGTACAGCCCCTAACTTCGTGGAACAGGAGATGTTCACAGCTATCTCATTTGTAAGGGGAAATTGCCCATACAATGACAAAATATAGCTTTGGAGAGCTTTGAAGGTGGGACTCATATTGGTAAAAGGCATCTCTTCTTCCTCTCTGAGCTAAGAATGATGTAATCCAGGTGTCTGCTAAAAGAAAGACTGCAGTTTAAGTCAGATACAGAGGAAGAGACATGAGGAGTTATGTCTGAACTCTGTAAACTTCTTGGGGCACTGGATATCCACCTGGGGATTAAGTCTGGTCCTGCCATTAGGAGAGAGAGGCAATTGCTTTGGCCAGAAGATCCTGCCAGGCCATATCAACAACTTGCTGGCTGTCCCTCCTAAACTCCCAGGTGATAGAGGAGACTGACCTCTTGCCATTGTTGAAGGAAACCTAAACTGCCAGTCGGGCTTCTCTATGTGGACTGAAGGGATATGGTGGAAGGGAACAGCTTATCACCAGTGGTAAAGTAAGATTCAATTACCTGTCCAACTGGCTTCTGTACATGATCTGGGAAGGAAATGCCATATTGTCCATTACCATTAGCAAAATATTTTGGGTCAGGCTGCTGGATATCTGATGTGAAAACAACAGACTAGGCTGTCTGTTAGAACTAAAATGTGCCTCAACTCCATGAATGCTAAACGTGTGTGTTTGTACATACAGTGTGTCCTTGGTATCCACTGCGGTCCAGGTCCAGGATCTCACGTGTATGCCAAAATCTGTGGATGCTCAAATCACATTAAATGCAATGGCATGATAAAATGGCGTCCTTCAGATATAATGGCAAAATCAAGGCTTGCTTCTTAGAATTTATTATTTTTAGAAAATATTTCCAAGTCATGGGTGCTTAAATCCATGGATAAAAAGTCCATGGATAAAGAGGCCTGACTGTAAATAAATAAATAATGCAAATATTACAAAACATCAATAAGCCTTTAGTGGCCTTCTCACATAGGAGCAGCAAGCCCACATTACTGCTATGTTTCTCAATCTTTTCACAGCTGAGAAAGTTTCATATTGAGCACCTGATAAGCCTTCCTAGAGACAGAGGTACCAAATGGGGGATCTCATCACAGCCAAAAAGTCCCTATCCCTGATCACCATCTCCCTCACTCGTGACCCAGTATGACCTTGAGGAGGAACTTCTGAGGCTGATACTATTGCGTCTTTTTCAAATTCATGTGGGAGAATAATTTAATTAATAATTTGTTTTATTTATATACCGCTATTCCAAAGATCATAGCGGTGAACAGCAAGTAAGCTAATTAGCAAGTAAGCTAATTTGCCCCCAACAATCTGGGTACTCATTTTAGCGTCCTCGGAAGGATGCAAGCCTGAGTCGAGCTTGGGCCCTTTTGCTGGTCTTCAACTTGCAACCTTGTGGTTTTGAGTGAATGGCTGCAGTACAGGCATTTAACCACTGCGCCACCAGGGCTCCTTGCAGCAATGAAGACCTTGCAGTACCTAGCTCCCCTGTGCAGAGCCTGAATCAAGAAATAGCAGGCTAACCCAACCAGAATAATGTTCATGACTAAGACACCATAGCTGAGCTACAAATAAAACAGAATAAAAACCCTGAGTTCCCAAAAGGCAAATCTGAGGAATGAGATTCTTTCAAGCACATGACCTCCTTCTACCTCCCCATGGGACTACTTCATGCACACACCTGCCAATGTGGTCAGGAAAGAGGAAACACCCTGGAGAGTAAAAACACCAATGCTGAAAGCCCTTTAAATGGCATCAGTGCCAGGAACAGCTGGTTACCTGGGTAACCCAGCACAGCTCATCATTTATTCATGAAGCCTTAGCGGTGGCTGTGCTTTGGAGCCCATGCTTAGCTTAGTCCCTTCTGCACCTCTAGGGAATAGCAGCTTTCCATCTTCACAGCTTCTCATTCCTTCTCATCTATTTATTGTTTCAGGAAGCAGATGGGTATGCATGTCTGCCTGCCTTCACTAAAGTAGTTCCTGTGCTCAGAGCTAGATTTTCTTGTTTCCTTTTTATTCCCAACCCTTTGCTGAAGTTCTGGTCTGATCCAAGGATTGACCATGGATTACAGTAAAGAAGAAATCACAGGGAACTTTTGAGAATGGCATGGGAAGACAAAGGACAGATGTAATCAAAACAGCAACCTATGAATTGGTAGGTTTACAGACTGACAGCTTTCCCCCTTAACAGTAGCTGTTTCCTTTAAACCAGCCACTAACTGAATTGGATCTGTGATGCTGCTCAGGAACCTGAAGCACGTCATGTGGTACAGCATGCTCAGCCTGTTGCAAAACAAACACCCTGCAAAGCAAAGAACTCCACTCTTCCGGTTCCTGAGCAGCATCACAGATCCAATACAGTTGTTGGTTGGTGCAAAGGAAACAGTGCACAGTCCAAATGGTGTGGGGACAATGTGGGCAAAGTGCATCTTTCAGTTCATGAGTTACTGCTACAAATGTTGCAAGAGTTGTGCCCCTGTGCCCTGAGAGATCACAAAGGACTTTCAGGCATGCTTTTCCTGATTGTTCTTACCTCATTGGTGGTGGTTATATGTAAATCCCTCTGAACACACAAAGACTCACAACTTGTGTGAGCCCAGGGACAATTTTGCCCCCTCCCCAGAATTTGGCAGGCTACAACCCTCTCTGACCCCTCAAATCCTAAGGAAAAAATGCATCTCCAAAATGGCAAGCCACATGTTCTCCCCAGATAACCCCAAAGTGCGTGTACTTTGCCATCTAAATTTAATTTTAACTCCCAGGACAGAAAATATATGTCTTCAACAGGAACTACTTGGATAATCATTTCTGCTTTCAAGCATGAGAGGCAACTGGGGATTGCCTGTAAATGGCAGATTCCCCTTTCCCTGAGACTGAAGTGCAAAATTTGCCATTTTCTGCAGTTAATGTTTTCCCAGAGGTTCTAAAATTTGAACCGTTGGCGGATACCTTAGTGGGCCGGGGGGCACATGAAGGCTGCATATTGCCCTTCCCTACCCTTTGACATGAGAAGGCATTGCAGAGCACAAAACCTGTTGTATGGTGTGTCTACTTCTCTCAGATGCTGTAGCCTGAAGAGTCATTGTTTGAACTGAGTGACATGAGGTCCTTCAGAAACATCCAGTTTTAGGTAAAGATAAGATACTCTTTGTACCATTTTGCTTTGGGCATATACTAATGGTAACTTTCTTCTCAGACTGAAGATCCCAAGTCAGTTGGACTGCACAGCCTGTCAAAATGTATTGTCAATTCCTGTTAGCTTACTGCATGGACTGGGAGAAGGGGATGTGTGGATGGAAAGTGCCTTGGATCGTAATGGTTTGGAACCTTTTGAGACAAAGGGAAGGGCACTCTAGTTCCTTTGGCACAGACCAAAGGAGGAAAGGACAATGAGAAGTCCTGTCTCTTCTCTCCCAGGAAAAACAGGGACAGTGGTGGGCTGTATGTATGGCTCTCCAGATGTTGGATGACAACAACTTTTGTTTCCCAGCACTGCATGTACTGGCTAGATATGATGGGAGTTGCAATCCAGCAGTTTCTGGAAGACTAGACTGTGCTCACCCTGAAGTAAGAAAGAGTAGTATTGTCTCTACCAACATTCAAACCACAGCTTGAAAATTCTCTAAACTATAGTTCCCAGAATCCCTAGCCACCATGGACATTTGGTTATGCTGGCTGTAGGATTATGGGTGCTGATGTCCAAAAAAATAACCTTTTCAAGCTTTGAATCAGAATAAAATAATCAGTTTGATAGGGACTTGTTCCTTTCTCTGACCCACGAAGATTGTTCCTGTTGCTATACTGGAGATACCAGAGAGTGTCTCTTCTTCTCAACCTTGCTATATAAAAGCAGTGGTGAGTGGTGTTATTTTAAAATTATTTTTTATCATATTAACTACATTAGTTACTTACTGCAAGTGATATAAGAGCACATTTGGTCATAGGAAGACTACCTCCCAGCATTACAATATTTTAGTGGCTATGTTATTTGAAGATATGCACACATGTCACAAGAGCTTACTACGCCAGGAATGTATGCATATAACATTATGTTGCAGTTCATGGATGGGGATCATACAGTCATCCAGATGCTGTGTTATTGCAACACTCAGCCACCAGCATAGCCAGTATGTGAGGAAATGATGGGAGATGCAGTCTAGTAACATCTGGAGAGCTACAGGTTTCCCATCCCTGTTGTAACTGCTGTGTATAAATAAATATTTGTTGGACAGCTCCAATAAGTAGCCAGGCTGGTTGGGGGATTCTTGGAGTTATAGTCTAAAAAAGAAACTTTTCAAAACTCTGCTGGAAGTATGCATGAGCCAGACAGCCAGGGGTGTAGCTCCAGGGAAGCAAAAATGAGGGCATTCTTCCTTCAAATAAGAATTCTATCCCCCTGATTAAATTGCCCTTCAGTCCCCAAAATTCCTAGCATTGCAATAACTTAAAATTTAAATTGAATATTTTGGAAATCTGGTTTAGGCACCCAAAGAAAAGGGTCAGGCAAAGTGGCCAAGAAAATGCAAACACAGTAAATGTAAGTGTTCCAAGTGCAAGATTTTTAGTGTCTCACTCTCTGCAATGTTCCAAATTTCATGGGGGGAGAAGATTTCTTATTTGAGGGTCAATGCCCTCCTGTTGCTCCTTTCCCCATGCTACACCCCTGCAGGCAGTTTTCCTCATGCAGCAATGGTGTAAAAGTTAAAGGGAGCTTTCTTTCTTGCACTCCTATCCTAGCATGGGGCTCCATCTGCTGACGGGCCAAGGCATTTCACCAACATGAAGGATCTTAGAGCTTCGTGTTTGTTCCTTCAGCTTGCTTGTCACTTATGCCATGAATTTCATAGGGTTTTCTTAGGCAATAAATACACAGGGATGGTTTGGCCAGTTCTTTCCTCTGAAACATAGCCTACAGCACCTGGTATCCTTTAGGGATCTTCCAACCAAATCCTAACCAGGGCTGACTGGCTTAGCTTCCAAGATCAGATAGGATCTGCTGCCCATTCACATTTTCAAATGTGTGTGGAAAGCTCCTGTGACCTGCATATTAAAGATCAGGGCTGAGGTTGTTACTAATCCCAGGCTGTCCAATTACCATGTCAGAATGTCAACCTTGTACTTTATCTATTATTTTTGTCTGCTTACCCATATCATCTAGATAGTTGCATGTGTCTGAGAAATCTGTGCAGTGATCACATCTCTCCTGTGTTGGCATCCCTTCACTGGCTCCCCCTCCCTTTCCGTATTCAGTACAAGCTCCTGCTGTCAACGTTTAAAGCCCTCCATGGACTGGCCCCTCCTTACTTATCAGACCTTCTTTCTCCTCACCTTTCCACTCGGGCCCTCCGTTCTGGTAGTCAAGGTCTGCTGTCTCAGCCCAGGATTTCCTCTGCCCCATCCCGGATTCGCCCCTTTTCACTTGCTGCCCCTCACTCCTGGAACCTTCTTCCCCCACAAGCAAGAGCCATCACTTCTTTAACCAGCTTCAAAACGGAGTTGAAAACCATCCTGTTCAGAGAAGCCTTCCCAGGCATTGCATAATTGTCGCTTGCTATTTGGTGTTCTTTTGTTGTCTGTTTATCAAACCATTTCCTGTATTGCTATGTACTTTATATGTATTATCCTACTTGAGAGTATGTATTTTCCCTGGAAGAAGATTAACCATCCATTATGAAGCCAAGCCCTCCCTCCAGTCCATCTGCCTTGGTCCAGGCCTTGGAGGTAGAGAGGAACTGCTGGACCTCTTACCCTTTCCCTCCACCACTCCCTTCTCCTTCTGTGTCATGTCTTTTTAGATTGTAAGCCTGAGGGCAGGGAACTGTCTAATTAAAAAGATTGTACTGTATGTACAGCGCTGTGTAAATTTACAGCGCTTCATAAATAAAGGATAATAATAATAATAATAATAATAATAATAATAATGGAAGCTGCTACATACCAAGGTCTCTTCTATGCTACTCAATTACAGCATTTTGATATATTTTTTAAAAATACCATGCCTGCATCCTACAGAATCCTGGAATCTGTGGTAAGGCAAATCACTAGATCTCGTTGGAAGAGGATTATGTATGTCCCATGAAGATCTAACTCCCATGATTCCATAGGATGGAGCCATGACAGTGGAAGAGGCATCAAAGTGCTATAATTGTGTCATATGAAAGACCCAAGTTAGAGACCATTGTATCTGTTTAGCTAGGGTGCATCTACACTGTAAAAATAATGCAGTTTGACATCATGTTAAGTGCTGTAGGTCCATCCTATGGAATAATGGAATTTGGCATTTTACATGATCTTTAGCCTTTTCTGGCAAAAGGTGCTGGTGCATCACAAAACTACAAATCCCACAATTCTGTAGTATGGAGCTATGGCAGTTAAAGTGGTATTAAACTCCATTATTTCAACAGTGTAGATGCACGCTCAGTCTTGTCTATATGAGGAATGGGGAGTGAGTGCCCCTTCACATGCTGCTCAACTGCAACTTCCATCAGACTTCAACAACATTGGTTGTGCTGTCAAGGGATGATTGACGCTGCAGTTTAGCAACATGTGGAAGGATAAACTTTGTCTACACTCGCCATCTGTGGATCTTCAGGGTTTAAAGTAGAAGCCTTTCCCAGCCCTACCAGGTTGTTTTACGCTGCAGCCACACTGCAGTGCCTTCTCCACTGCTGTGGCTCTCTCAAATGAAGAAGCCAAGGCACCAAAGAAGTAGGATTGAGCATCCATGCACCTCATCATAGGTATTTTAATTATTTAATTTTTAAAAAATAGAGAACAAAGTTACTGAAGATAAAAGAGCTTAATGCTCATGTAAAATAATGTGGAAAATCTCATTCATCTGCTTTAGTTTAAAAATCTGTTTATATTTAAGTACCTTGTAGCTTGGAATAGTCTATACAGTATATTTTTTTGTTTTTAATTTTGTTTCAGGTTAGCAATGGGTGTTTTCATATGCACATGTGTGTGTCTCTGTGTTAACGGAACAACCTTCTGCTTACAGGCATATTTCACAATCCTTCCATGAGAAAACCAGTGAGAAAGTAGTAGTTAGAAATGCAGCCCTTAACCATTATGTGGTCACTTTTAGCAGGAGGAATGAGTGTTTTCTCTAGAAGTAGCAGTGACATAACTGACTGGTCCTTCTTGGAAATGCAGAATACAGTGGTATAATCGAGACAGGACTTAACAGGGTCAAAGCATCAGGACTTTATGATAAGAGAGAACAGTCATCAGATATATCTGCCATACCGCTTAGGCTTCCCTGTTCCGCTTGTTCTTATCTGCATCTCTCAAAATAGCCTTGGCTGTATGTTAATTCCCTCACCAACACTCTATTGTTTTGAACTGTCTCTGTTTTATGTATAGTGGTGAGGCTCAACTTTGAATGGGGAACTAAGACATTAGCTCAACAAAAGATGTACTCCTGGAAGAAACAGAAGAAAAACATATTTATATTAGGGTGGGCAAAGTCTGAGGATCCCAGGATCTCTGGGATCTGGTGAAGTCCATGAAATTCAGAACACTAGTGAGCAGTATCAAGGTTTGTGGCTGGAAAAATAAATAATGTGGGGAAGTTTTAGGTCAAAGCAAAGTGCAGAGCAGTCATGTATCATGTTTGTTCCTAGAGGGTTGCAATTCTCTTTCTTGGCTGTTTTTCCCAACAGGGTGCATGCCTAATGGTATGCGCCGTGTGGGATACATACTTCCCACCTCTGCTTCTTATGGCTCATAGACTCATACCTCAAGGGCCATCTAGGTCAACCCCCTGCCATGTGGGAACACACAATCAAAGCACCATTGTAGCCTGTTTTGTCGAACAGATTTTTCCAGCATGAGAAAAGAAACACTTTTAAGAACATCTCCCTTGGAAAGAGAATAGAAGTGACACGATGTCATGTGGAGATTCACAGAAAAAGTAGCTGCTTTCCCACTCTGCTTCAGATTTCTTTTCTCATGCAATAAGGCTGTAAAATTCACATGTGTTAGTACTACTGGTATTAGCCTATTTAGACTTTCTGACTATCTATGTATTGTTCCTAATATTTACTTAGGATGGAGTTCAGGAAATCCACACCCTGTCTTACTCGTTGGCTCCATGACTTCACAAGATCCAGCTCCTGGCCCCAGGTTTTGGCCCTGAGATTTCAAGGGAGTTAATCACACAGGAGGAATTTCTCTTAATTTTGAATGAAAAGAAAGTGGGGCCAGAACGCATTCACGTGAATTTGCTAGTTCAGCAAATTTACATGAATTGAAATGGAGGTCTTTAAACAGAGGCTAGATGGCCATCTGTCAGGGATGCTTTGATTTGGATTTCCTGCATAGCAGGGGGTTGGACTGGATGGCCCTAGTGGTCTCTTCCAACTCAACGATTCTATGATTCTATGATTCTATGAAATTGTGTTTGAACTGACTTCCCATTGCCTGAAAATAGCTTGCCATTGCCCGAAATTGTGTGTGGTGGTCTATCTTGCAATAACGTGAAAACCCATGATTGCGTTTGGACTGACTTCCCATTGCCTGAAATTACATGTGGTAGTCTATCATGCAATAACATGAAACCCCATGATTGTGTTCAGATTGCCATTGGATTATACTTCCAATTTCCCTTGTCTGATAAACTCAAAGGAAAAGGAAATAGAGTTGCTCATCTCACAACTCTAAACCTCTTCACCTACCAGTGGTTTACTCTGAACGTCCCAACATGTTTACCATAGAACGTCCCAACATGTTTACCAAGTCTTCTTCACCCCTGTCTCAAAGAGGAAAGGAAATGGTAGAGGAAGTGAGTGGAGGGATGAGAAAATACCCCAAGAAAACATAAATCTATGACTCAGAATCATGAATGTCATTGATCATATATCCTACTGAGCATATATCCCATCTCTCTCGACATGGGTTCTGTGGAAAGTCCTAGTGACTACGTGAAAAACTATTAAGGTGTAAACTTTTTATCCCTTTATATACAAACTGGGAGAAAAAGATGTTTGTGGGATATTAATGACACCTTTCCTTAGAAACAGCCTGAAGCTAGCCAATAGTTTTTGTCATGCAGTTTTTTGGAGTAAGTTGTGAAAGGATTCACTTATTCTAGGTGATAAAGTGTAGGCTGTGTGAGCCAGCTGTTCTCCTCACCAGCTGCCCTTTCTTTTACTGCGAGGCAGTTGCTTTGGGATTAAACTACATTTTTAGAGAGCTTGAATTTTTTTTTACTTTTCTGACTGCAACTCCCAAAAGGATTCTGGGGAATCATGTCTGCCAGTGGCAAGTTTCTGAAAAGCAAGGCTGAGCACTTGTTTAGGACTGGCATTCTTAGCCCTTTAAACCACATAGATGGAAAACAGCAGAGCAGGAGCATTTATTTATTTACTTATTTTTTAAAATATATTTTATTAACATAAATATAACATAAATACAATACAAATACATGTCATAAAAACAAGTCAAAAGTCATATATCAACAAACATCAAAATAAAATTTAAAAAATCATTACTTTGTACATCTTCATTGTTGCTTATAATTTCCCCTCCAGCTTCTTCAGTATAATTCACCTTAACATTTGTTCCTCCATAATTTCCATTTCTCCATGGTGTTCTCTTTACATAAATATGGTAATTGTTTTTTAAACTATTTTACTTATTTATTTGTATATTTGTTTCTATTAGCTTCTATGTTCTTTCTTAACTCCTCTCACTCTTTTCTATCCTTATTACTATGTCTATTAGTCTCTCCCCCCCTTTTTTTTTATTCTAATAATATTCATTTTAAACTTGTCCATTGTTTTTTCCATAACTTTAATATTGGATTCTATTATTTATCTGTTTTTGAAGCACAAGCATTTAGAGTAGAAAACCCTTGGATGGGGATGGTTAGGTATCTTCCTCTTACTCTTTTTTCACTTTGAATTCCTCCCTCCCAGATCTGTACAATATGTACGTCAGAATATGCTTCATATTTAGCCCCTCACTCTCAGGGCTAGACTAGGCAAAAGTATTAAATGTGAGCAGCTAGCTGTGAGATTATGGTAAATAATGTGCAAGAACAGAAGGGTTTCGCCTCCACCAGTTCTTTCTGAACTTTTTTTGTATGCCAAGTGGGTTTTTTCCCTCTGTGAGTTCCCAAATATTAGCTGAATTTAATTTTAAAAAACAGCAGGGAGAAAGGTTTCATCCTTTCCTACTGATGCACAATGGGCCTGATCTGGATCTGATCTGAGCTGCTGCACACTTACTTATGAGCAAAAACAAAAAGATGCCACAACCAGATGCTATGTATTTACACTGAGGTGGATAAAGTGTAGCCCCCAGGATGTTTTTGTAGCTCCCAATCCTCCAGGCCCAAAATATTTGGGAAAAACTGCCCTAAAACACCACTAAATGCCCTTTGTGGCTGGGGGGATAATTTTGCCATGTCCTCCTGGACACTTTTAACAGGAAGAAAACCAGACATTGATATCTGGATTCTAATGCTAAAAAGGGGGACTCCTCTTGGCCCCTAAAGAACCCCAAGGGGCAGAAACATGGCAAAATTGCCCCCCATACCCCCATAGGAAATAAGAAGGACTTATTTTTTGTGGGTAGTATGGCAGGATACAGACCTACAAGTTCTCCAGAGGGGCAGTGGGCCACCTATCCCCCAACAGGTTTCCCACCTCTCTTTTGGATTGTAAAATTCACCACTGTAACCCGCCTTGATCTCTGGAAAGGCGAGCTAGAAATAAAGCTTTTATTTATTTATTTATTTATTTATTTATTTATTTATTATTCTAGACATAAATATTGTCTAGTTTCACTTTCAAATACTGTATATGGGAATGTAGTTACTGAATGATGAGAGTAATGCATTCATATAGAGGCATTTTGCCCCTTCAGAGATGATAAAAGAAAAATAGTTTCCAATGTAAATAAAGGGCACCTGGCTCATATGGGCTCGCCTCCCTGAGAAGCTTATATTATCTAAGATTGACCAAAGAAACACAAAAGATTGTTGGGTAAGTGGCCAGGTTGAAAAAAGTGGGAAATTTGCCCAGATGTTGCATTGAATGGTATACTGGAGAACCAGTTTCTCAGATAGTACAATGGCTGCATTCATTTCTGATCATGCTTTAAATGTGGCACCCAAGTCGGCATGGGGAAAAAGTGATTTTATCTTCAAGACAGTATAGGAAATGGGTTACAGTTGGTTACCAATAGCTCTTTTCTCTTGTGTCTCTCAGCCTGTGTCATGCATCCCACCATGTTTCTGTTAACTTTAGCACCAGCCCAGAGCTAAATGAAGCCTTGGAAGAAAAGGAGGACCCTAGCACTGGCACTAGTATCTTTCAGACTCAGGGGAATGGGCAGACACTGATCTGCCCTTCATTACGTCCTGCTTGATAAAGTTTCAAATTCAGGGGGACTGAGCAACAAAATGTCTACGACCACTTCAAGGAGAAGAGACAGATATCCATCTATTCTACATGGAGACCCAGAACTAAAAGTGCACACTTTTGTCTTGTTAGAATAAGCGAGGCAGTCAGGTGAGGAGTCTCCAATGATTCCTTATGGGTGAGATTTCTCCAATTATTTTCTATGGGCAAGGATTCTCCAATGATTCCCTGTTGGCAAGGATTCTCCAGTGGTTCTCTATCGGCAAGGATTACTAAACTACTAATATAATAGACCAAGAACCAGAAGAACTATGTTTGAAGTCAGGGACATAATAAAAGAAGAATGCAGACAGACACTTTCAATAAACAAAAAGAAAGAGAGAAAACTATGGATGACAGAAAAAACACTACAAGCAATAAAGAAACAACACTACAAGCAATACAGAGAAGAAAAACAAAAAGGAGATAGGAACAAACTAAGAATTATGAATGCAACAGTACAACAGCTTGTGTGGAAAGATAAAGACAATTATTACAATGACTAATGTAGAGAAATAGAAGGCAACAACAAAAAGGGAAGAACAAGAGATCTATTTCAGAAGATCTGGAAAATCAAAGGAAGATTCAAACTAAGGACTGGGATGTTTTATGACAATAAAAATAACATAATTCAAGACCAGGAGGGAAGAAAAAAAAGTTGGATGCAATACACAGAAGAATTATACAAAAGAGATGACAGAATGAAGGACACATGGAACGAAGAGCCATATGAAGATGAACCCCACATTAAAGTGAGGTAGAAACTGAAATGAGAAATAGTGAAAAACAAATAACCAGGAACAGGAACAGATGATATTCAAATAAATCTGTTGCAATCCACACTGACAGAGTTAACTCTAGTGCTAACCAACATATGTCAACAGATATGGAAAACAAAACAATGGCCAACAGATTGGAAGCGATCAATATACATCTCCATCCCCCCAAAAAGGAGACACAAGACACGGCAGCAACTATAGGACCACAGCACTGATCTCCCACACAAGCAAAATCATGCTCAAAATTCTGCAACATAGACTCCAGTCATACATGGAGAGAGAAATCCCAGAGGTTCAAGCAGGATTCAGGAAAGGAAGAGGCACTAGGGACCACACTGCAAACATAGAGTGCTAATGGAGTGCACCAGGGAATTCCAAAAGAAAATCAGCATGTGCTTCATAGACTACAGCAAAGCCTTTGACAGGATAGATCATGAAAGGCTATGGAGTGCCCTTAAAGACATGGGAGTGCCAACACATCTGATAGTCTTGATGTACTCAGGACAAGAGGCTACTGTCAGAACAGAACACAGAGAAACAGAATGATTCCCAATTGGCAAAGGGTTCAGACAAGACTGCATCCTTTCAACCTATCTGTTCAAATTGTAAGCAGAACATATTATAACAAAAGCAGGCTTGGACACAGAAGAAGGAGGAGTGAAAATAGGAGGAAGGAATATCAACAATCTAAAATATGCAGATGACACCATAATATTAGCAGAAAACCTCAAAGACCTGGAACCCCTACTAAGGAAGATCAAAGAAGAAAGTGAAGGCAGGCTTAATGTTGAACATAAAGAAAACCAAAATAATGACCACCGAGGACCTTCATAAATTCAACCTAGACAATGATGAAATAGAAATAGTAAAAGAATTCCCATACCTGGGATTAAACATTGATAGAAATGGGGACTGCAATCAGGAAATCAGAAAAAGAGTAAGAATGGAGAGGATGGCTATGAAAGAACTAGAAAAGATTCTAAAATGCAAAGATATACAACTGAGCACAAAAGTTAAAATCATACAAGCCATTGTGTTCCCTATTACCATGTATGACTGTGAGAGCTGGAAAGTTAAGAAGGAATATAGGAAGGAAATCCATTCATTTGAGATGTGGTGCTAGAGAAGACTGATGAGGATCCCATGGACAGCCAAAAGGACAAACAAATGGGTCCTAGAACAGATCAAGCCAGAAACCTCCCTGTTAGCCAAGATGACCAAACTGAGGCTGTAGTACTTCAGACACATCATGAGAAGGAAAGAGTCACTGGAAAAGACAATAATGCTGGGACAGGTGGAGGGAAGTAGGAAGAGCAGAAGGCCACATGCCAGATGGATGGACTCTATGAAAGAGGTTGCAAATATGGGGTTGCAGGAATTAAGCAGAGCAGTGGAGGACAGAGGGTCTTGGAGATGCCTTATCCATAGGGTCGCCATGAGTTGTGCAGTTAACAACAAAAGGATTCTCCAATGATTCCCAGTGGGCAAGGCCTCATCTAGAATACTGTGTCTAGTTCAGGGCATCACAATTCAAAAAGGCTGCTGACAAATTGGAGTGTGTCTGAGGAGAGTCTGGAAACCATGCCCTATGAGGAGAGGGAGCTAGGGATGTTTCTCCCTGGAGAAGGTGAAGAGGTGATATGAGAGCCCTGTTTAAATCCTTGGAGGGATGTCATATTGAGGAGGGAGCTAGCGTTTTCTGCTGCTCCAGAGAACAGGACCCAGAGCAATGGATGCAAACTGCAGGAAAAGAGATTCCAGCTCAACATTAGGAGGAACTTCCAGAGAGTCAGTAAGGGCTGTTTGACAGTGAAATCTGGTGTAGTACAGTCTCCTTCTTTGGAGGCGCTTTGATGGTGAGTTCCTGCATGGCAGAAGGGGGTTGGCCTTGAGGTCTCCTATGGGCCAGGATTCTCCCACGATTCCCAATGGGCAAGAGTACTATTACTTATTATTATTATTATTATTATTAACCTTTATTTATGAAGCGCTGTAAATTTACACAGCGCTGTACATGCAATCTTTTTAGTTAGATGGTTCCCTGCCCTCAGGCTTACAATCTAAAAAGACATGACACAGAAGGAGAAGGGAGTGGTGGAGGGAAAGGGTAAGAGGTCCAGCAGTTTCTCTCAACCTCTGAGGCCTGGACCAAGGCAGATGGACTGGCCTTGCTTCATAATGGATGGTTAATCTTCCAGGGAAAATACATACATCAGTAGGATAATACATACATACAGAGCAATCAAGGGAAATTGTTCGATAAATAGGCAACAACAGAACATCAGATAGTAAGCGACAATTATGCGATGCCTGGGAAGGCTTCTCTGAACAGGATGGTTTTCAACTCCGTTTTGAAGCTGGTTAAAGAAGTGATGGCTCTTGCTTGTGGAGGAAGTACGTCTGGAGAAACCAAATCGGTGGCTTCAGAGTGGCAGCCAAGGGGCAGCGCTCTGCCTCCTCCTCCTCCTCCTCCTCCTGCCAGCAGGGGGCGCCTGTGTCCGCCTGGGGCTCCCCGTGGAGGCGGGGCGGGGCTGGGCTGGGCGTGGGGCGGGGCCTGGGCATCAGCAGCACCTGCCCGGCTGGCTCCTTCCTTGGGTGCTTGCTTCCTTTGGGGAGGAGCAGCAGCTGGAGCCGGGCTCGCAGGCGCTGGGTCTTGCTCCCGCAGGCCTTCCCTGCTCTGGGTCTTGGGAGGCTGGGAAGGAGGCTCCCCGGCTGGGCTCCATGGCCAAGGCTGGGGGGAAGCAGGGGCCCTTGGCGGAGGAGGGCCAGTGCGACTCTGGGCTGGGCTCCCTCCGCTCCCTGCAGGCTCCCCTGGGGGAAGGGGGCAACGAGGAGAGGCTGGACTCCAGCTACGCCTCCTGGCCGGGCCTCGAGAAGGAGAGCCCCGGCCCCAAAAGGGAGGAAGCAGGAGAAGGAGAAGGAGAAGGGAGGGTCCAGCTGCTGCTGGAGACTCTGGCCTTCATCTCGGAAGAAGGAGACACGTGAGTGGTTGCCCCTTCCCTCCTGCTCAGCAGCATCAAAGAAAGAGGGCTGCCTCCGTCCGCAGCGGAGAAATCCCTGCCCTGGCTGAGTGCTAGGGAATCCTGGGGATTGGCGTTAAGAGTCAAAGCGGTGCCAAACCGGGTTCTTTCTCCAGTGTGGATGCAGCCTGTGTGTGTGTTTAAGTGTCAGGTAGTTGGGGTCTGGAATGGCTCTTGCAAGGCGGGCAGAGTCTCATGGGATCCCCGCTCTCTCTCTCTCGCTCTCTCTCCCAGCCGACCCAAACCCTCCTTTTGTCTCCTGCACACTTTCCAGAGCTTCATGAGAACACCTGGGACTTTGTGTGTGTGTGAAAGTGTAATGTAGTTGGAGAAAGAGCGTAGTAGTTTGAGTGTTGGACGATGACTCTGGAGGCCAGGATTCAATTCCCAGCTGGGCCATGAAACCCACTGGGTGACCTTGGGCAAGTCACACTCTCTCAGCCTCAGGGGCAGGCAAGGGCAAACCTCCTCTGAGCTAATCATGCCAGGAAAACCTGAGGGTTGCCACAAGTTGGAAACAACTTGAAGGCACACAACAACAGCAAAAATGTAAAGTCAAAGGCCTTCATGGCCGGCATCCATAGTTTTTCATGGGTTTTTTGGGTTATGTGACCATGTTCTAGAAGAGTTTGTTCCTGATGTTTCCCCAGCAACTGTGGCTGGCATCTTCTAGAAGATGCCAGCCACAGATGCTGGCAAAACATTAGGAATAAACTCTTCCAGAACACGTTCACATAGCCCAAAAAACCCATAAAAAACTATAGCAAAAATGTAGTTGGGATCTGAAATGGCTGTTGGGAGGAAGGCAGAATATTGTGACATCCCTGCTTTCTCTGTCCCCCCAACTTAAACCTTTCTTTTGTCTCCTGCACACTTTCCAGAGCTTTCTGGCTCTCTGTGTGCGCATCTTTAAGTGTAACTTAGCTGGAGTCTGGAATGGCTGTTGGGAGGAAGGCAGAATATGATGAAATCCCTGCTCTTTTTCTGCCCACCCAAGTTCCCATTCATCTACATAGTTCTAAGATTAGTGCAAATTTTGTTCTTTCATAGGAATTGTTTGCATATTTGTTCAGATGCTGCATAGTTCAGGATATATAACCTTCCTTGCAGCTTGGTGCAGCTATCATCACCCCCTTTCATTTGCACAACAGTCCTGTGGAGTAGACCAGAGAAGAAGGTACAGGGGGTCAGGGAGAATTGGAAACATTGTCTGAATCCTGCTGGCTCCTTGACATATCCACAGTCTTTCCAAAAGCAGTAGATTTGTGTTGCAGTTGATAAGGCTTTCTGCGCATGGAGATGCAAAACTGTTTCCCCCTTCCATGCCTGTGTTTCTACATCAAAATACTTTTCACCTCCTCCTCGGCAAAAGTGAAATTGGGGAATCCCACGTAGTGATGCATAACCTTTCTAAACGGTCTGTGCTTTTTATAGCCTCTTTTGTGAGGTCTAAGGAGTGGGGCTGAGTCTGGTGAATGAGGGTGAAAAGATGACATGGGAATCCCGCCTGACTCCTGCTTCTGTGATGTGGTGCAGCTGAGTTTCCCTCAGGGCCTCGTTCTGAGGCATCTGTTCCAAGTTAATGTGTGTGGTTTTGTTGCTTGTGGCTTTCAGTTAACTCTTTTTCCATGGCCTGTAGCAGGTCAAATGTGACCTTGTCTCATTGGAGGGGCGTGGGGCTTCTTTTCATGGAGGAGCCAGAAGCCGTTCCATGAGTAGTCAGCAGGCCCTTGCTTCCCCTTTACTGCCACCTTGCTGGTAAGCCTGGAGTCCCCTTTGGTCCTCCATTGGGACTTCTAGTTCTTAAAGTGTCATTCACATGTCGTTTTTTTTATCATGATGATGCAAATAATCTCACTCACATTCTGGGTTTGTTATTCACACTATGGAGCATCAATCCACATCAGTTTGCATCTCTTGTTCACACATGCAAGCACTCAAATAAAGATGAAGCCAACTGTGCAAATACATTCAGGACACCTTTTTTTGATGTGCAGTATTTTATCCCGAGTCTATTCATGTCTATTTACATTGGTTATTCACACTTCCAACGATGCAGGGGAAATCAATACCAATTATCCTGGATTTATTTATTTATTTATTTATCTATTTATTTATATTTATTTATTCTTCTTCAGGCTAGGCCTGATGGAGCTGGGCCTGCCTTTCACTCCCTCCGAGGCAGGACAATAGCAGATGGCAAGGATTAAGTGGGGTTTTTGGCAGCCCCCTCCCCAATTTAATGGAGTGCGCTCAAGATGTGTGTGAACAATGGAGATTTAACCTGGGTTCATGCTAGATTATTTTCACAGTGTGAATAACCCCTTGGTCAATTTCCCAACAGTCAGGAATTTTAGAGCTGAAGTCCAATCATCTTGAGGGCCTTTGTGGCCTCTTCCAGTTCAATGATTCTATGACCAAAGGTTGGGAGCCATGGATATAGACCAACCTTTCCCAACTTGTTGCTGAGGCATGCTGGATGGGGCGTGATGAGAACCCAGGACATCTGGAGGATGCTGGATTGGAGATGTTTGTTGGTGCCCCTAGCAGAATTCAAAGACATAGGCATGTTAGTCTAGTAAATCAGTATGAAAGGGCATCTTGAAGCACCTTTGAGACTAACTGAAAGAAAGAAGCTGGTAGCATGAGCTTTTGTAGACTTGAGCCAACTAGGTTCTAGTATACAAAAGCTCATGCTACCAGTTTCTTTCTTTCAGTCTCAAAGGTGCTTCAATATCCTTTTCCATACTGCCTATAGCAGTAACTGATGCACTGTCAGGACTCCGCATCTTGTTCTCCCTAACATGGTGCCTTTTATTTGGAAGAGGAAGAGGAGCAGTTGTTGCTGTTTCTACAACTGCAACTCCTCCTCCTCTTCCTCTAATTTCTATCCCACCTTTTCCCTGGTCCTCTGACTCTATGCAGTGGTCCAGTGCCTACATCACTTCCTAGAGCCATGCACAGACCTCCCAATGTCTTTCTCATCTCCTGTTGTATGGTTTACATGACGCTGCAAGTCTGCGTGTAATTTCAAGAACATTCTACTACTCAAACTTTCCACTTATTTTGTTCTCATTCTATGGAAAGGAGCAACCGCTGCCCTTCTGTCCTTGGACTGAGGGCATTCTGTGTAGCAGAGTTGGGATTCTTTTATTAGCTGTTTCTCAGCAGCCTACACTGGGCAATATCACTTCCTTGTAACAATGCTTATGATGACACAACAGAGGTTTGTGGCTTCACATTTCTGCTTCCTGTTTTTAAAAAGCGGCCATGGGAGGGCTGCAGCTGGTTGCAAAGTGGATCACTTCTCCCCTCCAACATTTTCCAATCACTGTAAAAAAGCCATGCTCACTGGAAGCTTCTGGGAGTTATTGCCCAAAAATGTATTTTAGCTAAGCTCTGAAAAGGATGTTGGTATGTTAGACCAAAACAGAGACATGGGGCTGGTTCATATGTATATATGACATCAAGGGATTATGTTCCTGTATGAACTGTCCATCACAGATAGAAATTTCCTATGCTTCCAGTATAAATTACTTCTCTTATTTCATATTATTTTGTGTTGTTTAATATATGTTTGACCCACCTGTTAGTATTGTCATAGAATCACAAATAGAAATGCAGTTACTATGAAATACATTAAAATATGGAAAAGCACTGTGAACGGCAGGAGTAAGAAATAATTGCAATAAAATAATAGCATCCGATGTGGTACAGTATCATTAAAACTAATCAAATAGTTCAGCATCAGAGCACTTAACAACAGTAGAATGATGTTGATCAAGAAATATGTAGATCTTCAGAAGCTGCATCTGCACAGCAGAAATAATGCAGTTTGACAATACTTTAACTGTAGTTTGTTGTGGCATCAGAGCTCTCTGACAGAGAAGACTAAATAGTTCACAAAAGTGCAAATCCCAGGATTTGATAGCATTGAGCCATGTAAACACTATCCTGTTGTTGTTGTTTTAACCTAGTTCTGAAGTGTACATCTTGCCTTTCACACAGTTGTTTAGAAACTGCAGAAGAAGTTTATACGTCCTTTTTAGAGTTTTGATCAATTATGTTTTTGGACTACAATTCTCACAGCCCCCCAGCTTGCATGTCCAAGGCTATTCTGGGAGTTGTAGTCCCCCAAAGTCAACTTTCTAAGCTCTGAGTCAAAGGTGGGGACCATGGAGCCTTACCAATGTAGTTGAAATGCAACTCCCATCAGTTCTAGCCAGCATCAGTAGCACTACTAGGGGGGTGCAACCCACACTGGATGACACCCCAAAAGAAGTGTGACACCTAGTTGGGCTCTCCCAACTTGCTGCAGTGGCGCAAGCCTCCTCATGAGGAAACCTGCTGCCACAGCAAAGGAGGCAGCTCCTTTGGCCACAGCTGTCACCTGGCAGCCCCTCACACACTGGGTGACACCAGAGGTGGAGATGCCACTGGCCAGTATAGCTATCCTTTAACCATTCCTTATGTTGGCTGAGAGATTCTGGGAATCTGTAGTGAAAACCAACTTGTTTAAGCTCAGGGTTTTACAAATGTTTTATACAGTTCTCCACACAGTTTTTCAGGCTCTTTCCTTTGGTTCTGCACTTATGTTTTCTCTCCAGTCACACATCTCTTTCTTCTTCCACTTGATGCCTGTCCAAATGTTCTGATTCTACAAAAAATTTTTCTTCTGGGGGGAAAATCTTCACTTCTTCTGAGGGTAAAAAAACTAAGGCAATTATAGTATTGTGAACTTATGTGGTAATATATAGTGCGCCCACACCATACGCACTATACACAGCATCAAACATACGTTGAAGCTGCGCGACAGTGAAACAAATGGCGCACATGCACTGCATGCCCCCAATTGTTTGCATTGTTTCTGGAATGGATCCCCCACATAAGGGAAGGTCCCACAGTATTCTTCTGAATCTTAGTATTATTGAAGAGTAAATCTTAGAAGGGATTTCTGGACACAGATAAGCTAGTTGCCTTGGAGGTAAAGTTATAGCTGAGGGAGAGGGAGTGTGTGGCCCACTAGATGTTTTTGAACTCTTGAGATATGAGTTGAAAATTTTTCCATTTCTGTGGAAAAGTTTCCACACCATATATGTGGAAACCTGTGTGTGTGTGTGTGTGTGTGTGTGTGTTCGCACGTGTGTCTATAGTTATCTGGACCGTTGTATTGCAATCAGTCTTGTTAGATGGACTAAATATAAGAAATGAAGTTTGTTATTCTTCTAAGGAAAGCATAGAAAAAAACAGAGAGGGGAACAGCCATGAACACACTGCTAATCTTGTTTCTCTTTCACAACATTTCTTCATAACTTCAAATAGTGGAGACAAATGTGCTGAGTCTCCTGTGCCCACAGACTCACATACATCTTGCAGTGAAATGAAATGTTTAAATGGTATGGAATCAGTTTTTCCTCAGCTTGAAATGGAACCAATAAATAGTGCAGAATGAGTGAGTGAAGCCACTACAGTTGAATCTCAACAAAAGAAAATTAAACTCCTTTACAATATATCATGTACAGCTCACTCGATTTGGAGGGCTGCATGCTGCTTAGAAAACCTACTGACCTAGAGCTTAGAAAATCTACTTTTTGTACTACCACTCTCAGAATCCCTCAGTTCACAATACTATAGCTGCCAGCTAAGGGATTCTAGGGGTTTTACTCCCAAGAAGTAATTTTCCAAGCTGTTTCCTGACCTCCATATTTCAGTTGTAACCCATCCCTGTGGATGTCAGTGTTCAACTAACTGCATACACTTATGAAGTGCTAAAACTAAAATGGGTGGACAACTTGTAGCCATCAATGTGTTGCATACTCCTCCTTTAAATTATAAATCTAGGCTCTTCAGAAATAAGATTTTATTGTATGGAAAGGGGGTTGGCTCCAATCATGTAGCACAAAACCTGGCTGTTTTGGATAGGGCTAACCATCTGTTAGCAAGTTAAGTGAGGATCTTCCGAACTTCTGGTGAAGTATCTATAAGACGACAGACAGTTGGTTACATAACATCGGTGGAAAAATGACAATGAAGACAAAAAAGGGAAGGTCAATGAGTTGACCTTTAGACAGATTAAGACAGTTACTTTGGGTGACTGATTTTAGGTGTTATGGAAACATAGCAAATTGTTATGTGTGTGTGTGTGTGTGTGTGCGTGTGTGCGCGCGCGCAATTTTCTCACAGGGATAGGTGCTGGTGGAATTTTCTCCCTTGGGTTCCTGTGGATCTAGGTCTGGTTGGGGAGAGGGTTTGGAAGAAGATCACAGTGGCCTCTTGCTCCAACCACTGGGGAAGGAGATTGTTCTGGTGAGCAAATCTAATCTTCTGCCTGAAGAATGGATTCAGGAGGCCATTTGAGTGTGTCTGCCATTTTGCTTTGCTTCACACAAAAGAGCTGACTTTGTAGTCCTCCTTGTTTGAAGCCTGGGATTCCCCACTTCTCCCTGCCTCAGAGTAAGATGTAGTGAGAGAATGATGTGGAAACTGTTGTAGCTATTTTGGTAGTGCAAAATACACATGTGGTCTCCAGAGGGAGGCAGGGGTGTCAGGGAAGCCTAAACTCAGTTATGTGGTTAGTGCTATGTACTCTCCTGACTGATGGGAAGTCATGTGTTGGTGACGTCTAGACTTGAGGCTTTTTGAATAGGCATGGGAAGGTCAGTGAGTTTATTTAAATGTTCTCTTGCAGGAGCTTTTACTTTTCTTGTGGTGGTTCCTGTAGGTGAACAATAATTAAGACTACTTAAATTGATCATCCCCAGCTTGGCTTCTTCTTGATGTGTTGGACTACAGTTCCCATCAACCTTATCAAAAATGCCTGTGCTGGTAGGGTAGTGGAAGATGGAGTCCAGTGCATCTAAAGACAGCCAGGTTAATTTAAAATTTCCTAAACTGTCTGAAGCATGTGACTTCGCAGTGATACTTAACAGTCAAACTTTAAGTCTTGAGGAAAGGAGGGAAATGGTTTTGTGCAGAACTACAGCCTTTCATTCATAGATCAGATCAGACCATTAAAAATATTTTAAATGAACTTGCATGGTATCCCAGAATACTTGGGCAGCACAATTTTTGAAGAGAAAATGTGGTGTAGTGATTTGAGTGTTGGACTCGGTATTTCTGTAACTACCTTTTCTAAGCAGAACCTCTGCCTGCCTCCTTAATCGTTATTTTTGTTGCATGCTTTCAAATTGTTTCCAACATATGGTGAACTGAAGGCTACCCCATCATGGGGTTTTCTTTGTGAGATTTGTTTGGGTGTGTTTGCGTTTGCCTTCCTCTGAGACTGAGACAGTATGATTTGCCCAAGATCACCCAATGGGTTTTCATTGCTGAGCAGGGATTCAAATTCTGGTCTCCAGAGTCATAATATAATGTTCAAATCAGTACACTAAAAATGCAACCTAAAGCTGTGTTCATGACTTTTTATCTTCAGAGAATGTATGTGGCTTTTGTAGCACATCTCCAAATTTGTTGCAATTTGTACCCTGGAAAGATTTGTAGTGCAGACATTGGATTGTTATGGCAGTCTTCCAATGGAGAAAATGCTGAAATGTTGTAGTATGTGCATGCTATGAATAAGCAGCTAGAAGCCATCACATGATCACTGGTATTTTAGCATGAAAGAGACAGAACAGAGGCTTGGTTGACCCGTCTCATGCATTCAAAACATGGATAAAGGAACTGTCTTAATCCATGGTAGTTAGCCATGTCTTTGGCAGCCATATGAAGGGATTGTTGGCCCAGTCAAATTTGCCCCCAATTCATCATCCTCAGTAATTGTGAGTGAATGACCAGCCCCCAAGGACTTATTCATCTGAATAAGATATCTAGAATTTTCTGCCAGAAGGTTTTAGTGCCTCCACAAAGTACAAATACAAGGATTACTTAGGATGAAGCTATGTTGATTATATCGTGTTCAAAGTGATATACTGTACTTGTGTAGTGTACAAGAGACCCCACATATATGCTGCATGTTTGTTCTTGTTACCCACCCTTATTACTTTTGACTTACCTTTGTTTTTACTCTCTATGCTATAAATAACGCTTTCTCTCAAATTACTGGTAGGCCACTCTCTATTTGTACAATAGCGGGGTGGTGTGCAAACAAATACAGTTAAACAAATAAACTGTAATTTAAAAAAATAAAATTTCCAAAATGTCTCATAGACATGAAAAAGGAGCAAAAAAAACAAACAGTAAAAAAGAACAAATTCACCAGTCAAAAGGCCTTTGCAAACAAAAAGGGTTTGGGTTGGTGCTGAACTGACTGCAGTCCTGGCACCTTTAGTGAGGATATTTTGTAACTGCAACTTCCCAAGAGAAATGCTCCTCTTGTTGACACGGATTGTGTTTCAGCATTTTGAAAAATTGAGCTTTCGGCACGACAAATCCTCAAATTTCCTCAGCCAGTTTGCCCGCTGGCTATGGCCTGTTACAGACAGCCAAAATAAAGCTGCTTCGAGTCACAGTGGAGGTATGGTGTTTCAATGATGCATGCGTCCTAAGAGTCCAGAAGCCACACCAAAGCCACGCTCCGGGCTGGAGCGTGCCTTTGGTGCGACTTCTGGACTCTTAGGACTCATGCATCATTGAAACACCATACCTCCACTGTGACTCGAAGCAGCTTTATTTTGGCTGTCTGTAACAGGCCTATGTTGGCTAAAGAATTTGGAGAGGAGCAACCAAACAAGTAACTTTCACAAGCTCTAAATTTACCCAAGTAACTTAGAGAAAAGTCTCCCTGATAACCCTAATTTATGGGCAGGCTGATATAAAGAAAGGTGTTCTTCTGTATCTCTATCCCTATGTGCATATGCTTACACTTGCCAGGAGGCTTTTCATATGCATGTGTACATGTACGCTGAGCTATGCAGCATGATCCTTCCCACTCAGTGCACAGAGAGGCATGCGAAACTCCTTCTAGCATTTCTTGCACAGTTATGACTATGTAGGATGCTGAGCATTCATAATACCCACTATAATTTGGGTGTACCTTCTCTGATTGAAGGGGGAGTGAAATGAAAAATTGCCAGTATGTTCTTGTTATATGAGTAGATGTGAAAACAGGAGAGCTCTTAAGAAAATCCTCTTGACATTTTGCAAGAGGACGTCAAAAGCCCTATTGTGTCAGGGTTCATTGAACACTTTGACAAGATTTCCCAAGGGTTAATGTCTTGGAATTTAAAATCTGGAATCTTCACTTTTCTGTTCCATTGTGTGTGCATAAGAATAGCCTTTGAACATAACATTGTGAATTTTTTCTGTCATTTGGAAGGCTCTTCTAAGCACACAGCTTTTATCATTAAGCAGGCAGTACCTTAATAACCACAAGGCAGAGATCTTCCTAACTATTGTGGTTTAAAAACAAACAAAATGCGTATGTTTTCTAAATTTCTAAATTCACTTTTGGTGGTGTACAACCTGGATTGTTTCATTAAATGCAGTGGCAAATAATACATGTAGTTCGGTTCTGTCATCACTGATACATAAAAGCTGAGCCAGTAAGCATGTTTGATGTGGGTTCACTCAGTGAAGTGGGATGGTAGATTAAGATGGTCTGAGCCTGGAAATTTACAGTACCTGAGGTACCTCTGAATGGTCTTGTTGTTTCTGGCACATGTGTCTGGAATTCTTGTCAAAGCTCTAATCTCACTATGGAATGTGGAGATGAAATTGGTTATGGTTATTTTTTACAAGTGTCTTCTCCAGAACTGTAGTGCCCTGCCAGTTCCCTGGTTACCCAGGCATCTGAAAGCTATGAAATGTGCAGGATAACCAGAACAGATGGAACTAAGCACAAGCCAGAACATATTATTGTGTCTACTTTTTGACTGTGTTGGTAACCAGGTGGATGTACATCCCTGCTTTATTAGCCACCCAGCAGAGTTTTTGGGCACAAAAGTAATTGGTAAGATTCAGTTTCAGGGATAGGGAATTGCAGTGGAATCTTTGGAGATCTAGCATGATGAATTTGCAAAACACTTGGAGATACAGTTTACCTTTGATTTAATGTTATCTCCAATGATGTTGTTGCTTTGGAGGTGTCCAGAGCTTGCTTTAGTGTGTATCTGCATGTGTGTAATATCCTGCCTTTCTCCCAGAAGAGAGAGGACTTAGTCCAGTTGTGCAGGATCAGTTTAAGTTGATGACAATACAGTATTTTATAGGGATTTTCTGAAACAGTTCTATTCTAGATCTTTGCCAATCTAGGATGTTTTCAACTAACATCAGTTCTGTAGGAGATGTACTGGGTGCTTATCCATTTCCTTGTAAAGTTCAAGATGTTGTTGCTTACCACTGAAGCCCTAAACAGTGAGAGACCAGTGTTCTTCCTTTTTTGAACCTGCATGTGTGTGAAATATTCAGGGGAAATTATTCTTCAAGTACCCCAATAACAAGAGAGAAATCCTCTTCTGTTGTGATACCCCGTCTGTGGGATACTCTCCCCATAGAGTTGGGTTGGGAAAAGTTTGAATGTTATTGAACTGGAACTGAATGTTGTTGGACATTCCTGACCATTTGCTATAATGATATTCCTGACATTCCTGACCATTAGCTATACTGTTTAATACTGTCTTAAGGGGGGGGAGGGATAAAGTGTTTTTAATTGTCATATTTTATATTTTACTGTTGTTAACCGCCCGGATTGGTTTGCCAGAGGGCGGTATACAAATAAATATTATTATTATATTATTATTATTACTGGCAAAGCTGATGCAAGTTGGAGCCCAGTAACATCTGGAGAGATACAAAAGGTTTACTGCTGCCATAGATGTATGACTGGTATTGATACAGTACTGTATTCTTTTTCATTGCTAGGTGTTCATCTGTTTTAAGATGGATTTTTTGGTTAGTCTGTTGTACTATTTTGACAGTTCCTCTGTTGTTTAAATATGGGAATTTTTAAAATTGTTCTTTCATATGCTATATCTGATCATATTCACTGTATCCTACTGTGCTATCTGCTGCAAGGATATAGGGCATTTTCAAAAATGGGATGATGCTAAAACACATTTAGGTGATAATGCCTTTGTACCTGCTTAGCCATTCAGATACCTGTTCTCCAAAATGATCCACATCTGCTCCCTTGTTAATATCAGATTTGCTACCAAAGTTAATTGTTTAGTGTGGGAAGAAAAGTATTCAAAACGGTGGAAAAGCTGATGAACTAAAATAGCAAGGGATGTAGAATTGTCTTCATTCTGAGAGGGGGTTATTTGATAAGAAGGTATTGTAAAGGTTACTGCTGGCCACTTTTTCTTTGTAGAATAGATTGGGGAGTTTAAGTAAGCAGCACAGAGCAAGCATGGAATTCCCCTCTTTTATTTTCCTGGAGAGGAACTTGTTGATAACATGAATTAACTGTTTCCTTCTGTGGCCTTTATTTTCCATCTTTTCACAGCTCATGTTGGATTAGCAGCTTTATTACCTGTTTTTCTAACCTCACACTTTGGGAAAAGAGAGGAGATAATAATTGATGGTGCATGGGTAGTGCGATTTTTCTCTGTTCATTCAGCTGGGTGATGTGTGTAATGGTAATCTCACATATTCTTGAAGCCAGGGGTAGAAATTGTGCAGTCCTTCAGCTATTATTGGACTGTATGTCCCATTAGCCCTAGCCAGTATAGCCAATGTTGAGAAAAGTTGAGAGATGCAGTTCAACAATAGTGATCAAGATGCATGAAAGGCATAGTGTGAGGCATCTTCTTAGTTACGATTGAAATAGAATAAGAGTAGGAACTATTAGGCCCCTGGCCCCATGGCTCCCTGTGCAGCTCCCACCAATTGTTGGAAAAAACATGGGCTTCAGAGTGGAGAATAATGCCCCCAGATAAGGGCCTAAAATTCTCAATTTTAAAGAAAAATTTTCAAATTATTTCAGTTTCACAAAGAATACTAAGTCAATAATAACAACAAAATGTTCAGACAGGTTTAGGATACGAGTTAACAGAAAAACACATATAAGCCACGCTTACTAGACAATTCTATTAGGGTAGTTATCTGGATGGCATTGTACAATTAGGATGAACACAAAAAGTTCACTGAGGAAGCATCTAATTCTTCATTTTGGGGGCAATTTCAGGGATTCTGGCCCATTTGGGGCCCAGAGTAGTTTTCCCCACCCCAAAACTGGAAATGACCATATATAGTCACTTTTGTTTTTGGAAAAATGGGTGAGTACATGCCCTCAGCTCAGGGGCATGGGTAGTGGAAAACAGGGTGGGTACAGCCCCTTGAGCCTTCACCAATGCCTCCCCCAAGCTGAAGCAGGGTAAGGAGATCCTGACATATCTTTTCCAGTTCCTATTCCCTGTGTTGATCTCCTTTGGCTTACAGCTGTCTTCCTATACTGAATGGAGGGCTGTCATAGCAAAGAAAGTTTTTGCCTTTCCTGGTAGGTAGTAGATCTATCGACAAGCTGCTCTCTGGATGATATTCCCATTAAAGTCATCTGTATCACTAAATCTCTCTGAATTGAGTAGCAAGATTTGTATTAGGGACAGGTTAGAAACAGAGCATGGAAAAGTTTCTTTTGGTGGCTACAACTCTCAGGATCTCCCAGCCAGCCTGACTGGCTGAGGGATTCTGGAAACTGTAGTCCAGAAAAGTAACTTCTCTTGAACTCTGTTTAGGAAACATTGGTAGGGACCTATATGAGTGCTTGGGTCTTGGCCTGATTTGGTCCTGGTCTCCGATCTTACATATTCAGTGCATAGTATTCTTTGCCAGAGTTTCAGAATATTGCAGGAGATGACAGGTCAATACTTGGTTTACATTTATTTATTTATTTCATTTTTATGCCAGAAAGGGACCCAAGACAGCTCACAAATAAAACCATTTTAAAGTTTCATAATAAATTTTTTAAAGAACAATTAAAACCAGCTAACTAAAAACAGTATAAAATTCTATAAACACACAAAAGTTAAAAACATAAATAAAGCACACACCCTGTATAAAAGCCTCCCTGATGTGATTATATATTAAAAACCTGCTTGAATGAAAACGTCTTTGCCTATTGGTGAAAGGAAAGCAGGAAGGAGGCCAGCCTATCGTCCTGTGGATCTTAGGACCCCTTCAGGTTCATATGGGGATATGTGGTCTTTCAGATAGTTTGGACCTAAGCCATATAGGGTTTTATCGATCATGACCAGCACTTTGAATTGTGCTTGAAAATTAACCAGTAGATAGTGAAGCTGTTGCAACAAGGGAATTATATGCTCCCTATAACTGGCCCCAGTCATCATTCTGGCTGCCACATTTTGAACCTGCTGAAGTTTCTGAACTGTTTCCAAAGGCAGCCCATATAGAGTGCGTTACAGTAGACCAAATGGGATGTAATCAAGGCATATGTTACTGTATCCAAATGGAGTTTGCAGGGATTTATTTAGATGGAGATGATGTCCAAGCAGTGTGTGCATGATAATTACAGTCATCCCTCTACACTTGTGCTTTTGACTTTTGCGGATTTGATTATTCATGGATATGGATAATTTGTTCTCTCTAGGAATTTCTAGGTCCTCCAGCACAATTCTGTGGTCAAACTCTGTCAGAAGCAGTGTTGCGAACAAGCCTCAAAGATATTCCCTGGAATGTTTTTCCAAAATCCCTGGAAAGAAATTAATTAAATTCCCCAGATTCCAGGGATTTCCCCAGAAATTGGCAGTGCTGGTCAGAAGTCATGTTAGAGGACCTAGAAATTCCTAGAGGGAACAATTCTCTAGGTATTTGTAGGTCCTCCTGTGCAATTCCAAGGTCAGCTACAAGCAGATGTTGACCACAGAGTTGTACTGATAGACCAAGATTCCTAGAGAGGTGTGCTCTCAGGTAAAAAAAAAAATAGTGTTTTTTTTTTAAATTTAATTAAATTAACTCCCGCAAATGTGATGGGCCCACTGTATATAACTTTCATGCTTTTGGTCCATGTCAGCACTGGGCTGTGTAATGAACTCCAGGCGAAAGGGAACTATATAAGAAAAGAAAAAATAAATATAAATAAACAGTTCTTGCATAGTTTTAAAAGGGGAGGTGAAAGTGAATCAATTTTCCTTTTCTAATTGCACTAGTTCAGAGACCAGGACCAAACCAGGCCTTCAAACCTTAAGAGCAGATGAATTAACACTTTAAGCATGTCCTAGAAATAGGCTTTTTCCCTAACAGGTGTATACTCAGTACTTTTGTGAAGTGAAAAAGGAACAATGTAAAATCCAGGCCAAGACCAAGTAAACAGCTGCTGACGTTTCGCTACCCACCCCTTCTTGTCTCATGATATTGTGAGACTTCCCATTTTAGACACCAAAATATTCCTGTTCCTTCTCTGTGTAAGTGCATGGGAGAGACATTTCTCCCATGAATCATGTTCAGAGCTGTGTGTGCAGTTCTATGCTGGATAAATATATAAAAATTCTGCAGCAAGATAGCCAAGTTATGTGACCTCTAAATAGTGCAAGTAAAACCTTCATGCATTTGTTCCCCATGTATGATTCTGTTTCTTTAAGCCAGAAGAAGAAAGCATTAAGAATTATGAAGGGCAATGGATTCATCTTCCTGAAGTGTCCTTCCCACTTCTTTTCCTCATCTCCTCCCCAATTAAAAAAAATAGTTTTGCTATTCTACCATGTTTTTTGGATCTTACTTCTTCAGCCAATAAAAATTAGAAACATAATTATTTATTCTTAATGGAAGTTTAGATTCTCAACGCATTCTCCACTCAGGGCCAGATTTTGTATTTGTGCGGTGGAACGCACTCAGCCCTTGCTCATGCCTGGAGGGTGCTAGCTTGCAAAAGACTGTGTTATACTTACATTCATGGATAGGTATACCTCAAAGGAAATTATCAGCTCATCATATGGCTTGGTTTCAGACACACACCCTCATAAAGAAACAGGAACCATATAGGACAGGTGCAATGGTGTGGTTCCTCTTTTCATCCACTGAGTGACTTGAGACTGGATCCTGTGGAAGCAGCTACCATTCTAAACAAGTACAATAACTGTTGACTCTAATTAATGAAGTGTAGGAGGACATCTATCTGTTTTAATGCTCAAACTGTCAGATTGCATCCTCTCTAAATATTCCTGAGGCTTGTGATAGTCCAGCCTTCCTTTTTGAGAATGGCTGTCCTTGCTAGTTGTGGGGAATTCTAGTGGCTTCAAGGAGCCCCAGAAAATCTTTTCCTTTCTGCCTCACTCAATTGACCTTAGCTCTAGGAGACAAAAACAACAGTAGTTAAAGTTCAGATTGCCTTGGAAAGTCCCTGCTCCTGAGAACACTTAATCAGCTGCAGATTTGCCAGAGAGCAAGGACTGATACACCTCTAACCAAGCTGAGAGATTATAGAGAGAGATAAACTTGAAGAAATGTGTGTAAACAAGAGAAAGTGAAACAGTAGGAATTTGGCACTAGACAGGACATGGATAAGAGCATTGAAGGTACCCTGCTGGGTCTGACCAAAGGCTTCTGTTTAGTACAGCGTTGTGCTTCCATAGTGGTCTTGATGGGAAGGTCAGAAGCAGCACATCAGTGCAGTAATACCTTTTCACCTTTGTTCCCCAGGGGCACACTGTTTCTGATAGATGTCATTTCTAGTAGCAACAGTTAGCCTCCTTTTCTAGTTTTTTTTCCCCGAATCCCCTTTTAAAGCTGATCAGAGGTTGACAGCCATTGCTACATCTTGTGATAGTTTTAGATATGGAATCAGCTATCAATTGAATGGGGGTCTTTCCTTTGTTTCCTCTTCAGGAATACCTGACCACAGGTAATAACTTGGTATGATGTTTTGAGCTTTTTATTATAGTGAGAATATACAGCAATTGCCTAAGAAGGTGCTGATTCTACTAGGCTTCTTACAAACAGAATATGTTGCCACGTTATTGGAACATCTTGGCGTATATATATATATGGGGTGGGATAACACAAAGAATGTTTTTTGTACAAGATAATAATTTGAACTACCATCATATCTTAAATGAGCTGTTGAATTTTGTGGATTAATTAATTCTAGAAGTGCCATTTTGTATTCTCTCTCTCTCTCTCTCTCTCTTACGGTTGTTCCTGTACAAAAGCAGTGGCCATATGGTATTCCAGATAAGTGAACTGCAACTCCTGTGGTTTTATACCATTGATGTTGTGCTTGCCAGGGCTACTGGGAGTTGCAAGCAATATCTGGAGGACCACAGTTTTCCACCCGTATTTTATAATATTATAGTAATCAAGAGGTTCATATTATGAGTGTGAACCAGAAAGGAGACATAATACTCTCCTACTATCCTGATGTGGTAAGTGCAGTCATAATTAATCCTCCGTCCTCCCACTTTCTCAACTTCTTTTAAAATTTCCCACTTTCTCTTCCTCCTACTTTCTCCCTTTCATTTGCCTCAAACTGAGTTCAAAGTGCAAAAGTAGTTTGCACAGAATTAACTCAGCAGGGGAAAGAGAAGGAGAAGAGGAAGAGGTGGAATCTTGCCCTTGTCAGTAGCCTCAGGCCCAAGCAAACTTACTGCTCTCTCTTCTAGCTTGTGTGTTCCTCCTCTTTAATAATTTTAACTCTTGTATGGAAGTCTCAGTTGTGTTTCTTCAAATGTTTTTCTTCTTGCAGTTTGTTTCAGCCAGGTTTGTAAATATAGGTGTACATTGTTTAATGAAGTACACGTGTCCCTCAGCATTACTTCTTTAGCAGAAAATTTGGGTCCAGAGGCAGAAACAACATGGAAAGAATAGAGGTAGGTTCCTTCACCAGAAAAAGATGAACAAATATGCTTCAGCAAACTATTGTGAAATAATATAACCAGGGCCAGGTAAGCCTTGCATAAGAAACACACCTGTTTTGAATCTCTGAGTGTCCACTTGAAGGTTTCTTCCAAAATGCCACCAGTGATTGGCTTTCCTTTACCAGCCTCCACTCTTCATTGTTTTCAACATGATTTGGGTAGCTGGTGAGAAGGTTAATCTGTTCTCCCTTTTCACTATATTGTCATGTTCATGAATGCTCAGTGAGGGATTTTGAAGGGAGCTGCTGTTCATGTTGCCTATTATAGGTGTGTGCATGCATGCTCACAGACACACAGAGAGCTACAGTAAAATTAGTTAGAGAATACTGCTTTTTCTCAGTTCAGGTTTTGTTTATGGGCATGCTTCTTGCAACCTGACACTGGAAATCAGTGTTCCTCCAGCCTTTCTTCCCCATCTTCCCAATACTGATGCTTCTAAAAAAAAACCTTTCTGCCAGATAGAGGATGAGGAAAGGGAGCCTTAGAAATCCTTTGGAAAAAAAGGAGAGTCACTGTCAGAGGTTTTGTTAGCTGCGGTATGCAGCGGCTGCAGTTACTTGCTACATTGCCTGGTCGGGAAAGTTTCTGTATACCATAGAGGGGTCTTTTTCTCTCAGTCAAGTGGCAACATATATTTATATGGGGCAGGAAGGCTATTAATGGGTCCTGTGATCTGGTAATGTAAAAGCACAAAACTGATATAGCGATGTAGGCGCTTTACCTTCCTGAGGAAGTCAAAACACAACTGAAACTTATCAGTGAGTTGTCCTTAAAATCAGGTGCTTTCCACCAAGAGTAGGAAGTTTGGGGCCTGCACATGCTTTGTTGGGAGCGCACCTGAATTTAACACAAGAAATATCTTACAGAGAAGAGAATGATCCATGGAAACTTGGTACTGACATATGCTCCTCCTTTTCGACACAATTTCCTGTTTTTGCTGTGTTCGCTGATTTCTTGTTTTCCATATCTCACCTGCTGTTTTGCCAATTGAAATAGACTGGCACAACTTTAAAAAAAACTTTACTTATGAAGGGAAAAAAGAGCTGTTGGGGTGATTTGCAATCTAGATCAGTCCTTACATGTTTCCTCAGAAGTATAATTGCTATCTGTTTTTTGTTTATTTGTTTGTTTTCTGGCCATGCTCCTATGCCATTAACATCAGCTGAAACATGGAAATGTAGAAGGCGAAAGTTTGGGAGCTAGTAAAAAGGTAGCTGGTGAGTTTTGTTTTGTTTTATTGGAGCAGCCTTACAAAATCAGGGTCACACAAGGCACAGGAGCAACTCAGGCTGCATCCACACTGCACTAATAATCCATTTGACACTGCTTTAACTGTCATGGCTCAATGCTATGGAATTCTGGGAATGGTAGTTTGTTGTGGCACCAGAGCATTGTGAAACCAGATTATTTCTGCAGCATGGATGGACTCTCAGACGCTTCCTTCCCACTGACAGTGGTAACTGAGCATAGTCTCCTTTGGCATAGTCTCCTTCCACGCTGTTCAGCAGGGAAATTCCCCAGGCGCATGTGACTTTGGGCTTCCCCTTGGGCCTTGCCTTCTGCCTGAACCGCAGCTGCTTCTCTGAGTGCTTTGAAGAGCCCAGCAGCCATGATGACTTCAGCTGTATGTTGCCACATCGTAATCTCATGTTTGAAAAATTCAGGGACCACTCACTGCTTTAGCACACAGGACTGTTCCTGGGAATTTTAGTGTCTTGGAAAGTGTTTAGTGGTCTGAGTTTCTTTCCACTTTTTCCATTCTCTGAGTGCTGTGAATGGAGAGCAAAGCATTCAAGTGATCCCAAGTGCAACCATGATGACGTTGCTGCACATTTTGTTCTTGCTGTTATCCACCCTCGAGTCAATCTCAACTCATAGTGACCCTGTAGATGAGAGATCCCCAAGACCCCCTATCCTCCACTGCTCTGCTCATCTGCACATTGCCATATTGTAATCTCATGTTTAAAAAATTCAGGGACTACGCACTGCTTTAGCACACAACCCGAGGCAGGGCTGTTCCTGGGCATTTTGTTGGCTTGGAAAGTGTTTAGTGGTCTGAATTTCTTTCCCCTTTTTAAATTCTATGGCTGCTCCTTGAATTTCCAGTACCGCTTTTTGCCCCCCCCCCCCAAAACATTACCTTTGTGGAAATCCCTTTCATTAGAGTCATTGGATGTAGCAGTCCTTAGAGGAGTACAGTAAAAACAGTTCTGTGCTTTTAAAGAGCCATTTTCAAATGCATGATAATTTTGAATAGATTGGTTAGATTGCTGAAATGTTGTTGTTGTTGTTGTGCTTTAAAGTTGTTTCAAATTTATGGCAGCCCTGTCATGAGGTTTTCTTGGCAAGATTTGTTCAGAGAAGGTTTGCCACTGCCTTCCCCTGAGGATGAGAGGGTATGACTTGCCCAAAGTCATCCAGTGGGTTTCGTGGCCATGCTAGGAAACAAACCCTGTTCTCCAGAGTAATAGTCCCACTGCCACACTGACTCCCATATTGTAAGCAAAATCGTTATGATTGAATTACGCTTTTTTTGGTATAGCGCTAGTAAATAACATTGCACAGCTTGTTTTTGTTTTGTTTGATTGCTTTGCTGGGGATGGTAGAATTAATCCCTATTTTATTTGAAAATTGTGGTATTAAAAAAAAACCCTCCTCTTCTCACTTCATTTTGGCACTTTAGTGCATGTTTTATTATGCAAGATAGCAATGAATACTAGGAACTTACCTTTCTGTTCTTGATTTATATAGAACATGACCTGTTTCATTATATTTTCACAACCAGAGAGAAGACAAACCTTGACTAAGTAGTGATCTATAAATGTTTCTGTTGTGGCAATATTTAGTTCCATCAGCTCGTGGCTAGATAAGAGTAAAAAAGGTATAAAGGATTTCAGATCTTAAGTATAGTATTCTTAATTAATGTGTTCCTTAATTTTGTTCACTACCCTACCCACCAAAAAGAGGTCTTGTTTGTGCATTGTTTTCCCTCCATTTGTACATTTGTGAACCTATTTTCTAACCCCATGATGATGAAGGTGCTTGTTTCTGCTTTTTTAAATAGCAAGGAATTACTTGATAATTGAAATAGAGGCAAAAACCTTCTCAGGCCAAACCAGTTCTGAAGGGAATTAATGACTTACTTTGGTAGGAACACTTGGTTGGCAGAATTACAGACAAGAAATTCAGATTCTCTTTAAGAGTTTCCATTAACTAAAATTGTTCTGGCTGGATATAAGTTGGTGAGGAAGCATGAGTACAACCGGTTTGGGGCATTGTCTTTTGGGGCTTGCTGTATGATTTTCCTTAATGGAGGAATCTGAAAAACTTGATTTTGACAGAGAGAGATTTTCTTAAAGTCCTCTGAGAAAGCTGTGATTTTCAGTTAGTTCTTGCCCATTTCTTGCCATGCCGGCCACTCACTGTTGTTACTCCCACAGCCAGTGGCATAATCAGCACAGATTAGCCCCTTAACACAAAATCACAATTGCCACTTTTTGAGATGTTAACTCTGTTGTTGTAGTATGCCTCCCAGTCATTTCCAATTTATGGCAGCCCTAAGGCAACCCTATCACAGGGTTTTCTTGGCAAGATACGTTCAGAGGGGTTTGCCTTAGCTTCTGAGGCTGAGAGAGTATGACTCACCCAAGGTCATCCAGCAGATTTCCATGGCAGAGTGGAGATTTGAACCTTGGTGAAGAATTGAAGTCCAGTGCTCTAACACAGAAACACAATTTTCACTTTTTGAGAAGTTTAGTAGTCTGCTGGAAAGTTCATGGATGGCAATTCATAACCACAGATACCATATACTTAAGGGGTTGTCAGAGCTGGCTCTGCATTCCCAAAATATGGGTGTGGCTGAATCTTGTTTGATGTTCAGTTGTTTCATACTAAGTAAATAAAAGGCTTTAGTTTCTTGCAAGTTCTGATTGGACTGGAATAAGGCAGACAGTTGGCAAGCCTTCCTGGGCCATCCCATTACCAGCTCATCCAGTAGACACTCATCTACCCCTCAGATATTCGTGTTCACCTGGATGTTCATGACTGACAGGTACGAAACTCCAGATATTCGTGTTCACCTGGATGTTCATGACTGACAGGTACGAAACTCCTTTGCTGCAGATAGAGTACATTGGCCTGTGAAAAATGGAAGCATGTGAAACTCTTAAAGAGGAGGCGTGCCTAATATATCTGTGCAAGTCTGCATTAGTATTCCAGTAAGATGATGTGTTAGTTTGCTGTTCCAAGATATAAGTGCAAATAGGCAATCCGTAGAGGATTGTATATCCTTCACAGTTGTAGGATGATGTGACGGAAGCATTGTCTCTCAAACCAACCTCTTTCTTTCCTTCAGATTGCTGCATTTAGCGATCATCCACTGTGTACCCTCTATAGCACTCTGCTGCATTGCTGAATTGCCTGTTGAGGCTTTGGAGATCCAGAATGACTTATTCCAGGTGTGTTGTCTTGCCCTGTTTTTATTCTAAGCCCATTGAGTAGGCACATAAAGATTCCTTAGGCCCCATACAGACAGGCCAAAATAAAGCTGCTTCAGGTCACTTTGGAGGTATGCTGTTTAAAAGTTGCATGCACCCTAAGAGTCCTGAAGCCGCACCAAAGCCACGATCTAGTCCAGGGGTAGGCAACCCTTTTGAGCCGGGGGGCCGGGTTGCTGTCCCTCAGACAACTGGGGGGCCAAAGCCAAAAAATAAATAATTAAATAATTGTTTAAAAATTAAATAAATACATAAACCAGGACAAATGTAGGACAAAATTTTCAAATGGAGGGCACTTTTTAAATGAAAAATGGAGGACACGCAAAAAAAAATTGCTGATTTTTAAAAAAATGTTAATATAAATGCATGTTTCAGAGGCTTCTTTAGACAATTGCCCTCCTTGCCCCTGCGCGCGAGATGCCAAAGGCCCTGGCGGCAATCGGCGGCAGGACCGGGCTGGGGCCGGTCCCAAGGCCTCGCTGGGCCGCATCCGGCCCGCGGGCCGCAGGTTGCCTACCCCTGATCTAGTCCTAAGGACTGAAGCACAGCTTTGGCGCAGCTTCCGGACTCTTAGGATACATGCAACATTTAAACAGCATACCTCCAAAGTGACCCGAAGCAGCTTTATTTTGGCCTGTCTGTATGGGGCCTTTCTGTGGCTTTCTCACAAATCCCAGAATTCCATAGCATTGAGCCATGGCAGATAAAGTGGTGTCAAACTGCATTGTTTCATTAGTGCAGATTAAACTTTATTGTCAGTGCCCCCAGTCTATCTCTAGTCATATACAACAATTTGTGACCTGAATTCTGGATGCACAGTCCCCACTGAGGTCAAGGGGTATATCTAAATAGTTCAATGATGTGCAGATTAGTATTGGAATAGAAACCTCGGTGTTCATCTGCATCAGTAGAGCACCTAGACATCTGTTTCCACATGTGGGTCTCATTTGCTGAAACATAATGTTTGACAGTCAATAAAAGCTTGTAAGCTTTTAAATAGAAAGCTAGTACACACACCCAATTTTTTATCCAGGGCTTTGTACTTGTGAGATCAGGGTAATCTGAATTCTGCAATTTATGTTATTTCCTTCCAGCCATTAGGTAAAAATTATCCGGTATGGCATCTTTTGACTTTCTTTACATAAGCCAGAATCTAACACTATCTCTAGTCTTGTTAATACAAAACTATCTAGTTCTTTTTTGCTTTCCACTAACAAAACTGTTGTAAGCCAAATACAGGATGGAGACAAATCTGAGTTTAGGGTGGAATTTTATATTTTCAAAATCGAGAATTGTTGTGGGATCTGGATTCTTTTTCTTATGGCTGAGACAGCTGTGCTGCTTTCCATATAAACATGTTGTTATTGAGCATTGCACTAGTTACATCCAGCTGACAGGGAAGTGGAATTTTATGTATGTAGCACATGCTTTGTATGTTTTTAATTTTACTGTGCTTTTAAAATGTAAGCTACTTTGAGTCTCAATTTGTGGGGAAAGCAAAACAACAACAACAACAATGATAATATTGTCGTTGAGTAGGATGTATGTGCAGTCGACCCTCTGTTTTCATGGGAGATCTATTCCAGACACACACACACCGTGAAAATGAAGACTTACAGATATTCAAGCCTCATAGGCTTGAATTGGGGGAGGCACCATTCTGAATAAGGGGGGCCCTCCGTGAACATTCAGGAGCACCGATCTCAAGTCCACAAGAAAGGAGGGGCAACTGTAATGGCTTTCTGCCTATTCCACAATAGGGCCTGAGGCCCCAATGCAAAGCAAGCAGAGACCCAGTGCAGAAGATTTACCAATACACATTGTGTTGTGCATTGCAAGGTGTCAGCCGTGCTTATTTAGCAGTGGCCCGCATGCATTTACTCAACAGTGATATGCAGGGATTGCAGAATGTAAGTAGAATGTAACTTTGCTGGCATTTATTTATACTGTGGCAATGTAGGATCTTGGTCAGTCAATTTACCTGTCTGTTTTTCTCTCCCTCTGCTTCTTTCTCGTCCTTTATCACTTTCTTTGCTATTTGCAGACTCCACTTCATTTGTCTGTGTACCTTGAGCAGTTCATAGTGGTGGAAGCTCTAGTCCTGAAAGGGGTGAACACAGCATTGCAGGACCGCAGTGGAAACACCCCCCTGCACTTGGCTTGTGAGCAACAGAGTGTGGAGTGTGCCCAGCTCTTGCTGATGCAGGAACCCATCTCTGACAAGAACAAGGAAGCAAAGAAGACTCCACAAGATCTTCAACTTCAAAACTGGCAAGGTAGGAGGGAAGAAGTAATGATTTATCAGGGTTGGTGTTTGTATTTGTCTGTCTGGTGAGTATTAGAATCAGTAAACAAATACAGGGCTTGGAGTTAATACAAGGATATTCACTTCCTGGACACTCTGTCTTCTTCTTCAGGGCTGACTTGTCTACACATCAGCACCTTGAAAGGAAACCTGCAACTGATGACACTGCTGGTGAAGAATGGAGCTGACATTAATGTTCAGGTATGTCAGGGGCATTGATAGAGTTCTGTATCATATATATGCTCAGGCCACACTCGTCCTGTACTTTTTTGATGGGACCATACACCAGAAACATTTCAGAATTCCACATTTTGCAGAACTGCAGTGTATTTTAGTCTTATGGGACAGTAAGGAATAATATTGAAAATGTATAGGCAGTCTCAACTCTGGTGAATTCTCAAAATATAGAGAGAGGAGGTTGTGCAGTGATTAATGAGCTGGGACTTTGTATAATTTGCAATTGAGACAAAAGTATGTAAAGCAGTTTGTATAACTTGTTATGCACTGTAGAATAAAACCTTTATTGGAATAAAATTATCTTTTTTGTAATTGATTGATTGATTTTACCACTAATGATCTAATATACAATCAAAATGATATGCATTCAAAATATACATACAGAGCATTAAAAAACACAGAAATCAAAAAGAGAAGAAGAAAGGACAAAAACATTTAACTAAAACACAGGAGGGATCTGACCCCACCAGTCTTAACTATAATGAAAATGAAAATAAAAAGATGTGGGGGAAATACATTAATCTACCATTACAGATCCAGCAAATTAATCTTACTAGATTTGCTAATAATCATAGTATTACCACAGAGTATTGTTGTTGTGAGCCTTCAGGTCACATGTGACTTATGGCGACTGTAAGGTGACCCTATCATAGGATTTTCTTAGCAAGTTTCTTCAGAGACGGTTTGCCATTGCCATCCTCTGAGGCTGAGAGAGTGTTACTTGCCCAAAATCACCTAATGGGTTTCCATGGCGAACTGGGGTTTGAACCCTGGTCTCCCAGTGTCCTAGTCCAGTGCTCAAACCACTACACCATACTGGCCCTCTTATCACATAGCATCACATGATTAGACTTCTTATTGCTCAAAAAGTCCATAAATGATTTCAGTATTTCAAAAAGTCTTCAATTGACTTGTCCTTTAGAACCCATATTAATTTGGCCATTTCGGCTAACTCAGAAACCATAACAATCTGTTCTTCTGTCAGTGCCTCAGTTCATTTTTAGGTTTGCATAGACAATGAACTTGCTGCTGTTATCATGTACTG